>NC_061795.1:7788004-8136009 GCF_021462225.1 Girardinichthys multiradiatus | reverse complement strand
CCATGTGTGTGCAGAGTTTATGCTGTTCAATAATGTCAGAGCTCGTCTCACACCTTTCTATTTTGTCCTAATACCATCGCCTTACTGGGCTGGTATTCACAGGACAACCCTTAACAGATCGAAATATTATTTGATAAAATATTAAAATATTAATGTTAAATATTAAATAATATTCTCAGATTCATAATCCCAACACTTGCTACAGGTGAGATATTAACCTCTCATAATGTCTTCATAAAACCACACTTCAAAAATCTGAATTATCCCTTTAAAGCAACAGGACATGACCAAGTGACCTCAGAGCTATCTGGCATTACTTCCTACTTTCCTCAAAGGGTGACATCATGATGTGTTTTATACAGCACACACCTCAAAATCCACTGGTTCCAATTTTAACATTAACAAATGCAGAATGGCAGCTGGCATTATAGCCTGGGAAAAAAATCTTTCATAAACAAGAGGACAACAACACATTTCTGGGCACTATTTTGGGTAAAGTTACCTCATGCAAACTGCTGAATAACTAAACATGCTCTGAGTTTGGCTGGAGTCTCCAACTGGCAGTTCATCAGCTGTTTATCCTCTTTCAGCAAGCCCTCCAAGAGCTTCTTCTGCCGCTTCTGATTACAGGCCGAAGTGGCTAAACATTTCTACCCTTCATATACAAACAGTTAACGAGATCTAAACATTTACAACTGATGATTCACATGAATCGTACTTCACAAGTCGCAGTCAAAGGCTGAGATTAAATCTCTTGGAGGCACATCATTTTGCCTCTGAAAACGAAAGTAAACAGAAGAGTGATGGCCCAAGCATCTGTTAGATCTAAACTTTGATGATTTTGGGTTTGAATCTTGTCGCACAGCCCAGCAAAAACACTCCTTCCCACTAAAGTAGGAGTGAGATTTATTGGCAGAAATGCATCAAAACTGTAAAAATTGGAGAAAATGCCCAATAGTGTTATCAGTACGAGCAGAGGCAAAAAAGGAAAACACTTTTTCTGCACACACATATGCACTTTAAATAACATCCCATTATTTATTTTTTTGAGAAATCCAATTACATTTATGGAAACATTAATAAAATATTTCAAAACCTAAATTCAAGCCGCTGAAATAAACAGTGGTCTAGATATATGCTCAAAAAAATACATTTCCAGACTGCTTCTTTGCACTCATTTATGACATGGAAGGGGAACCCCAGCATCCAAACTGACTGCTGCTACAATGGCTGATAACACAAACAGCAGCGAAGAATCTTATTTTTTTTTTTTTTAGATTTATTTCAGTCACTATCAGAGAGAGAAGCAGAGTCAGGAGAAGAATGTCAACCTTCATCAGATGGCGGCGTGCGCACGGCAATCTGCTCACACTGAACGCGGTGCAGCTGCGGCGCGATCGTGCTGCAGAAAGCCACTCACATTGCGCTGCAGTTCCGGCTGCGAAAATGGCGCTCCCGAGAGCAGAAGTTCACATGGGTTCTGGGAGTTCACGTGAGAACTAGCCCAAACATTTAGCAAGTCTCTCATAAACAAAGCCCGTATTTGTCTGTGTTTTGACCTCATGTCACCGGTTATGAAGTAATATTCACGTTTCGGAGCATGCAGGCAAAACAAGAGAGGAATATCCCTGTCTGGTCCTTTCTGTTGCTATCCCTCTAAATGAGTAAATACAGCTGTGGATTTCGTTTACTATGGCACAACCCGTTATCACGCATACCTATCCTTTTTCATCCTCAAATAGCGCCTTGTCCTTTCGTTTTTCAGTTTTTTGTCGTTTTGTTTACACTTGTCTGTTACAGCCTGAGGACTTCACCATTGCCCACACACCTTACAATGCCATGGATGAACATTGTTCACCCATACTACATCTCATATGGTCATCAAGGATGAGAGCACAGTACATGTTGCATCACTAAATCTAAGCAATGCACATACATTGGATTCAGATAATGGACTGCTCATTATGACACACACAATAAGGGACTACTCTCCATGTGAAAAGTGCCAACTATTTTACTGACATGCAGGCACCCAGACACAGTGAACTCTTGTTTAGGAGTCACGCGACGAACTTTAAGATGGTGGAAAAATAGTAAATTTCAGGTTGCTTGACAACATGGACATACCCTCAAAATGGGAATGTCTGAAAAGAGTTCCAGTCTGTAAATGGAGACAAAAACAGTTTGGAATGTTGTTAGACTGATGTGTTGCTTCAAATGTTTCTGCCGTCTTTTGCTTAAAAAGGCAAGAGTTGGGATGTTGGGGACAACATATATTTTGATGGAGTGTGTGTTGCAGGGTGTAATCCTGGGTAATTTAACTTAATATTATGCTCATTTATAAAAACAAATTTCATTTGTATGTTTTCCTAATTTGGTTTAAAATGTGCAAAAGGTGAAGCAGTTAAGTTTCTTTGTTTGGGAAAGGGGTTATTTTAACGTCATGACCTGAAGGTTCCACTAGGGGCACTCAACACACACGAGTGAAAGAAGAAGCAATGATACGGTCTCCTGTGATCATTTTCTTGCACTTTCTCCCTTCTTTTAATGTAATTAATGGGATAAATCTTTTAAGAGAATGGTGTGTGGATTTATAATAACCCTGTACGTATGCATTTGTATCTGTTTGGGTTGCTTTGCACCGCAGAGTTGTGTGTTTGTTGCTTATGTGCAGCTTAACACTATTGCTAACACCGTTGCTAGCAGCAGAAAGCCTCGTGTCCCGTTATGGTGTCAGGCAGTCCAACTTATCTAAATAAGAATAATGCACTGCCTTGCTTATGATTGCTATGACATCAGTACAAATGTGTTTGCTTAATTATTTTGACTGGGAAATGTTTCTTTTTTATGCTTTAAAAATTAGTTTTGACTTTTGTTGAGAATTAAAATCATCTAATTTCATGTTATTAGTTTAGTTTGAACGTGAGAACATTAAACTTGAAATGACAGAGACATCTGGGTAAAGACAGCCATGCTTTGCTGAAAATCCATCTCTCTCCGTAAGGGCCCTTATGTACATTTTCTATTCTTCATGTAATTTTCTTTCATTGTTTTATTTTGTATATTCATTTTGCGTTAGAAATCATTGGACTTATTATCTTCCAAATTAAACTTGCGTTAATCTTAATTTCCTGCTCTTCATCTGTTCTTTCTCACGACATCCGGACTGGGTGAGGTTGAGGCCGCAAGAATATCAGTGATAGCATTATTTTACCTCAACAATTTGGTGCCATGACCCGGATATCGTGAGCATAGCCGAAGGAGATCGCATCATTAGCGGGGACAAAGGTAAATGGTTTTTACTTGGCTGTTTCCCCGCTGTATGATGTGATGAACCTGACGTGCATTTAAAGGGCCGCGCTGAGGCGGTTTAGAAAAGCGTTTAGAATAAAAAACTCTGTGCCCCAGAGCTTGTCGCTGGCCTAGCCCCCTTTCTACCGGACGCGGAGTCACAGATCGTGCTGAGAGTTCCACACTCGGGATTTGGCTCACCCAATACGTGGATATAGTTTAGTTGGGGACGTTTGGACTTAGGAACGGGTTGGCTCACCCGGAGGTTTGTGCTCACCTCAAACAGGATGCACTCATAGGAGCGGTTTGCCCCGCCACGTCGAAAGCAACCAAACGTGTGGCCGTTGAGGTACGGGGTAACTCCCTTGGTCAGGACCTAAATGTTACACTCAGTTAACTGAAACCCTTTCTCTTTGTTGGTGGTAACCGTAGAGATTTCAGCTGTCTACGTTGCTTTCTTTTATTTCCCTTTTCTCTCCTTGCTGTGTGACTGTGTGTGTTGGGCTGCGAGTGGTGACATCATCAAATGAGCTGTTTGTGAAATTTTGAGGAAACAAACATTGTGATTCCAACAGTTGGTTTTGTGCTGCAGTCAAGAATAGTAACATGGAGGAGTATTATAGGGTGTTTGAGGAGGATGTTGACAAGGGAAATGGTTGGAAACCTCTTGCAGAACAAATAGATGAATTGCAGTGTATTTGGACTGCTCATACAGATTCACACGATGTTAATAAAGTGAAAGAATGCCTGGAAAATGCTGTCAAAGTGACAGGGGCAGATATCACACAGCCAAAACCCCTAGGGCCATTTATAACTCTGGCCATTCAGATACAGGTGCAACAGAGGGATCAAGCAGAGACAGAAAAGGATAAAGTGGGTGTTTTGCATCGAGGAAAATATGCAAGAGAGGCGGATAAAGCGGAGAAAAAGCGGAAGTATTTAATGCAGCTTTTGCTCGCGTGGCAAGGGACTAAACACAGATGCTGTTTGATGAGAATTGAAGAAAAAACAGAGGCAACAAACACCGTAAAGGGGCCGCCTCCAACTCCGTACATTAACCCCACTAATTCATCTTCTGATACTGGCACGACAAACTCTCTTTATCCCTTATTGAATATTGAAGGAGGACAGTTTCAGTGGTCAGTAGAAGATGCCAGGCGTCTTACCGCAATTAACTCCACTGCGTGTGAGATAAATCCATCTTCACCGCCGTTTAGATCACCGAGAGAATCACAAGAGGAGTGTGAAGGGCTCACAGGAATACATCACTCTGCAGGAGAGCATGATAGGGATTTGTCGACCAGCACCAAAGTACCGTGTATTGTTCACGTTAACGCTCAGCTAAAAGGGGAATTACAAGAGACCCCTGAAGAGGCAAATATGAGAAAAACCACGGAACAGGTAGAAGGAATGCGATTAGAAGCCCAGCGCCGTTTGGAGGCGTCAAGGCTGTTACAGGACGAACTGACTGAAGCATTAAAGGGTGCAGAACAGATACTGAGCAGAGCAAACAGTAAGCCAAAACAACAGGAGGAGATAAAATTAAATGATGGGTCTGAGGATGAAAGTGTAGATGGAGTACAATACCAACTATCACCGCGTTACTCTTTGCGTAGTCGCAGCGGAGCGGTAGGCAGTTATCCCCTGATTGATGCAGGGCAGGGCAGGGCAGATATAAATACAAACCGTTTGCCCTGGGAGATGTCCAGCTTCTGGTGGACAAGTTGCCTGACTTATCTGACGGTGCAAGTCATGGCTGAATGAGTTAGATAGGATGTCAGTCGGAGTAACTCTAGCATTAGGGGATTTTAGACAAATCTTGGGACGCAGCACTACACTTAGTAATCTCCAGATTATTGAAAATGTGGCCCGCACTTCTCAGCAGTCAGATACTACACCTATGGTCCCCGTGGGCGGGCCAGGGGTGGGCTGTTTGGAAATAGGGCTGTTTGGAGGAAGGGCTGGACGGGGAGGGGCTGGTTCCTCCTCCTGCCTGGTCTGTGGGCAAATGGATCATTGGGCCCGCAACTGCCCACAGCGCTATGGGGCACGCCCAGAAGGAGCTCCTCCGCCTTCGCATCAACCCCCAGGACAGCAGGGGCCTTTTCCTGCACAACCTCCAAATGCAGCATTCATACCTCCACAAGGCTGTCAATATCCTGTGCAGGGATGGGGACAGCAGTGACACACCCCACAGAGAGTTTCAGATAATGGGAAAACGGCAGAACCCATTGTTTCAGTGGAAATTGAGGGACAACTGTTGCCATTTCTTGTGGATACTGGAGCCACTTTTTTTCCACTTTGAATATTCCTCCCTCATCCTCATTCCTCCTTCCTCCCTACACCTCTTCAAACCATGGTTGGAAAACAAAAACTCTTGCATTCATTTGTCGTTTCGCTCGATACACCAGTGAATTTACTCAGCAGAGACATTTTGATTGCATTGGGAGCAACAATAATTTGTTCCATGGATGGCTTGGTTGTGACTTTTCCAGATGGAACCACACTGCATGCTGCGGATGGCCCTGAAGCACATCAGTATTTGCTGCAGTCTGGAGCCTTGTGTGGACATATATTGGGGCTACATTGAGCCTGAAACCCCGTCTAGTGCAGGGGTGATTTCCAGTTTCCTCCTCTGGAAGCCCTGGATTCAGGCCCTTGCTCCTTACGGCTCAACGCCTGACCCACCACATGTGACTTAGTTTTATGACAGAAACCAAACAGATTGGTATCAGGAACAGTTTGAGGAATATTTAGAAGGGAAAAAATGGACCATTTCATCTAAAAACATCTATGTGGCACCTGAAGGTGTTGCTGCTGCTGTCAAACTACAACCTGAACAAAAAATATGGTATGAAATGTCTGATGAAGCTGTACCTCACATACAGGGGTTAGACAATCAAACTGAAACACCAGTAATTTTAGTGTGGGAGGTTTCATGGCTAAATTGGACCAGCCTGGTAGCCAGTCTTCATTGATTGCACATTGCACCAGTAAGAGCAGAGTGTGAAGGTTCAATTGGCAGGGTAAGAGCACAGTTTTGCTCAAAATATTGAAATGCACACAACATTATGGGTGACATACCAGAGTTCAAAAGAGAACAAATTGTTGGTGCACGTCTTGCTGGCGCATCTGCGACCAAGACAGCAAGTCTTTGTGAGGTATCAAGAGCCACGGTATCCAGGGTAATGTCAGCATACCACCAAGAAGGACTAACTGTGGACGCAAGAGGAAGCTGTCTGAAAGGGATGTTCAGGTGCTAACCCGGATTGTATCCAAAAAACATAAAACCACGGCTGCCCAAATCACGGCAGAATTAAATGTGCACCTCAACTCTCCTGTTTCCACCAGAACTGTCCGTCGGGAGCTCCACAGGGTCAATATACACGGCCAGGCTGCTATAGCCAAACCTTTGGTCACTCATGCCAATGCCAAATGTCGGTTTCAATGGTGCAAGGAGCGCAAATCTTGGGCTGCGGACAATGTGAAACATGTATTGTTCTCTGATGAGTCCATCTTTACTGTTTTCCCCACATCCAGGAGAGTTACGGTGTGGAGAAGCCCCAAAGAAGCATACGACCCAGACTGTTGCATGCCCAGAGTGAAGCATGAGGGTGGATCAGTGATGATTTGGGCTGCCATATCATGGCATTCCCTTGGCCCAGTACTTGTGCTAGATGGGCGCGTCACTGCCAAGGACTACCGAACCATTCTTGAGGACCATGTGCATCCAATGGTTCATTGTATCCTGAAGGCGGTGCCGTGTATCAGGATGACAATGCACCAATACACACAAGACTGGTGAAAGATTGGTTTGATGAACATGAAAGTGAAGTTGAACATCTCCCATGGCCTGCACAGTCACCAGATCTAAATATTATTGAGCCACTTTGGAGCGAGTCAGGAAACATTTTCCTCCACCAGTATCACGTAGTGACCTGGCCACTATCCTGCAAGAAGAATGGCTTAAAATCCCTCTGACCACTGTGCAGGACTTGTATATGTCATTCCCAAGACGAATTGATGCTGTATTGGCCCCAAAAGGAGGCCCTACACCATACTAATAAGTTATTGTGGTCTAAAACCAGGTGTTTCAGTTTCATTGTCCAACCCCTGTATATCTAGCTTTGCATCCAAGTCATTTGGCCAAAGAACTGGGAGGAGTTGTAAAACGTTCCCTTGTAGCCACTGATTGGCAACCTAGTCCCAGCCCTTTCTTTTTCTCCCTCCACTAACACTTACTGTATTGCAGTTATTGCCTCTGACTCTGCCGGGCTGGAACATCAGCAGCTATCTAGAGAACATGGCAGAGAATTAACTGATCACCCTCGTGCGGAGGCTGTTTTATCCAGATGTCCCTGACATCTATGGGCTCAGGGACCCACTGATGTTGGATGTGTGAACATTGCCCCTGTAGAATTTAAGTTGCAGGATGTCTCTCCCATCTGGAAAAACCAGTACCCACACTCTCCTGTTGCAGAGGCCGGAATTGCAGACACTATTGAGGGGCTGTTAAAAGCAGGTGTGTTAGAACCCTGCCGGTCTGCTTGGAACACCCCCATTCTGCCGATAGAAAAGAAAGATACTGGTAAATACAGAATGGCTCATGATTTAAGATCCACTAACAAAATTCTGAAAACATCAACTGTAACTGTTCCAAATCCGCATGTTGCATTGGCATCCCTGGATCCCTCACAGTTTTGGTTCACATGAATAGACCTTGCTAATGCTTTCTTCAGCATCCCTCTAGCTGAGCACTGTAGGGATTTTCGTTGTCCGCTGAGCCAACCCCTCCCTCCTACTTCCTTAATTCTAAAAGGGATTGCTCAATCCAGCTCTCCATCCAACGGGTCCGGACTTCCCTAAACCTGAGAGGTCTTACTAAATAGGTTTACTGAAAGTTCTGTTTAAGCTGGTGTCGAGAAATGACTCGCCTAGCCTCTGACAGCCTACATCCAAAAGTCTCACCCTTCTTCAACTGGAGGTCCGGGTGACCGAGTAGCCTCTCGCAGTCTTCCACACTTTCGACAGTCACTTTTGTTCACGGCTGCTCATTCCCTAATTTACAACTGGCACTTGGTATATGGGCTAGGTTAATTTTAGGAGCTCGGAACAAGCTCCAAGGGCATTGTTTTGTCAAACTTTGGCTAAGGCAACCAATAAAAACCTCCTAATGCATCTCAGAACCAGGCAACAAGACTTTTTACCACCACTGAAAAACCAACAGTATAGTGACTCAAATAATTGAATATCCACAAATGAACTAGAATTTTTTATGCTTGCTTTAATTCGTAACGCTTTGGCAGGAGTCAGTAACAACTTAAATTCAGCAATACAATTAATTATCACAAAAATAGTAATTAATCAATCAACTCAACCTGTCTTTCCCTGATGCTGAAACTAGGGGATTTAAAGAGGCTTTTGAAGACGGAGACTCATCCATGAACCTGATGGAGAAGAATTATTTTGGTGACAACGAGTGGTTTCTTGAAGGGAAAATACGACTTAATCTTCAGTTTTCTTCCTTTAAGTGGCAGGTACTGACGCTCCAAACTTTGATGGTTAAACTGGATCTTTGTTTTTCTTTGTCCCCAAAGGCAGTGGTTTCCTGGGGCTGAAGAGTTGAGGGAAACCCGGAGACGCAAATGAGGTTGATTCAGGACTTCCAGATGCCTGAATCTTGGAGCAATCCGCTGTTCACCGATCAAGTTCACTTCTGTTGTCTGGATAAAAAAGCTTTCAGATGAAATCAGATCCCTAATTATGAGACATGGTCCTTCAAAGGCAACGGGTTGATCCTCTGTTAAATGCGGTCGATCAGCTGGGCTGTGTCTCTGGTCTGATTCCCACGTGGCATCTCTCTGATCTTGTTTGCTGGTCTTCTGCGAGGAATACAACCCTGTTTCCTCTTTTTTCCATTGCTTTTATAGTGCTTGAAGTCTTCCTCAGTCAAGCCCTTATTAGGAAACTTAGTTGTTGTACACTCTTTTATTTCAACCTCATGATTATTGCTTAATGTAGACGTTATGCCTCTTAGTCTTTCGAAAAGCCCCATGAAATCCATACTGGGACATAGTCATCTGGCTCTCGGAAAGTCCCAATCATCCCATGATGAGATGTAGTCATCTACAGTTCTTCCCCTATTCTGCTCAGTTTTAACCTTGTACAGTGTTATACATGTCATCTTTCAGCTTTCAATATTTAGCTTTTAAAACATTGTTTCAAAATCATCACATCACTTCATTTTCCAGTTCTTAACCACATTTCTATCATACATCTTTTAATTTGTTAATCAAAATCTGCTAACTTTATTCATTACATGTGAAAGGTATAATCATCAACTAACCTTTATTCATTACATACAAAAATATAGAATCATCATACATCATTCTTTGGATATAATTGTTTATACTTTTGCATGAGAAAACATAAGACAGATAATTCATGGCTCCATACAGGCCTCTGCAGTTTCTCAGCTTGATTATAAGAACATTGCACACACCACACACAAGGATATTTTTGTTATAACTTTCATGGGGTTAATTGTGAGCATTTACTAAATGTAGCATGGATTACATGGCAAGATCTCACCTTATTTTGACAGGATGTATTTTTGTTTACATATAAGAATCAACAACTGAGATACTCCAGATTGCCTCAAGGGTTTGCCTTATCCCCGGCTATTTTTAATCAGGTTCTCAAACAGCAGCTCCAAGACTGCTTGTTGCCAGCGGATGTGACCCTAATTCAGTATGTTGATGATTTACTGATTGCAGCCAAAACAGCAACTGCGTGTCTTGAAGCTACTAAAGCTATTCTTTTACATCTTGGAGAGAAAGGTTTTAAAGTAAGCAGGAACAAAATGCAGCTTGTGAGGAAACAGGTACATTTTCTAAGATGGGTTATTTCAGCATCAGGAACCCATATGTCTTCTGCACACAAATCTGCCATTTTACATAATTCTAAACCACGCGTGGTGAAAGACATGTTGTCATTTTTGGGTTTGACGGGCTATAGCAGAATCTATATCCCTGATTATACCAGTTTGACAACACCACTGAGATTTTTGGTGAAACAGCAAGGGAGAAATCTTAATACAACACTGAACTGGACAACAAAAGCAGAGGAGGCGTTCATTACACTTAAACAGCTGCTATCATTTGCTGCTCAATTGGCATTCCCAGAGTATTGTCTGCCTTTTTACTTGGATGTTTCTGTAACAGCCACTGTCGTGAACGCCGTGTTGTTTCAGAAAAAAGGGGGACACAGACAGGTGCTTCAGTATGTTCGCTGCATGCTAGATAACATGGAAATGAGACATCCTTTTGGCACCCGTCACGCAGCAGGCGTTGTGAAAGCTATTCAAAAAACTGCACATATTGTTATGGGCTACCCACTCACTGTATTAACATCACACAGTGTGGTCGCATATGTAAACTCAGAAAATTTCACTCTAACTACATTACGACAACAGTGCCTAAGTTCTGCAGGCCCCAAATCTAACTTTTACATATGAAGGGGTAAACATGGCTGAGCAAATGGGAACGGGGGAACCACATGACTGTGTGGCCCTGGTTGTGAAGGAGGAGAAAGTTAGGCCAGATCTGGAATCACAGCCACTCGCTGGAAACAGTGTCCGCAAAAGTTTTACTGATGGATGCTGTTTTAATCATGACATGAATGGCCTTACAGCTGCTTATGCAATAATGGAGCATTCACCACAGGGATTCACACAGTTAAAAGCAGAGAGACTGTCTGGAGCTCAGTCAGCACAAAGAGCTGAACTGGTGGCAGTAATTGAAGCCTTGACACTGACAGAAGGCCAGGATGTAAATATCTTTACTGATTCTGCTTATGTAACAGAAGCTGTACATGTTGATTTGAAACAATGGATGAGATGTGGATTTTTGACTGCAGCACAGAAGCCAATCAAACATGAAAATGAAATGAGATTTTTGGCAGAAGCTTTGTTGTTGCCTAAAAGGGTAGCTGTAATCAAATGCAGGTCATGATTTCTCAAACAGTATGACTGCAAAAGGGAATGCCGCCGCAGATTTGGCAACGAAAACTGTGGCAGGTTATACAGTCAGCTTCAATTTAGTAAGTGTTGAAGCTGAAACTTTTGAACATCTAACTTTGGAAAAGGGGGTCTCCCCTGAAGAACTTACTGTGTGGAAGAGAAAAGGTGCAAAACAAGAAGATGGTCTGTGGAGAGGACCTGAGGGTAAAATTGTGATGCCACCAAACATTAGGGAACACATTTTGGAAGAGGCACATGGACAGGCACATGTAGGTATTCCACAGATGCTTATCAACCTGGAACAATGGTGGCACCCGTATTTAAAAGATATGGTGAGAGAGAAGATCAGGAACTGTTCTATTTGCGGACAATTTAATCCAAAACCTACTGTGCATCCATTTCCAGATAAGTTTAAAAACTACACCCAACCTGGGAAGGAGATCATCATTGACGTCACAGACATGGTATCCACAGCAAGGGGATATAGAAACATGTTGGTTTGTGTGGATGGATATTCAGGATGGCCTGAGGCATGGCCAACAAGAAAGGAAGACAGTAAGTCTGTGATAAAATGTTTAATTAATCATTACATTCCCAGACATGGCTTCCCGGAAAAGATAAGATCTGATAATGGAACTCATTTCAGGAGCAAAGATCTGCAACAGGTGGACTTCTTCTTTCAGAAGACTGAAACATGCTTTTGGTAAAGTATATCATCCTCAATCACAGGGCAAGGTTGAAATAATGAACCAAACATTGAAAACAAAATTGGCTAAAATCTGTGCACAGTCCAGATTAAATTGGGTGGATGCATTGCCAGTTGCTTTAATGTCTGTCAGGATGTCTGTTAATCAGTCCACAGGTTACACCCCACATGAACTACAGACTGGGAGAGTCTTCCCGGGACCAGCACAGCAGATATCAGGACAAACAGGTGAATCGGCACAATTATCTTCTAACATGTTCTTTAATGAGTTGCAGACCCTAGTGGCAGAATTCTCCAGAGGATCTGAGGGAACAAGAGGGCCCCCTGTGGTACTAGGAGTCAACTCGGTCTGGCTTCGGGTCATCAAGCGGAAGTGGCAGGAACCCAGATTCACAGGCCCATTCCAAGTCCTGGAAAGAACATCCCACGTGGTTCGTCTGAGAGGAAAAGGAGAAATCTGGTATCATTGGAGCCAGTGTGCACCAGCTGAGGAGCCTACAAAGTCACACAGAGGTGTCATAAAGGGGCATAATAAATCCCCTGGAGGCTCACCGGTGGGATCGCACTGAGCTGAAAAGGATGTATCCACTCCAGAGACTTTTCTTTTAGTTTTCAAGGTTAAAAGAAGAGGATTTATCCACTCCAGAGACTTTTTCTTTTGGTTTTCAAGAGGATTTATACACTACAAGGAGTCATTCGATTCAACTAATCAACAGATAGATTCAGGATTGGAAATTGGAACATATGTGACTCTTGATTTTGATTGTGTGATCATTGAATGTGGTGTGTTTTCTGTCAATTAATCTTTGGAGCATTGGTTATGCTATTGTTGTTTTATGTACTTGTTGTATGACTTTGAATCAACATTTCTTGAGTAAATCCCACAGTGTGTGAAGGTTATAAGCTCCTGGGTAAGTGGAATTGATCTGATCCAAAAAATAAAAATGGTGATGCATGGTTGGGATGTTAGTTTTAAATGGAAATATGGGGGAGGAGGTTTAATAATGACACTGGTGGGAATAATTGTGTACTTAACGTGTGATGTTTTTCAGAGTGGTGAGCATACCCCCAGTCCCAATTTCCGCAGCTGTCGTCATCTACTCCGGAAAATGACTGAAATATCGGACACATGCATTAAAAGACATGGAGGTATTGAATTAGATTATGTACTTGGCTCGGACACCACGTTTCAGTTTGATCTCAGTTCTGTGTTTACATGTGAGGGTAGCGAGCTAGCCTGGACTAAATATAAGGTGTATCTGAGTATCTATCAGAAAGGTGCGGTGGATGGTATGGAGAACATCAGCATGCCAGCCCAGGGTTTTGTCATTTGGAACACTAAACAGAGACGAATACTGTCAGATAATCCATATGCAGAAACATTTCAGCATCTGGTGACCTCGGCTAGAGGACAAGCAAAGGGTAAATTGACAACTGGAGGTATTAATCCAATATTACTCAGCATTGGAAGAATACAGAGCAACCCCTACCACAACCCTAATATTACAGTAAGGCCACCTACTCTTAGATGTGGAAATATGAGTTCCGGATTTTATATGTATTTAGGAGTAGATTTGCCAGGATGGCTCACACGAGATCAGGGTAGAATTGTTAGAATTAATCTTGTTTCTGTTATGGCCAAAGGTGGTAAAGAGAAAACTCTTGTGGTTCAGATAGACTATAACACCTTAACCCCAGAAGATGTTATCCAAGGGGCTCTGGGATATACAGAGTCCAATTTGTGGTTGACGTGGATGGCTCAGACAGCACGTGAATCGGCCATGAGCAATTGTATTGCATGTGCGGCTGCTAGACCCACTCTGGTCACTGTACCTGCTCCCATATATGAGAACGCGGATCCACTAGGATTTAAATGCATGATTCTGTTAACTCATGGTAAAGAAAACCCTGCATGTCATACCTTAGCAAAGGTGTTTCTGGTTATTAGTAATAGCTCACTGGTAGGCCCCTTTTCTCCTCAGAGTGAGGAATATGACTATCCCTGTTTCCATTTTACAGGGGTTACTGAAGAACCACAGTTAAAATTGGGAATTGTGTCTCCATCATGGTGCAACAAAACTTACCCAGCTGGCACTGTAGGACACTGGGCCCGAGAAGGTTTATATTATTATTGTGGTGGAAGTGTTTTATTAGCCCAAATTGCCCCTAGGGCAGTAGGAAGCTGTGCAATGGTGCGGCTAGTGGCTCACTTACTGCTGTGTGGGGAGAAATCACCACATGGAGGAATGGTGAGGAAGACCAGATCCTTTGATCTTATGGACAGCTCATTAACTTATATTGATGCAATTGGTATTCCACGTGGAGTTCCAGAACAATTTAAATTAATTGACCAAGTGGCAGCGGGGTTTGAAAATTTACCGGTAATTTCAGCAGTTTTTCCTGTAACCCCAAATAAAAATGTAGACAGGATCAATTACATACATTACAATGTCTTAAGGTTGGCAAATCTGACGCGAGATGCGGTTGAACGATTGGCAGAACAGTTGCCGCCTATTTCTCTTATGGCTGTTGTTGTAAATATGAATCTAAGAATATTATTTAATATTTAATATTAATATTTTAATATTTTATCAAATAATATTTCGGTCTGTTAAGGATTGTCCTGTGAATACCAGCCCAATAAGGCGATGGTATTAGGACAGAATAGAAAGGTGTGAGACGAGCTCTGGCATTATTGAACAGCATAAACTCTGCACATATATGGAATGAATTCACACAATTTCTTAAAATACAAGAATTTATTAACAAAAATAAGTCAACTCAAAGTCAAACATATTTCAATCAACAAACTCTTTACTATGCTTAAACAATCCAACTAAACTACCAAGCAGAATTAAAGAATAATGAAGACTAATGGGCTATGTACAATATAAACAAGTTGATTAAAGATGATTGGAAATCATGACCAAAAAGAGTGACGCAACATTACCATGCAATGTTTATGTTTGAGAACCAAGGATTATTTTGAAGAATCTGGAAGTGAAGTTAAGTTTGTCTTGGAACTAACTTAGGCAATAATCAGCAATTGTTTAGACCACCCTTCACAATGCAAGATCAAATAACATATTATTTTAATAAAATAATGTTTTAAATAATCTGCTGAATAAACCACCCTCATGGATGACTAATTCTCAACGGTGTCTAATTAACTGCCTTTATTTATTGAAATAATATTTGAAGAAATATCATTGAGTATTTTGGAAAAGAGCCAAATCTTTCTGGAGAAATGGGGCTTAATGGCTTACTTAGGTATCAAATCTAGTAAATTATGTTCAGGGACTATTATTCACTAGCTTGAAAACCAACAACCTTTCTTTTGAATAGTCTTTAGTAGCACATGTTCTCTACCGGCTAGCCGTTAAGCTAACAAAGAAGCTAGCTAAAGTGCTAAGCTAGAAAATAGCTCAGCACCAGAATCAACACATACCTTTAAAATACCAGGGTTAATAAAAGGGTTAAAATGTATAAGCGCGGATGGCGCGTTATGAGCAATGTTCTGGTTAAAACCACCCTTTAAATAAAGTTTATCTTAACTTTAAAACATACAAAGAACACAGAACCGGCGCGTGCCGTAGCTAGCCTACTAGCTCTAAAGATAGCCAGGTTCCACAAAACAAAATTTCATAACATGAAAACGTTTAGATCATTTCATCCTAAAACTATCTGTTAATCTGCCCAAACCTAACCTCTGACCATGTTGTCCAAGGGCAAAGTTTGAAGAAGGTATCCAGTCAACAAGCGGTTGGCTGGGTAGCTAACCTCTGCGTTCGCACTGTGAACAAAAGAGTTAGCTCCGGAGAGCTGGCGGCTCGGCCTGTCCGCTGCCCAGCTGTTCGTTACCGTAACACGGTTGTGCAGGCCGTAATAACTTCCTTCAGACTCAGCTTGTAGAAACAGCTTCTCTGCCGGGGATCTCTCTCTGCGACACAGGTTTGCTTCTGCAGGGCTTCGGAGAGAAAGGTAAGCAACTCTTACACCTTAATTTCCCCGTTCATGAATGAAAATACCGGATACACAGACAGTATTTCATTCTAGTTAACTTTGCATATGATCGATGATCGTATGGCTTTGGATCCAGTTGAATTTATGTCTTTTTGCCAGCAAAAGACATCAGCGCACTTTCCTCTCCTATCCGGTCCCTCTGCAAGGCCGCGTGGAAGAGGAAGACTTGTGGAAAGGTAGGGGCTTATATGCGGCAGTGTCATCGTGGGAAGTCCTCTGCTACCCCCCTTCCCCCTTCGGAGTTGTGCTTTTATTTGGGTAATGGTGCCACAGGAAGTCCGCAGTTACCCCCTTTCCTGGCTGTGCTCGAAGAAGGTTAATGCACTTTATTTTGAAAAGTTCCAGAAAAGTATGTACCGGAGTTTTAATGTTGAAATCCATGGCTGTAGGTCCCAACATTCCCCCTTTTCAGTTCCGAAGAATGGGATGAAATCCAGTCTTTGGGGCTAACAATCCATCCTCAGCCATGTGAAAAGAGTCACTGGGGTCCTATAGGTAGGCAGAGTTCAACAGTTCATTTTGGTTCAGAGGTTAGTGTTTGGACAGGAGTGAGGCAGGCTTGCGCAGAGACTAATACTAATAAAATGTTTTAAAGAGAAAAAACAAAACAAAAACAAAAGTCATGTAATAATTTTCACACGATAATAATACTGCTTTTAAACCTTACTTTCTGAAGTTCAAACCATGAGAAAGAAAAAGATTAAAACAGAATATAGGGTGTTGGAAATTATTTACCATCTTCATACCTTGTTTGATAGATTTTACAGGGTTGATTCTGGACTGCAACGGCTCTCCATGTCTTTTAGGAACGCCGTTACCTCAGTTATAACACACCTGCAGATCATCTCAAACTCCTCCTTTATGATGACATCTTTGGAGTGGCTCCACTCTTTACCACCAACCTTACAGTTCGTTGTTGCACTGTGAAAAGGTGTTTGTCTTTTAACTGGTGGCTTGTCTTTTGGCTGACGCCAGTTACCACCCCCCTGGTTCTGTTGCATCACTTGGGAAGTTACTTTGCGCTTCTTCTTAGGCCTGTTCTCAGTTTGAATGTTTAACACTCTAACTTTGCCTTTTCCTGCTCTGTCTGAACGGACACGTGTTTCCCACACAAGCTGAGCATATCTACGAGTCTCCTGCATAGAGAGATTATCTGTTATGCAATGCATGGTCACGTCATACTGCACGCTAACGTGGAGGTTGTGTAGAAACAACGACTTAAAAGTGTGGTCTTCTTCACGACCTGGAGCATAACATCCCTGAAAATAAGCTGTCTTCAAACGGTGGAAATATTCTCTGGGAGGTTCGAACTGTTTTTGCAAAACTGTCAAAGCATTAATAGTGGCAGCAGCTTCATCTCTGTAAACATAGTACTCCTCTCTAAGAGCCTGGCAGAGAGCTGGATAAGTGTCACTAATTTCTGGAGGAAGCGTTTGTATGAACACATGAACACTCTTAGCTGTTGTTTTCCAAATAAGCCTCAGCTTCTCACGATCATAAGGAAAACACAAGTCAAGAAGACAATGTTCAACCTCAAACAGGTAGGCATCAACATTTGACTCCTGGCTACCTGGATCAAAAACTTCTATGTCCTTAGCAAGGGATTCAAACTGTTTGAAACGGACACCATGCTCCCAAGGTGGACCACGTCCATCTGAGAAGTCACGTTGGTTAGGTTCATGAAATGGTGGAAGATCATGATAAAACCTCTGGGGGAGAAAACAAGTTTTCTTATGATTTAAATGAGAGCTTTCTAATGAATGGACTCGTGCAAGTGGTGGGGGGTCAGGTTGGATTGAGTCACCTGAGAGCCATGTGCGTCTCTCCTGGCCCCTAGGGGTTGACACAGAGTGAGAAAGGAGAGGGGTGCCGATCAGGCTGGAGGGGTGCTCCTCCCACTGAATCGGGCCACTTATGCACGCTGAGTCCAGCACTTGGTCATCTTGGTGGTTGTTCCCTGCAATGGAATTTGCCAGGAAACCACTGGAGACCATCTGACTTCCAACATTTCTGTTAAGGTCTGTGGAAGTAAGTTGGACACTTTGGCTAAATTTAGGAGGGGGAGACTCTGACCTAGGTGCTGGATGCCTGCTGTCTGAGTCTGCCCCCTGCTGTGACTGCTGCAGCTGCTGTGAGTGAAAATGCAAATAGGGTACCTGAGAGGTGGGGGTCTGTCCCCCACTTTGGGATGAAGCTTTCTTGAGCTCATCTGCCTTAAGGTCCACTAACTTTGCTTCGGCTTTCTCCATCCTCTCCTCGGCTTTTGAGAGCTCAAACTTCACAGCATTCTCTCTTTGAAGTGCCATCTGGTGGTCAGTCTGTAACCGAGAATATCTTTTAGCTTCCAGTTGTGATTTCTGCTGATACAACAAGGTAAGCTGACAAAAAACATCTGAAATCAGAGTCTCTCTAGTTGGATTTCCAATTAGGTCAAGTAATTCTTGAATCTGTTTATCACAAGCAGCGAGGTCAAACTGATTTAAAGCATCCCGCTCATCTGGAGACAAACGGATGAGATCAGCAACCACCACTTTCTGCATCTCCACGTCTGCTGAATTCATAATGGAGTTTGATTCCATTATTGTGGCAGACACTACAAAACAACAACAAAGTTATGAAAATGTTGCTAAAAGCAACAACATCTAACAATTGTATGTCCAGCTATATATGCATATCTGACTATACATATATTGGAAACATTTGATTGTAAAATGGGTGCACCAGTTGATCATTCAACCTGTGACTTATGACAACACTATGCTCCAAGTGTTACAATGCTACTACTTTCTCTAAGGATATTTTGTGATTTTAGAGTTAATTTTTCACCTTTCTTTGGGAGAACTAGTGATTAGAGACTACTCTTAACCTTTAAGGGAATTTTGTTTAAAATGCAAAGGAAAAAGAAAATTGCTACACCTCCTAAGTGTAATAACTGCAATTTGACTTTTGATTCACCCCCCTTTATGGCAGGCAGGGTGATTAGATTAAATTTTGGATTTAATCTGGCAACAATCCTGTTCTTTCAAACCATAAAACAAACTATAAAGTTTCTGAATGGATACATGCATCAAAATTAGGTCAGATACTAAACTAACCGAAAAGTTAATTTAGTTTCAAATTGTGGTCTTACACAACACACAGCCTCTGGATACAGATGTGCAGCAACTGTCTGGACAGTGAGGTTAACTGAAGTTAAACCAAGTCTCAAGTTATTGCTTACACAAAAGAAACCAGACTGAGTCAGAACATCTAAAATTTTGCTTATGTAGCAGAGTAGATTGTTACTAGCACAGAGATATTGGAGTTATTAATTTTGATGAAAGTCTAAATTTGTGAACTCCTGGAATGTCACGAGTTATACTGTTCTCTTAAATATAATCAGTGACATCTGATGTTAGAACTCTGATGTTTTGAGTCCTATTGTGACCAGTGACAGCTGGTTTTAAGCTCATCACTTGGTACATCAATAATGTGCAGATGTGATTTATTCATTCACATCTATGTACAGTGCAAGCTGTTCATAATAATGCCCACCCAGGGACACCACTATGTTGTAAATATGAATCTGAGAATATTATTTAATATTTAATATTAATATTTTAATATTTTATCAAATAATATTTTGGTCTGTTAAGGATTGTCCTGTGAATACCAGCCCAATAAGGCGATGGTATTAGGACAGAATAGAAAGGTGTGAGACGAGCTCTGGCATTATTGAACAGCATAAACTCTGCACATATATGGAATGAATTCACACAATTTCTTAAAATACAAGAATTTATTAACAAAAATAAGTCAACTCAAAGTCAAACATATTTCAATCAACAAACTCTTTACTATGCTAAAACAATCCAACTAAACTAACAAGCAGAATTAAAGAATAATGAAGACTAATGGGCTATGTACAATATAAACACGTTGATTAAAGATGATTGGAAATCATGACCAAAAAGAGTGATGCAACATTACCATGCAATGTTTATGTTTGAGAACCAAGGATTATTTTGAAGAATCTGGAAGTGAAGTTAAGTTAGTCTTGGAACTAACTTAGGCAATAATCAGCAATTGTTTAGACCACCCTTCACAATGCAAGATCAAATAACATATTATTTTAATAAAATAATGTTTTAAATAATGATCTGCTGAACAAACCACCCTCATGGATAACTAATTCTCAACGGTGTCTAATTTACTGCCTTTATTTATTGAAATAATATTTGAAGAAATATCATTGAGTATTTTGGAAAAGAGCCAAATCTTTCTGGAGGAATGGGGCTTAATGGCTTACTTAGGTATCAAAACTAGTAAATGATGTTCAGGGACTATTATTCACTAGCTTGAAAACCAACAACCTTTCTTTTGAATAGTCTTTAGTAGCACATGTTCTCTACCGGCTAGCCGTTAAGCTAACAAAGAAGCTAGCTAAAGTGCTAAGCTAGAAGATAGCTCAGCACCAGAATCAACACATACCTTTAAAATACCAGGGTTAATAAAAGGGTTAAAATGCATAAGCGCGGACGGCGCGTTATGAGCAATGTTCTGGTTAAAACCACCCTTTAAATAAAGTTTATCTTAACTTTAAAACATACAAAGAACACAGAACCAGCGCGTGCCATAGCTAGCCTACTAGCTCTAAAGATAGCCAGGTTCCACAAAACAAAACTTCATAACATGAAAACGTTTAGATCATTTTATCCTAAACCTATCTGTTAATCTGCCCAAACCTAACCTCTGACCATGTTGAGGGAATGTTGTCCAAGGGCGAAGTTTGAAGAAGGTATCCAGTCAACAAGTGGTTGGCTGGGTAGCTAACCTCTGCGTTCGCACTATGAACAAAAGAGTTAGCTCCAGAGAGCTGGTGGCTCGGCCTGTCCGCTGCCCAGCTGTTCGTTACCGTAACACGGTTGTGCAGGCCGTAATAACTTCCTTCAGACTCAGCTTGTAGAAACAGCTTCTCTGCCCGGGATCTCTCTCTGCGACCCAGGTTTGCTTCTGCGGGGCTTCGGAAAGAAAGGTAAGCAACTCTTAAACCTTAATTTCCCCGTTCATGAATGAAAATACTGGATACACAGACAGTATTTCATTCTAGTTAACTTTGCATATGATCGGTGATCGTATGTCTTTGGATCCAGTTGAATTGATGTCTTTTTTGCCAGCAAAAGGCATCAGCGCGTTTCCTCTCCTATCCGGTCCCTCTGCAAGGCCGCATGGAAGAGGAAGACTTGTGGAAAGGTGGGGGCTTATATGCGGCAGTGTCATCGTGGGAAGTCCTCTGCTACCCCCCGTCCCCCTTCGGAGTTGTGCTTTTATTTGGGTAATGGTGCCACAGGAAGTCCGCAGTTACCCCCTTTCCTGGCTGTGCTCGAAGAAGGTTAATGCACTTTATTTTGAAAAGTCCCAGAAAGTATGTACCGGAGTTTTAGTGTTGAAATCCATGGCTGTAGGTCCCAACACTGTGCAGAATAGACTGGCTCTGGACATGTTGTTGGCTGAAAAGCGGGGTGTGTGTACAATGTTTTGTGACATGTGCTGCAAGTTTATCCCAAATAATACTGCCCCCGATGGTTCAGCGACTCGAGCTTTAGAAGGTTTACGTACATTAAGTAAAGAAATGCATGAATATTCGGGAATTGGCGGGGGACTGGAGGCATGGTTCACCAACACCTTTGGTAAGTGGAAGAATATAATCATCTCATTGCTCAATCATTTCATTGTCTGTATTTGTTGGTATTCTAGTAAAATGTGGATGCTTTTGTGTGCCATGTATTCGCTCCCTTACAGTACGACTCATAACGTCAACTATTGAAAAAGGGGCACTCACTCATCAGCCACCTCCTTATAATATGATGCAAAATGTTGTTACTGAAGGTTGGGAATTAATGGCCCAGTTGTAATTCATGGTTTCCCTTTGTCACTTCGCAGAGTACTAATCTTTTGGTGTGCATTTGTTACTATAATTCCTACATTTTTGAATATTGACCTCTTTTGCAGAGGTCAAAAGGGGGAATTGTTGAGAATTAAAATATTGTAATTTCATGTTATTAGTTAAGTTTGCATGTGAGAACATTAAACTGAGATTTAACATGAGTGAGCCTTGGGGAGAGAGTACAGCAGGGGTCAGGGTGAAACAGGGGTTAGAAGGGTCTCGGCAGCTGCAAGCCATAAAAGCTGGCTGTAGGGACAATAAAGCAATAAATGTCAACTTTTGGCCGTGGTATAGATGCCACAAGGGAGCTTGGCTGATTTATAACACCTGACGGAAAAAGGGAAGACACAGTCAGTAAACTTTGAAGTCCACAGTATAAAGATGTACCTGGAACTTGAAATGACAGAGACATCTGGGTAAAGACAGCCATGCTTTGCTGAAAATCCATCTCTCTCCGTAAGGGCCCTTATGTACATTTTCTATTCTTCATGTAATTTTCTTTCATTGTGTTATTTGGTATATTCATTTTGCATTAGAAACCATTGGACTTATTATCCTCCAAATTAAACTTGCGTTAATCTTAATTTCCTGATCTTCATCTGTTCTTTCTCATGACATCCGGACTGGGAGAGGTTGAAGCCGCAAGAATATCAGTGATAGCATTATTTTACCTCAACAATTTGGTATAAAAACATTCCTGAAATAATTTACATTTAAAAAGGCTATTCCAAAATGATGTGAGAAGAGATGTTCCTGTGTTCTATATTTTGTTTGTCCGCACTCAATACACACGAGTGAAAGAAGAAGCAGTGATACGGTCTCCTGTGATCATTTTCTTGCACTTTTTCCCTTCTTTTAAGGGGGGTACCAGAGGCTCTTGGCAATCATGTTAGATTCTTGTAAAACCTGTGCTAAGCAGAAAGCAGTGTTCCTAGGTTGCCTTATGTGAATAAATGATGGACACCTTAAAGATTCTTTTGCACTTTTATTCAACTATAAATGTTACAAAGAAATATAGTAGTAATAGGAATTGCGCATCAAACATGAATGGGAACAAATAGTTTAACCCCAAGTTTGAAAAGAACAAAAAAGCATTAATATAGAAAACCTTGACAGTTCCAGTGTAGTGGAATCAAAGCCTGTCCAGTGACACAGCACACTTACAGATCAGTATTTCAGGTAAATAAATACCCACAGGCATAAAGTGCACAAGTAAAAATGCAGCACTGTAACTACCAATTTAACTTCAACTTTTTTCTAGGTATCGCTGTTTACCTTTGCTATTTAATTTGTTGCATCAGGGAATCCGGGACTTGGTCTTTGCATGGCCCATGGTTGTTTATGTTTGCTCCTGTTTACGTGTCTTCTTAAACAGAATTTCCAGGTGACTTCAGACTTGCAAAAGTCAACAACGTAATATGCCCATTTTTGTGTCAGAATTGTATTTTATCACATCTTTAATCCTAATGTCAATTACTGCCCAATTTCTTCAATATTAAGATGTTTTCCTTTCAATTTCTGCATTTGTGGGAAAAGCATGTCATAGGCACTGTAATGTGGTGCCGGTCCACAATTTGCAGCTATAACAGTTTTAACTTATCTGGGAAGGCTTTCCACAAGGTTCAGGAGTGTGTTTGTGCAAATCTTTGAACATTCTTCCAGAAGCACATTTGTGATTCAGACACTGATGTTGGACAAGAAGACCTGGCTCACAGTCATGGTCTCATTCATCCCAAAGGTGTTCAGGTTAAAGTCAGGAATCTGTGCAGGTTAGTCAAATCCTTCCCTCATACATGTCTTAACGAACCATGCTTTGTGCACTGGTGCACAGTCATGTTGAAACAGGGAGGGACCATCCCCAAACTGTTCCCATAAAATTGGGATCATCAAACTGTCCTGGTTTGTTGAAGCATTCTAGAGTCCAGTGGCGGCATGTTTTACACCGCTGCATTTGATGCATTACATCTTCCTTAGTGATGCAAGTTTGGATGTAGGACCACAGAAACCCATTGCATTAAGCACTGAACACAATGTTCTGAAGGCAATATGAAGTTTGGCGGATGGTAGCTATTAAGTCATTAGAAAGTTGCTGACCTCTGTGCACTCTGTTTCAGCATCCCCTGACCCTGCTCTTTGTATTTTTGTGGCCTACCACTTCATGGCTGAGTTGCTGTCGTTCTCAATCACTTCCACTTCGTAATAATCCTACTAGCACAGCTGGATTTATTGCAGAGGTAACATCCTCAAATGGCACCATGCCGCGATTCACCAAGTTCATGAAAATGACCATTTGTTTCACAAATGTTTGTAGAAGCGCTCTGCATGACTAGCTGCAGGGTTTTATACATCTTTGGCTATAAATGTGACTGGAACGCCTGAATTCAGTGATTTAGAGAGATGACCCAATGCTTTTAGCAGTATAGTTTATGTACAATGATTTAACAAGCCTTATATGTACAGATAGTGGTAAGCTGTGGAAAAAAATTAAACAGCAGAGTTGGTTTTGAGATTTAGTAAAAGAACATAGAAATTCAAACCCTAAAGCTGAAAAAGGAACATGTAATGCTGTTCTGCCAGCATGTTGAAGCTGTCTGCTCCAGGAAAAACCCCAGCGTGGCTGCTGTCCAGGCAGCTCAGCATCTCCCTGTTGACTCTGACTCCTGCCAACCTCTCAGATTCAGATCCTACATCAACAGAACAGTTCTGTAGAATTTGTAAAGGGCCATAAAATTCAGAGTTGTAGGTTGATGGGTGAAAATGGCATCAGGATTGCTGTGGAAACCTGGCAACCCTTCAGTGAAAAGTGACGTATAATTTGCTGTGTTTTGGAGAAACCTCAATAACACTGAAGAAAGGTCAGATTACTGAACACCTTATTATTTTGGACTTTTCAAACGTGCTAACGGAAACACAGATCCCACAGTGCACTTAGATTAAGTCCCTGGAGGTAAAATTTGAAAGCTCCATTGTGTTAGGAAAAGATGTTAGATATTATTTAAAGATGGCGATCTTAGACTTTCTATGAGGTTTTAAAAAGTCTGTCTGGAAGTGAGCAGTAGGGGGATGCTTAGTGGGGGTCACAATTTACTTTTGACTGAAGAGTTGCCAGATTTCCACAGTTCTCATGTTATTGTTTCTGATGCCCTCTTCAACCAGATATTTACATACTCAGAAAAAAAGAACACATCACATCACATTAAATCAGACAGAACCTTTTCTTTAAAAAAATTGTTTTTTGCAAGAATCTTGAGAGATTTGTTTTCTCAGTATATGAAAATTGACTAAAACATTATGACATTGATAAACCAACAGCATTAGCAATGCTATAGGTTTAGCAATAGCATTAGCCATTCTCAGTATTTGAAAATTTACTTTAAAATATATGACTTAAGTGAAATGTTTTAGGCATCTTTCCACATGCTTCTCACAATAATCTGCTCAAAATCCTCCTGACAAAACTGGTGTAACAATTTTAGGAAGTCTAGCTGACTGAACTGTTTGCATGGCTAAACCAATAGCATTGCAGCCCTGACCTCCTTTACTGTCCTTTGGCATGTCCAGGCAGATTAAGTTACAAGTATGGGCATTCACATCTGATGTAAACATCTGTGCAGAGTGACCACTTCTCAAAGCACTCTATATGTAACATTCAACTACCTCACACAATAAGACCATCAGTAGGTGTACAAAGGTTTCCATAAAATCACAAATATATATATACATATATGCAGTATATGTGAAAAAAGTTTTAGGCAGGTGTGAAAAAATGCTGTAAACAAACAATGCTTTCAGAAATATAAATGATAATTGTTTATTTTTATTAATTTACAAAATGCTAAGTCAGCAAATCCAAACATACAGCCAAATTCATTAAGAACTATCTTCAGTGTAAAGAAGAACAGGAATTACTGGAAGTGATGGTTTGGCTCCCACAGAGCCCTGATCTCTACATCATTGAGTGTGTCTGGGATTACATGAAGAGACAGAAGGATGTGAGAAAGCTTACATTCACAGAAGATCTGGGGTTAGTTCTCCAAGACGTTTGGAACAACTTACCAGCCAAGTTCCTTCAAAACTGTGTGCAAGTGTACCTAGAAGAACTGATGCTGTTTTGAAGGCAAATATTGGTCACACCAAATATTGATTTGATTTAGATTTCTCTTTTGTTCATTCACTGCATTTTGTTGATAGATGAAAATAAATGATTAATACTTCCATTTTTGTAAGCATTCTTTGTTTACAGCATTTTTTCACACCTGCCTAAAATGTTTGCACAGTATTATAGATAGATAGATAGATAGATAGATAGATAGATAGATAGATAGATAGATAGATAGATAGATAGATAGATAGATAGATAGATAGATAGATAGATAGATAGATAGATAGATAGATAGATAGATAGATAGATAGATAGATAGATAGATAGATAGATAGATAGATAGATAGATAGATAGATAGATAGATAGATAGATAGATAGATAGATATAGTTCAAGTTCAGTGTCTTTTAACAGCATTAAAGTGCTTGTGACACACTTTTCCAACATCTTAATATTGAAGGAATTGGACAGTAATTCACATGATAATAGGATTAAAGACGTGTTAGGATAAAAGACAATTGTGATACAGAATAGGTGTATTTTGATGTTAAATTTTGCAAATCCAAAGTCACGCACAAAATTATGTCTAAGGGGAAGTTTCCGGTCATTCACTGTATGAGTGTCAATTATAAACAGTTTATGTAGAAGCAAAGTTGCATTACAAACAGTGTTAATATGGTGAAACAGTGCATTGCTGGTGATGGCAGCAATACTATGAGAACAGCCATTAGTCTGCACTACTTTCCTGAAGCAAAGAGGATCAGAGCTGCCTGGATCAGAGCTGGAAAAATGAGGAGGGACAGATGGGCTGGTCCCACCAAGCACAGCCAGTTGTGATCAGAAGACTTCTCTGCAAACTGCTTCGAACAAGAAACATCTGATATGGTGAGAGTAATGGTGTCAAAGGTCAGGATATCTGACAGACGAAGGAGAATGTTGAAGCAGAGTCTATAGCCACGCTGTTCAGAACATCTGATGGTTAAAGATCTCCAAAGAAAAGGTTGTTGCTGCTGTTGCTAAACGGATCAAAGCTCAGCAGGTAAGAATACTTTCTTGTCGCAAAAGTAGTTATTGTTAATAGTTAAAAATGCTAAATTATAATTTTTATTATTATTAATAAAAATATGAAATTATTATTAGTCATCAGTCATTTTCTACCGCTTATTCCATAGTGGGTCACGGGGAAGCTGGTGCCTATCTCCAGCAGTCTATGGGCGAGAGGCGGGGTACACCCTGGACAGATCGCCAGTCCATCGCAGGGCAACACACAAACAACCATGCACACACTCATTCATACACCTAAGGGCAATTTAGAGTGACCAATTAACCTAACAGGCATGTCTTTGGACTGTGGGAGGAAGCCGGAGTACCCGGTGAGAACCCACGCATGCACGGGGAGAACATGCAAACTCCATGCAGAAAGAGCCCCAGCCAGGAATTGAACCTAGGACCTTCTTGTTGCAAGGCAACAGTGCTACCAACTCCGCCACCGTGCAGCCCCCACCGTGCAAATAAATAATTTATTAATTATTAATAAATTAATAATTTTAATTTATTATTAAAATTAAATATTTCGCTGCTGTCTGTGTTGCTGCCATAGTAGCGGCAGTCAGTTTACCTGCAGGGGTTCCCCTTTGACGTAATAAAAGAGCGCAAAGGAGTAGTCTGGAAATGCCTTTTTATTGACATTTATGAGCATATATCTCAACAACTGTTTACTTTAGTGGCATGAATTTACTTTTTAAAATAGTTTATGAATGATTCTTTTCCATAAATGTAATTGGATTTTTTAGCACTTTAAGATATATACAGTAGCTCTCTTTATAACTTTAAGCTGAATATAAACATCGCAGATACTGGAGAACAATCCACTGATGTCCAAATGGCTAAATTAAGTATCCAATCAGCCCAAAGTTAGTACATGGGATACAACAATGTCTCTTTGAGGAAACCTGCATAATATGAGCTACAATATTTAATTTCCCTTTGGAATTAATAAAGTTTTATTAAATTAAACTGAATTGAATATGACAAAGAGCTGAACATGTGATCTCTACCCTGTCGGTGATGCCATGGCAGTCTGTATTGAGTCCAGAAGGTCTTTCTGTTTTCACTTTTTTTCTGTCTAATTTTTTCAGCACTCAGACTGGGTTCGGAGGCATGTCTGTACAAGTGATATTTAATGAATGAATGTTACTGTAAAGTTTATATTGTAAAGTTTATTTACTGCTGTTTCTCTATCACTAAGTGAAATACATTTTATAGCTTGAATCCAAACAGATGTCATGATTCTTCAGTGTTAGGTTTTGGTTTTAATTTGTGTTGGTTTTCTTTATTTCCCTGTTCATTATGTTATATATTCTAGCCATATTAGTTATTCATTTGTGCTGAGTTTCCTAAATTCTTTACTGTATTCATTTTGTATTATTATTCTGTGATTGATTCCTTCCCAGTATTCCTCTCTGTTTATTTTCTCTCCTCCCTCGGCCTCCTGCCTTCCTCTGCCTCAGTTGTTCAATATCATCACCTAAATCCTACCACTGGTATTCAGTGCTATTCTCCACTTATCTCACGCTATATATTATTACCAGTTGTCTTTGTTCCCCACTGGGTCCTCCTGTTACACTTCCTGTTTCACTCCTAGTTTTCATGCCTGTGATTCCTCCTGTGTTCCTCCCTGTTTTTTTCCTGGTGCCATCCTGTAAGTATAAAATATTATGTTAATCCAGCTCCACACTCAAAATGTGACAACAGACTGATGTTTTTTACCCTTTACTGCAGTTAATTAAGATGTATTTCTGCCTTCAGCTATTGGAAACATGACGTATACTGTTAGAATATTACATCAGGCAAATAAAAAATATTTAACATAGAACTGAGTCAATCTAACCTCACACTCATGCTCCTGTGAATATTAATGATGCTGCATATTTAGAAATCTCAATAACAGTCAGCTTTTATTGCAGATAAAGCTTTCTGAAAACGTACAAGGCAGTCTTAGTTAGTTGAAGAGTTTGGTTCACTGAGAAAGAGCAAACAAAAACATTACATATTGGTGTAGCTTTCTTCAAGCTGCTTTAAGTGCATTTATACCTGTTTATTATTGTCCAAGGGCAATCATGACGGATATGCAGATTTTGGTGCCAATCCTAAATAGGGCCCAAGAAGCTAACTCTCAGATTACTCTACTCTAATAAAAGGCCTCTGATCACCAAAATTACACACAATTGCCATTTACAACTAACAACTGTGTCGTGCAAAAGAATAGCCTGTTTTAACAACTGGTCACTTTACAACTGCAAAATTCTATCTATTTCATCAGGATTTTTGTGATAGAAAAACAGAACTGGGTGTACTAGAGGTCTAGTGCAGTTTCCTTTAAGGCTTCCAAATACATCACTAAGTTGATTTAAATACATTTTCGGCAACCTTTCTGAGCAGAAGGAACACAAAGCACACAAATTACCCAGGACCCCCTTTCACCCTAGTAAAAAAAACCCAAGGTATTTATTTACTGGGAATTTCAGCAGAAAAAGATGCTATAGAAGGATACATGTTTTTCAGCCATGTATTCTTCTCAACCATTTTTACAAATCAGCCTCTAAAAAGTGTGGTTTGCATTTGTGTTCTGTTCCCTTAACTAAATTAAACCCAAATTCAATGCGACTAATAGCTTTCGGAAGTCACAAATAGTAAAATGAGTCCACCTGTGTGTAAGTCAATCTGAGTCTAACTGCAACTGTTCTGTGACGTTTGCTAGAGAACAAACAGCATCATAAAGACAAAGGAACACAGCAGACAGGTCAGGGGAAAACGTTGTGGAAAGGTTTAAAGGGTTAGGTTCTAAAACAATATTCCAAGCTCTGTGCAATTCATCAAATGAACATGAAGAGAACCAACAGAGATGGACCAACGGCAGACCTCCACCTAAACTGACAGGCTGGACAAGGACAGTGTTAATCCGAGAAGCAGCCAAAAGGCCAATGATAATTGTGAAGTACCTGCACAGAGCCACTGCTCAGCAGCAAAATGCAAGACAAATCCCAAAGACGAAGCCCAAAGATACACAGAAACATTTACATTGTACAGTTAAGATAAACATACAAACTAAGAAAACTGCAGTTATGAGTAAATAGATATAAATGTAAAGAAATGTACAAGTGTGTTCCGAAAATGTAAAAACTATAAATTATGTTTTTTTTATATGTGTGCAGAAACAGACTTTTTATAAATATATGGAAACATGTGCAAAGAACAACAGGGATGTAAACAGCTTATTATCTGATACAAGCAGCAATTACACATTTCAACAGTTTTAAAAGGTTTATTGAAAAAGACAGAGGGAAGAGGACTTCAGGTTTCCACACCGGGTCAGGATGAACACTGAAGAGAGAAGGTGAGTATTAATTGGAGGTGAGTTTATGTTGGATGTGGAATAATGATGACAGGCTGGAGGTGCTGCTTACTGCTTGATAATAAAGAAGTCCGCGGAAGGTGAGTAACTCTCTGAGTCTGAGATTAGCAGGTTTGTGGTGTCTGAGAAGCTTGCCCTGGCAGAGCATCTGTTTGTCCCTCTCTAGAGTGTGGCTGATGGGAGAGCCAAAGCAGACTGAGGGTGGACAGGCAGGTAAATGATGGATTACAGAGCAGCAGTCTTGCTAGGAGGCAGGAGGATGGAGGAGCATAATTAATAGTATACGTTACATGGATAATGAATCTCCATAAAATATCTAAAATATTTTAGTAAACAGGGCCAAAACAGGCAATTTTCTACAAACTGCTTGAAAATCGGAATTCGAATTTCCCTCCCGAACTCTTGCAGGCAGGAAGTGAAGCGATGCGTGATGTAATTGTTGCCAAATAACACAGCCTTCAGTGCTCTGCTATAACGTGCTTGGTTTGGATTTGCTGCTAGAAGCATCTCATATTTATATAAAAAGCTTATTATATATATTTTTAAAGTGGCCCACATTTATTTTTTGGACTTAAAATTGAATTTTGCATGGCTTTTGGGAAAAACAGCTATATGTATATTAATAAAGGTTATTCCTAACAGAACCATGAAGGCGGAAGATTTGGGTGGATGCTGTGAGGAAAAGAATGGAAACCCACTAAGCATAGCAAGCTCTGCTCAGACCATTTCGAAGAGTCTGGCTTTTCAGTGCCTCCCAGTCTATGCTGATCCATACGTTTTTCACTCAAAAGGCCTCAGCTGAGGGAGGACGCAGTGCCATCAATATCATGCTGAAAGTATTTTTGTGGCAAAAACACAGAGGTAATATCAGGACCTTCTGCAGAAGCCATGAAAGGCCCTTCTTCAGCAACATCATGAGCCTAAGGAAGGCACAGAAAATGACACAAATTGGTAAATTGCTTTTTATTTAGATTATTAATTATGATCATTATCAGGCAACCTTTGCTAATATGTTCTGAATAGCCCTGGATCTTAGGAAAAAGACCAGGACTAGCATATAGGCTATGTTGAAAATATGTAATTAGATTTAAACTTATGAAACCTATCAACTTATCAAAAAATGAACACGTATTCCATATAATTACTGTCAGCTTCACTAAACCTGACAATGAGTCATAAGAAAAAGAGAGGAAAAAAGGTCATTTGTGCCGTGTGTGCACAAATGACCTACAATATTGTCATTTTGGGCATTGAGAAAGCAGAAGCCTTCCCCTAAAGGAGCTCTCCGGTGCTGTTAAAGTTTCATGCAGACACATCGTCCAGGAGTGATGGACTCTAGGACAGAGATGCCCTTTCTACATACAGACATTTCGTAACAGCTGCTGAAATGCTGTCACTCCAGCAGACAACACCATATAAGACTGTTGATGCCACAGGTGAGTCAAAAGGGTCTTTAGGAGAGCCCCCAGCACTCCAAAAAACCACAGTCTCCTTAGCAGAGTCTGCTCTGACCCTTCCTGTAAACAGAATCAGTGTTGTGAGTGCAGGCCAGGTACTTATACAATCCACTATCTCACTGTCAATTTCCCAGATGTTCACCAATGACAGTGTGGTGGGTCTGCAGGTCTCCAGGTGGGCCAGAGCACTGTGCAGGAGGTAAATGATGACATCATCATGGATGTGCAATCTCCAGCACTGGTATCACACACGAGGTCGTCCACAGCGGTGGTACCATCCCAAGTTTTTTTTGGACGGAGTAAACGAGGAAATTAATGTAGTGGGTGTGAGAGAAGAAGATGCAGAAGATAGAGTTAAATAGAGACAGATGACTTGCTGTGGCAACCCCTAAAACAACAAAAAGAAGAATAACCAATTAAAGCAGAAAATAATGCACAATAAAAATAAAATGGTAAATAAAAATGCAAATTGCAAAAAGTCTGATTAAACAAAACAATTATAACTGCTTTTTAAAAGAGTCCACAGAGTGAACTAAACAAGGTTGTAGTGGTAGGTGGCTCCAGTGCCTTAGTGCTGCGGACTGAAAGCCTCTGGCCCCACATCTTTAGTCGTGTTCGTAGAACAATGAACACATTCTGAGCCTCTGAGATAGCAAGCAGGAGTATATTTTGAGAAGAATAGATCAATTATATGAGGCCTGGCTGTTTATTGCTCTGTATATTAGCGTAAGATTTTTAAAACAAATCCTAAAATCTATTATGCATAAATAAGGGTCATTATTTGGTTGCTAGAGAATGTCAATAGTCTGACTACAGTATTTTGTATGATATGAAGGTATGAAAGAGATGATTTTTTCAAACTAGTATACGGGCATTACAAATAATCTAGGTTCAATGATACAAATGCATGGATATTCTTTTTCCAGATCAGCTGAAAAGACCATATGTTGCAGTTTAGAAATGTTCCTTATATTAAAGGAATGAGACAGAGATTTTACATGTGAGTCAGGGACATAAAGAAAGCCATTAGAACGCCCATTGGCCAAGAGCCAACAGCAAATATGTGAAAGATTGTTCCCTGGTCAGATGAAACCAAAACTAAACTTTTTGAACTGCATTCAAAATAGTACATGTGGCAAAAAACAATGCACATCATTTGGAGGTCACTGTCCCCACCATAAAACATATAGGTGACAGCATCATGATGTGGGAATGCTTTTCTTCAGCAGGGACAGGGACGCAGGTCAGAATTGATGGGCAGATGGATTGAGTTAAATCTAGGACAATCCTGGAAAAAAAAACCAGTTAGAGGCTGCAAGAGACTTGAGACTGGGGTGGAGGTTCACCTTCTTGCAGGACACCATCCTAAACATAGTCAGAGTTACAATAGGATGGTTTAGATCACAGCATATTCATGAATCATAAAAGACCTAAAACCAAATGCAAATCATTGACAAGACTTGAAAACCGATCCTTAAAGACACACAGTGGGTGGTAAATGATGTAATTATAGTGAGTTTCATTGTGCCAGACGCAAAAATTGCAGCTATGGTTCCTTGTTTTTAAGATACTGTTGATTATTAAGGTCTAGAAGCCAATTCCGGCACTTTTTTTAGATGAAAAATTTCAAATTTTTTCTTAAACTCATCCACATGCTGTAATTATTGAGTTCATCCAGATACGGAACAAACTCTCCCTCCACAGGGCAACTTAATGCATCATTACATAGAAGGCCACAGTCTCTGTTCTGTCTGAGCACAGACATTTTTTATACCGCTGTACATATGTTCAGCGTTATTTCTCTGCCAGAAGGGGGGGGTATTTAAGCCTTTCATCTCTGAAGGAGTTGGTAACGAGGCCTAAGCCTATGATCTGCTTAACAAGGCTAGGAATCAAAAACACCCTCTCTTCTAGTTCCCCACCTCTGCCACTCTACCTACTACATTGATTGTGGTAATGTGGTGTAGGTATGATTCATTTGTTCAGGAATTTTATTGCTTTCCTGCATTTCTCTGAACATGATTGAGAACTAATACTGTAAGTCATTGTGTAAAAGGGTTCATAACGTTCTTGCACCTTTCACTTGCACAGAACAGTATCACAATTACTGTAGTTTTATTCAACATGTATGATAGGTTGTATTGCACTTCCAGTTTCTTGAATCAGGGTCTTTTCAATAGCTCAAAACCTTGACAATGACAACCTTAATCTGAAAATCCTAATCTGAAACTGAGGAAAATCTTCAGTCAGCATCTGTATGGATGAAAATACTTGGTTGATGTCGGTATGGTCCTGGTAACAGAACGGTATCAGTAGCTCAAATAACCAGTGGTTACAATCCAGAGATGCATAACACAATCTCAGAATGAAAAACATGTAGAACCATGAAAAGATGGTTTACAGCAGCAGATGATCCCATTGTGTGCCACTCCTGTTAGGTGGGAACAGCAAACTGAGGACTGTTCACACTGACTCCCCAAATTTGGTCAATAACACTCTGGAAAAATGTTGCTAAGATTGTTGTCTTGATTAGATTAGATGTAATTCAGATGGTAATGCCAGACTTTTGCATAAATAGCATGAATGCATAGGACCATCCTGCCTCCTATCAAATGTTCAGTCCCTTGGCGGTAATTGCGTAATGGTGTAAGGGATATTTTCTTGGCACACGGTGGGCCCTTTAGTGCCAACTGACCATTATTTAATTCCCACAGCCAATCGGAGTGTTGCTGCTGACCAAGCCCGTCCCTTTAGAACCACAGTGAACCCGTCTTCAGATAACTGCTTACAGCAGGATAATAAACCAGGTCACAAAGCTCAGACCACCTCAAACTGGTTTCTTAACCATGACAATGACTTCACTAGAATCTAATGGCCTCCACAGTCACATGTTAATTCAATAGAAACCCCCTTTGGGATGGGGGAATCAGAATGTTGCATCATGGATGTGCAACCGCCAATTTGCAGCAACTGTGTGATGTTTTCATGTCAATATGGACTAAAATCTGTGAGAAATGTTTTTGACACCTCGTTCAATCTATGCCATGAAGAATTAAGGGACAACTGGTACTAGTCAGGTTTATCCAAAGAAGTGACCTGTAAATGCAGATATTGATTTGATAGAGAATGTTGAGAGAACTTTGTTCCTATTTCAAACTTTTAACATAAAAGACAACTCTTATTTTCATCTTTTTCTCAAAGACCTCCCACCAATTGACTTAGATGTATTTATGTGCACCTTATATATTAAATCCATGTATAGAAATTTTAACCCTTCGTAAGGCCTAGAGTCACTGAAACATTTGCTTGAGGGCAGGTCTATAAAAGTACCATATACATTGTTTTTAATAAAGCTGGTTGATTTCATTCTGAAGAGGAATTGTTTTTTTTTTAACAAAACACCATACTTCCACATTTCTGGCACTGGAGTTGGAGACAAAATAGCACCTAGTTTTGCTTGTCTATGTGTTGATTGCCTAGAAGAGCTAATTCTGTATGACCACAAAATGAATAATTTTCTTCCATTTCTGGAAGGTACATAGATGATATATTTTTTATTCTGCAACGGATCATCATAGTTTGCAGGTTTATGTTTTACGCTTGATAATTGTGCTAAAGGAATTAACTTTCTTGACATAAAAGTAACCAAAAAAGACAATTATCTAACTATTTTTGTCAGAGTTCGAGGTTGTTTTCGACCAAAGCACAAACAGGGACAAGGGCTTGGCATGTTATTGAGTAAAATCAACTTTAATAAAGGCTCGTAAATAAGCGCTTACAGGTTCGCTGGAAATTTCCAGACGAAATACTCCGTTAGCACAATGCAGGGCAACATTAGGAGCTCGAGAAGAGACGTGACATTTCATGGCTTGTATGACATGAGGAACCAGTAGAGAATAATGAGTACAACCAAGGTTCAATTGACAGAGTTTAAATGTTTTGACAATGGTCAAGATGCTTATCCACATACAGCAATTGTGTTGCTTACCTTGTGATAGTCGTGGATTAATTGTGGAGGCCCAAAATATTCAGGAGTAATGGACTGAGACAGGCTACTTTGCCTCAGTGTTGTTGAAGATGCAGTCAGCAATACAGATCATCTTAAGCAATAAGAGATGTAACTTAATTTAATGCACATAATAAATGTATGTAGTTGACAATAGGCCTAACCATAATTCACTCTTACCTGAATGTTGATACTATGAAAGGATTTTTTGTTAGAAAAATCACCTTCATGTGCACTAGAGGTGCGTTTTATTGTAATGTGTGTGCAGTCCAGCGTACCAATAACATTAGGGAATCCCGTATCAAAGAGAGAGAAAACTAGTCCGCCTGTTCTAAAGTTTATTTTTTGATGTGTAGCCTAATTTATGTTACCTGCAAATTTGTGGAATCCCTTTTCGACGTAGTTAGTTCTTCTGTGGCCGGGGAAGGATATAAAGATGTGTCTATATGCTTTTAATGCCAAATACACACTTCTGATGGTGCGGCAAATAGTGGCTTTGCTAAGATTTTCAGCATTTCCTACTGCATATACAGGTCCTTCTCAAAATATTAGCATATTGTGATAAAGTTCATTATTTTCCATAATGTCATGATGAAAATTTAACATTCATATATTTTAGATTCATTGCACACTAACTGAAATATTTCAGGTCTTTTATTGTCTTAATACGGAGGATTTTGGCATACAGCTCATGAAAACCCAAAATTCCTATCTCACAAAATAAGCATATTTCATCCGACCAATAAAAGAAAAGTGTTTTTAATACAAAAAACGTCAACCTTCAAATAATCATGTACAGTTATGCACTCAATACTTGGTCGGGAATCCTTTTGCAGAAATGACTGCTTCAATGCGGCGTGGCATGGAGGCAATCAGCCTGTGGCACTGCTGAGGTCTTATGGAGGCCCAGGATGCTTCGATAGCGGCCTTTAGCTCATCCAGAGTGTTGGGTCTTGAGTCTCTCAAGTCTCTCAGTCTCTCTTCACAATATCCCACAGATTCTTTATGGGATTCAGGTCAGGAGAGTTGGCAGGCCAATTGAGCACAGTGATACCATGGTCAGTAAACCATTTACCAGTGGTTTTGGCACTGTGAGCAGGTGCCAGGTTGTGCTGAAAAATGAAATCTTCATCTCCATAAAGCTTTTCAGCAGATGGAAGCATGAAGTGCTCCAAAATCTCCTGATAGCTAGCTGCATTGACCCTGCCCTTGATAAAACACAGTGGACCAACACCAGCAGCTGACACGGCACCCCAGACAATCACTGACTGTGGGTACTTGACACTGGACTTCTGGCATTTTGGCATTTCCTTCTCCCCAGTCTTCCTCCAGACTCTGGCACCTTGATTTCCGAATGACATGCAGAATTTGCTTTCATCCGAAAAAAGTACTTTGGACCACTGAGCAACAGTCCAGTGCTGCTTCTCTGTAGCCCAGGTCAGGGGCTTCTGCCGCTGTTTCTGGTTCAAAAGTGGCTTGACCTGGGGAATGCGGCACCTGTAGCCCATTTCCTGCACACGCCTGTGCACGGTGGATCTGGATGTTTCTACTCCAGACTCAGTCCACTGCTTCCGCAGGTCCCCCAAGGTCTGGAATCGGCCCTTCTCCACAATCTTCCTCAGGGTCCGGTCACCTCTTCTCGTTGTGCAGCGTTTTCTGCCACACTTTTTCCTTCCCACAGACTTCCCACTGAGGTGCCTTGATACAGCACTCTGGGAACAGCCTATTCGTTCAGAAATTTATTTCTGTGTCTTACCCTCTTGCTTGAGGGTGTCAATAGTGGCCTTCTGGACAGCAGTCAGGTCGGCAGTCTTACCCATTATTGGGGTTTTGAGTGATGAACCAGGCTGGGAGTTTTAAAGGCCTCAGGAATCTTTTGCAGGTGTTTAGAGTTAACTCGTTGATTCAGATTATTAGGTTCATAGAAAAGTTTAGAGACCCTTTTAATGATATGCTAATTGTGTGAGATAGGAATTTTGGGTTTTCATGAGCTGTATGCCAAAATCATCCGTATTAAGACAATAAAAGACCTGAAATATTTCAGTTAGTGTGCAATGAATTTAAAATATATGAATGTTAAATTTTCATCATGACATTATGGAAAATAATAAACTTTATCACAATATGCTAATATTTTGAGAAGGACCTGTAGGAACATACCGCTAGCAAAGAATCGGAGCCCAACACACATCATCTGTGTGACGGTCAAAGCATGTCTCCGTTTCGGTGTGGTGCTGAATTTTGGGACCCAGCAGTCTGCACAGTTAGCGGATGCCATCCTCAGAAATGCGGTAACGCTCAAGCAGGTGATTGTCGGGAAAAGCCAACGGGTCGGACCTGTCCCGAAAAGCTATTTCCCATGTGAAAGCCCTTCTCAATATAAGTGCTTCTTAGTCAACAATGTCATTTAAGTATGGTCACGCCGTTGTAAAGAAAGATACATGTGTTTGGAGCTACGTATATGGCTGCACCTGACTGACAGCAGCAGTCATTCTGGTTTTACCACAATAAACAGTAACAATGCCCACATGGATAATTATAAAGTTAATAATGGTATAGACTACCATAATGTTAAACTAATTAATGTATTTGACTAAATAGCATGTATTAGTGGTATTTTAATGTAGGCTGATAAAAAAATACCAAAACACGCAGGGGGAATCACGAGGGACCGTTGCAAAGAGGATTGGGCAGTGGACGAAGGTGGAGACCTTGGCGTCCGGATCTCCGGTTGCTTAGGCTGGTTCTAGGGACGTGGAATGTCACCTCGCTCCGGGGGAAGGAGCCTGAGCTTGTGAGGTTGAGAGATATCGACTGTTTAGTAAGGTAAGGTAAGGTAAGTTTATTTATATAGCGCTTTTCAGTAACGAGACACTCAAAGCGCTGTACATACAATAACAATACAATCACAAAGAACACAGAAATACAAATCAAATGCTAAGAAATCTAAAAATCTATGAATCCTTCTGAGAAATCTAAAAATCTCTGGTCAGTATTACAATGATGCAGATAACATTAATAATTCTTTGGGTTTTACTGGTAAGAGCTGGTTCTAAACCAATCTTTCTAAAGAGGTAATTATATCATTAAGTCATTAAGTCATTAAGTCCTCTATGTGCTAAGAAGTCTCATCATTCCACTGAATTCTAACTAGTGGAGCTGAGTCACTGGTACAAAACAGCTTTAATCCACATTTTCAGGTGCTAATAATATATTGCTTTTACTGGTGCTGAAGTTGAACTAAGTCATCTAATTAAGAAAGCTGGGTCATTGGTGTAAGACCAGCTAAAGTCGAAGTTACTAATAATGTTTGGTTTTCGCTGGTAAAATCTATGAAAAGTAATGAAATCACACAATTAGGTAAAGTAAGATAGGAGGGAAAAAAAATCATATCTCAGATTCTATTCTTAGCAGAATAGAGTCTGAAACAGTACAAAAAAAACCTCAGCAGGGGTAAGCAACACACACATGAATAAAGATTCAGCAAGTGTACGGTGGAATCTTGAGGGTGCGAATGTAAGTCTGAGTGTGTTTGCAAGAATTAGACTGTCAACACTGATAGAAGCGCCATTGTCCTTGAGAAGAGAGGTGGAAGTTTTATCAATCGGCCGCATAGTCCTATCAGCACACAGCTGGGGAGTGCTGGGGAAGGGCGTCGTGTTTATATAACATCCAGGAGATATTTTGTCAATAGCCAGTTAGCAGAAGTTGCCAAGGCAACATTGGGGAGCCAGATTTAGAAAAACAATAAATGTTGTGGTTCAGGCAGTTGTGAATTTCTAACCACCTTAAGAGTTTTACTGGTATGTCTCAATTGCAAATCCAAATAGCCAAATTTCTGGTATTTTCCGCAGATCTGTAGCATGCAACTTCTCCTTTAACCTCTGAGTCCAACCGCTGCCAGGCTGCGATTCTGTTCAAGAATCAGAATCGTGTCCAGCTTGCGATTCTGCTCTCTTAACATTTCAGTCTGAGTGTTGATCGCTCTACAGACTCCATCCAACATCGCAGGCAGCTTTGGAATGCTCTGGACAGCTGCCCACGTTTTGCAAATCACTCGATAAGCCAGGTAACCGCCAACTCCAAAAAGCAGAAATCCTGTTATCAAAGTCCAAAAATGTACACATTTTCTACGTCCGCGACCGACATTGTAGTCAGGCAAGAATCCATTGTGTATCCAGAGAAGAACGTCCCGCCTGGACAAGAGGGTCTCCTTTACCCTGTCTTCCCGTAGGAAAAAAAAAAATTTGACCAATTACGTTGAGAGTCCAGTTGACCAAATCCATAATTTACAAGTTTGGAGGATATGCAAAGCGAGGCTCTGAGAAAAATACTAACAAAAGCAGAAGGAGGGATCAGCAGGGAGGGAGGGAGAGAAAATGCGTGTGTCTTCCACCGAGAGCAAGAGAAAAAGCGAAGTCTTAGTGAAGATAATAGTTTAGCTTGTGGTATATGGCTTAGTGAAGCAAACCTTTTGGTTAGCTGTGCCCACCACTGCGTATATTATTCCAACATCTAATATGTTTCATATAATTACAAGGAAATTTTTGGGGAGTGGAGGTCTCCTGATCATCCATTCCAGGTGTCCTTTAACCTGTCGTCCAAGTGTTAGCTCTGCAGGTGATTCGGCTGTGATTTCTCTGAGATGTGCTGATCCCATGTATTTTATATTGTGGTCACCAACACAGAATTCTATCATCGACTTCATGGTTATGTTGGCTCGCTCCGTATGTTTGGACTGTGAGTGATAGTGGGGGTGTATTTATGTGTTACTCCCCAGGCAGCGCAAGGGTTTGCCAATTCTTGACTTATAAATTGGGGTCCTCGATCAAAAATTAGATCTCAAGGTACCCCATAACCAGTAAAAATGTCATTCTTAAGGATGCAGCTGATCATTTGGGCTTTGCTGTCCCTTAAGGGAAACGTGATGACCAATGTGAACCTGACACCCTTCTTGTTCATGCTGTCAAGTTTTCTTTTCTTATACATCAGGGGATGCAACCATCTTTGGAGCAGATGGTTGTTTTATTTAATGTTTTCAAACTATTTACCTTCATTCTGAATTTCTGAATGTTCCAAGGGATGACAAGACAATGTCTCACATGTTGAGGAACAGCAATGGTAAAACAATCATGTCTCCCCCTTCATCTGCTCATTAATTAAAACAAGTGCCCACATTCCAAGATGGAAGTGTCCATTGAAACATGTCAGGTATGTCCTCAGGGACAAAAAATCATTTGTCTAATAACAACAGAACCTAAAGACTATATTGTATTCAGACACAATTAACTTCATTGGAAGCTAATCAGTAATTTAGAAATCCTGCTGCTGTTTGCTGCTGCAAGTTAAGTTTATCATTCATCAAGACTAAACAGATGATTATAAGGTGGTCCATATTGAAAGAAGCTCATGCTGGGGTGCTGTATGGCTCAGTGGTGGACCAGGTGGGGGACTGTCAGTCTTCAATGCTGCCACCCTGGGTTCTACTCCCACCATGGGCCATTTACTGCATTTCTGCCCTTATTACCATCCAGCAAAATCCCACAAAATCTTAAAAAAATATGTTCATGATATTAAGATGCAGTTTTGCACTAGCAGTGGAGAATCATAAGATAAGATACACAGGCACGGATTACTTTAGCGTACATTGTTGCTCAGATTTCTGTTCATCTTCAACAAACAACTCACTGCTGTTCCACCCACAGAGAACACATCAGGACATATAATTACTAACCACAGACTATCACAATAGTCGGCACATTCCATTGTCTGTCAAAATAACCCCATCTATAACACTAACCTTTGGCCTTCTCTAGAACAAGATCACAAACGCATTATTTGTTTGTCTGTGTCTTTGCTTTCAACAGATGCAAGAGAAAAATGTGTTCAGTTAGCAAAGGAGAGGAAAATGTACATAAGCACATGTGAATATACAATATTGTCAGATGATCACACACATATGCAGAAAGAGAAAAGGTACCATTTTCAGTAAACCAAAGAGATGCAATTTTTATGGCCTAAATTTCTTAAGATAATAAATATAAATTACTTTTTTATGCTTAAAGTGTAAAAACGTGTCCTCAGAAGATTACTTCTAAACTCACCAAGAAAAATTCAGTCTTAAGAGACGTTAAATGTTTATAGTTAGGACAGTTTATATGGACAATAGCCGGATGTAATAGCATCTTGCAGCGGCATGCTATTCCATCCGGTTTGCGTTTAGTTGGACCATCATTTATTTTTCAACAGGACAATGACCCCAAACACACCTCCAGGCTGTGTACGGGCTATTTGACCAAAAAGGAGAGTGATGTGGCCCGATGACCTGGCCTCCACAGTCACCAGACCTGAACCCAATCGAGATGGTTTGGGGTGAGCTGGACCGCAGAGTGAAGGCAAAAGGGCAAACAAGTGCTGAGCAGCTCTGGGAACTCCTTCAAGACTGTTGGAAAACCATTTCAGGTGACTACCTCTTGAAGCTCATCAACAGAATGCCAAGAGTGTGCAGAGCAGTAATCAAAGCAAAAGGTGGCTACTTTGAAGAACCTAGAATATAAGACATATTTTCAGTTGTTTCACACTTTTTTGTTCAGTATATAATTCCACATGTGTTAATTCATAGTTTTGATGCCTTCATTGTGAAGCTACAATATTTATAGTCATGAAAATAAAGAAAACTCTTTGAATGAGAAGGTGTGTCCAAATTTTTGGTCTGTACTGTCAATGAAACTGAAACACCTGTCATTTTAGTGTGGGAGGTTTCATGGCTAAATTGGACCAGCCTGGTAGCCAGTCTTCATTGATTGCACATTGCACCAGTAAGAGCAGAGTGTGAAGGTTCAATTAGCAGGGTAAGAGCACAGTTTTGTGACATGCAAAACAATTACTTATTTCCCCAGACTGTTGCATGCCCAGAGTGAGGCATGGGGGTGGATCAGTGATGGTTTGGGCTGCCATATCATGGCATTCCCTTGGCCCAATACTAGTGCTAGATGGGTGCGTCACTGCCAAGTACTACCGAACCATTCTTGAGGACCATGTGCATCCAATGGTTCAAACATTGTATCCTGAAGGCGGTGCCGTGTATCTGGATGACAATGCACCAATACACACAGCAAGACTGGTGAAAGATTGGTTTGATGAACATGAAAGTGAAGTTGAACATCTCCCATGGCCTGCACAGTCACCAGATCTAAATATTATTGAGCCACTTTGGGATGTTTTGGAGGAGCGAGTCAGGAAACGTTTTCCTCCACCAGTATCACGTAGTGACCTGGCCACTATCCTGCAAGAGGAATGGCTTAAAATCCCATGTGAGATAGGAATTTTGGGTTTTCATGAGCTGTATGCCAAAATCATCTGTATTAAGACAATAAAAGACCTGAAATATTTCAGTTAGTGTGCAATGAATCTAAAATATATGAATGTTAAATTTTCATCATGACATTATGGAAAATAATGAACTTTATCACAATATGCTAATATTTTGAGAAGGACCTGTACTTACCTCCGTTTCTTCCCATCACAGCGCAGCCCGGCCTTCATGGTTGCCAGATCCTTGTTCCTGTCTTAAAATAAAATTATTAAAACATTATTTGTTCCTGAGTGTTCCCTGCATGTGGGTCAAGTCGGCAATCAAAACTATGACAACCGTAGAGACAGCGTTATTAACTTTCAGGCTCCATTTGTTCGGCTTCACAGATCTGTGCTTCACGTTAACATGGTTGCTAGGCAACAGAAGTTACGCTGAAGTAAGGGCAAGAGAAATGCAGACCAATGTAATACCAGTGGAACACTATGCTAACCTGTCATGTTTAGCTACTAGCTACAGGTAGCATAAGTTACTGTTTGTTTCATATTCGATTTTGCCATATTTTGTAAATATTTTAAACTGTTATTGTAATTCATGTTGTGTATTTCAGCTGTGTTTAATGTTACAACTGCTAACTGTTTTATCAACTGTTCATTTGATTACTCAGTATTAATTAGTAGTAGTAATTAATAGTAGTAGTAGTAGTAGTGAATTCTAGAATGGCGCCGCTCAAGGTGGCAGCAGGTTGGAGTAGCTCTGTTACTTTTGATTCTGATGTATTTTTGGGAACTATTCCTCTTGTGGTGGATACAGCTGTTTTTTTTTTTTTCGACAACTGTCCTCTCCGGTGTCAGATGCTGTGCAGCTTGGAGGATTTTTCCCAATACTTTCTATTTTTGGACATTTGTTAAGATGCATTGCCATGGCAACGGGGTTGTTTCTTACAACCCGGAGCAGCTGATTAATATCTCAAAAGCTCAAATGATACTTCAACTACAATTCCAAATCCCTGATGAGTTGAAAAGGAGATGCCGTGGATGCAGAGCAGGAGCTAAGAGAAGGGAGAGAAGGAGGAAGTTCAAACCATCTCTTCCGTCGATTATGATGGACAATGTGAGATCGTTGGGAAACAAGTTGGATGAACTCCAAGCCCTACAAAGGACCCAGCCAGAGTACCGGGCATGCAGTATTATGTGTTTTACTCAGACATGGCTGCAGGATCATATCACCGACTCCAGCGTCTCTCTGCCGGGCTTTTTAACCATACGAGCAGACAGAGATTTAATGAGGAGCGGCAAATGTAAAAGAGGTGGACTGGCAGTATTTGTGAACAACAGATGGTGTAATCCAGGACATATAACTGTGAAGTGTCATCTCTGCAGTCCAGATATTGAACTGTTGGCAGTAAGTTTTCATCCATATTATTTACCCAGAGAGTTCACCAGTGTTATTTTGGCAACAGTTTATGTTCCACCTTCCGCTGTTGCCGACACTGTATGTGATGCCATCAACTCAGTTGTTGCTAAGCTACAGACACAAAACCCCAATGCTTTTGTGGCAATTTCTGGTGATTTTAACCATGTTTCACTCTCTGCTACACTTCCAACATTTCAACAGTTTGCCAGCTGCTCTACCAGTGAAAACAAAACATTGGATTTGTTTTATGCAAATGTCAAGGACTCATACATCTCTACAGCAAGACCTCCTCTAGGCAAATCAGATCACAATCTTGTTTTTCTCTGCTCGAAATATAAGTCCCTTGTTCAGAGGCAACCTGTAATAAAGAGGACTGTGAGAAAATGGTCACAGGAAGCTGAAGAAGCTCTGCAAGGTTGCTTTGAGGCTACAGACTGGGACGCACTGTGCCAGCCACATGGAGAGGACATCAATGCCATGACTAAGTGTGTAACCGACTATATAAACTTCTGTGTGGATAACATCATCCCCAACAGAACCGTGAGATGCTTCCCCAATAACAAACCTTGGATCACCAGTGACCTGAAGGACCTGCTTAACAAGAAGAAAAGAGCCTTCAGAGAGGGAGACAGAGAATTATTGAGGAGTATACAGAAGCCACTTAAAGACAAGATAAGTGACAGCAAGGAGGTGTACAAGAAGAAGCTGGAGAGCAATCAACCAGCAAAACAATATCAGAGATGTGTGGACAGGGATGAAGAAGATCACGGGCTTCAGGCAGAGGGATGATCGGACCGATGAAGGTCTGGACAGAGCCAATGAACTGAACACATTCTTCAATAGGTTGAGTTCAGAAACAAGCTTCGCATCCTCCTCTCCTGCTCTTAGCCAAACAGACATTCCACCTTCCTTTGACCCACAGGACACACAGCTGTCCAGTAACACCTCAAATTTTTTATCTTCCACCTCAGCCCGAGACCCTTCTGCTTCTACATGTTTGCCTTCAACCATATCAGAAGATGCTGATGCTTTCTTTGCTTCCCCCTTCCACCTGTGTGTCTCAAGAAGTCAAGTGAAGATGCAACTGGAGAGACTGAATCGGAATAAGGCTGCAGGTCCAGATCATGTCAGCCCTAGAGTCCTGAAGGCCTGTGCAGAGCAGCTCTGTGGGATTCTGCAGCACCTCTTCAACCTTAGCCTGGCCCAGAAGAAGGTTCCGGTGTTGTGGAAGACCTCCTGTCTTGTTCCGGTACCAAAGAAAACTCACCCATCAGTCCTCAATGACTAAAGACTTGTTGCCCTGACATCTCACATCATGAAGGTCCTAGAGAGGCTCCTGTTGGCCCACCTGAGTAAGCAAACAGTAAACCATCAGGACCCCCTTCAGTTTGCTTATCGGTGTGGAGTTGGAGTTGAAGATGCCATCATACACCTGCTTCAACAAACCCACTGTCATCTGAACAAAGCCAGTAGCACAGTGAGGGTCATGTTCTTTGATTTCTCCAGTGAATTTAATACAATCCAACCTGATTTGCTTTGTCAGAAACTCCAGAAGACTCAGGTAGAGTCCTCAACAATATCCTGGATCAAAGACTACCTGACAAACAGACCACAGTTTGTGAGACTGAAGGGTTGTGAGTCTAACCAGGCAGTCAGCAGCACAGGAGCACCACAGGGGACTGTACTCTCACCATTCCTTTTCACTCTGTACACCTCAGACTTCCAGTACAAGACAGACTCCTGTCATCTGCAGAAATACTCGGATGATTCTGCAGTTGTGGGGTGGATCAGATGGACAAGAAGCTGAGTACAGGAAGGTGGTGGACCGCTTTGTGGCATGGTGTGGAAACAATCATCTCATTTTGAACGTCACTAAAACAAAGGAGATGATTGTAGATTTTAAGAGAAACAGGAATAAGTCAAAATGTCTCCCATGATGTCTATCATGGGAGAAGAAGTGGAGGTGGTGGAGGAGTATAAATACCTTGGTGTTCACCTGGACAACAGACTAGAGTGGAGATGCAACTGTGAAGCCGTCTATAAGAAGGGACAGAGCAGACTGTACTTCTTGAGGAAGCTTAGGTCCTTTGGTGTTTGCAACAAGATGCTGCATATCTTCTATAAGTCTGTTGTTGAGAGTGTGAGTCATCTGCTGGGGAAGCAGCATCAGAGCCAGGGACTTAAAAAAGCTCAACAAGCTGATAAAAAAGGCTGGCTCTGTTCTGGGGACTTCTCTGGAACCTCTGGAGATCATTGTGGAAAGAAGGATTCTTCATAAAATGAAGAACATTATAGAGAACCCTGTGCATCCTCTTCATGAGACTGTCCTAGATGGGGTGTCTTCAGTCAGAGGCTTCAGGAGATCCTTCCTGCCCACAGCCATCAGCATCTACAACAGCTCTTTTAAGAAACCCTCATAATGAGCTACAATAACATTTAATTTCCCTTTGGGATTAATAAAGTATTTTTGAATTGAATTGAATTGACCATCATTTCTTTACATGACGCTTCTTCTAGATGCTCATTTGATTTGGTGATTGACATCCGCCAAGCTCATGTATGCTGCATTGCTCCAGCTCAACATGCCGTAAAGGAAGTTTAACCTGATATGAAAGGTAAATCGATGAATCCGTGTTTGATTAATCTGTGGCTTCAATGACCCACAGGTGTGGCGCAAGGAACTGAAATTGAGTTTCAGACCTGAAAGTGAAAGTAATCAAACTGAATTTTTAATACAACAAAATACATTTTAAAAGCAAATTAATTCGGTCTCAAACCATTAAACTGAGTCTCAAAGCAGACAAATTCAATGTCAAACCAATGAATTAAATTTTAAATTACACAAATACAGAGTCAGTGTAAGAAATTCAAATTCAGTTTCTGATGGCACATGTTTCTTCCCATAGTCAGCAGCTTAAAAACACAGAAGTACTGGAAACATACAGTTTAAAAGATATATGTAGAGCCAGCTGTCCAGTTTCATCTCATGTCTAAAGCAAAGAATGAAAAAATTTTAGTATTATGATAGTAAAATAGCATAGCACGTTTTTATGAGTAAGGATGCTTCAATCATTCAATTCAATTCAGTTTATTTCTATAGTGCCAATTCAGAACATATGTTGTCTCAAGGCACTTCACAAAGTCAGGTACATACATTGCAATTAATCCTAACTATTGAACAGTGCAGTCAGATTCAGTTATTTATTCAAATTGGATGAAAACGTTTTTCTATCTAACGAAACCCAGCAGATTGCATCAAGTCAGAGACTTGTAGCAGTCACTCCTCCTGGATGAGCATGTAGAGACAGTAGACAGTCACTGGCGTTGACTTCGCAGCAATCCCTCATACTGAGCATGCATGTAGCAACAGTGGAGAGGAAAATCTCCCTTTTAACAGGAAGAAACCTGCAGCAGAACCAGGCTCAGTGTGAGCGGCCATCTGCCACGACTAACTGGGGGTTTGAGAGAAAGAACAGAGACACAAAGAGAACAAAGAAGCACTGATCCAGGAGTACTTTCTATGGGAAGGAAAAGTAAATGTTAATGGATGTAGCTCCTTTAGTCGTTTCACCTAGAAAGAAAGAACAGATAAACTCTGAGCCAGTTTTCAAGGTTAGAGTCTGAAAGAAAGCACATATAGTTAGTCACAGCAGAAGCTCAGCCAGTAGCTATGTCTAGGAGAGAGAAAAGGTTAAACACTGAAAGACAGGGCCAAGTGGATCATCGGTAGAGGGTGAGCATTAAGTTGTTGCCAGCAGAAGCTGCCCCCGCCAGAAAGGGGTCACACGTAGACACAGAGTCAGGCCAGGTGTAGCTTCTAGGAAGAGAAATGAGAGAAAATATGAAGTTAGAAGCTGAAATAACAGCAAATAATGCAAAATTGGAGAGTAGTGTGAGAATGTAGCAAAGAGGGGGAAAGTGGTCATTATGTCCCCCAGCATCCTAAGCCTATATCAGCATAACTACAGAGATAGCTCATGATAATCTAAGCCATTCTAACTATAAGCTTTATCAAAGAGGAAAGTTTTAAGCCTAGCCTTAAAAGTAGACAGGGTGTCTGCCTCACGGACTAAAACTGGGAGCTGGTTCCACAGGAGAGGAGCCTAATAAATAAAGGATCTGCCTTCCATTCTACTTTTAGAGACTCTAGGAACCACCAGTAAACCTGCAGTCTGAGAACGAAGTCCTCTTTTTGGAACATATGGAACAATCAGATCTCTGATGTATGATGGAGCTAGATCATTAAGGGCTTTATATATGAGGAGGAGAATTTTAAATTATATTCTGGATTTAACAGGGAGCCAATGAAGGGAAGCTAAAATAGGCTAAATATAATCTCTCTTTTTAATTTTAATGTCTGTAAAGGCTGCTTATCTGGATGACATATTTATTCAATATAAAAAAGTTACCAGTTAAAACGGGTGAGATCCATATGTATATTTAACAGACAGAGGATCGGGTTTGTCTTGTGGTTGTAAATATGTGTGGTAAACCACTGGAATCTGAGCTTGGGCTGGGTTAAAGTGCCGGGTTCACACGTCGTGTATTTAATTAGCACAGCAAAAACGGGGTGAGAATGGAAATTAAGAAAATACATGTGGATGAAAATGCAGATTTAAACCAAAGCATATTGCTCTGAATTGTATTGGTGTGTCTCAGATCGTGTTTTGGTGACATATTTCCTGATCATTTAAGTATTGTTACTCTCTGCTGTGGTAGCTTTCTCAGGGTTCTTAAGTTCTTGTGGTTAGTGATGTGTGTGACTCAGAAGTCATCAGCAAACTGCTTAGCCAGGAGTCTGCTGTCTTATATGTTCTGGATACCCCACCAACACTACACTTTCAGACTTTCAGCCAAATAAATAGAAAAAAAGATTGACACAATAATGGGGAAAATTTCAACAAAGTATTCCAGACATACATTTATTTCATTACATAGTTCAATACTTGGCCAAGTAGAGCAAGTATGGTGCAGAGAGATTCAACGTTTAAACAATGAAACAATTAATTAACATTTTCTGTGTAGACAGAGGAAAGGCAAGACCTTGATCAGAAGATTATAGGAATCTGAATGGAGTGTACGTTCATGTATATTCTGTAAATGGGAGCTTTAGAAATAAGGTGGCCAAATCCATGACCACACTCCAGTAAAGTTGAGTAACTTTTTTGCACCCTCATTGTTAATTCATCCAAACACGTGTACTGCACAACTGCACTGCGCTGTTTTCTTGTAGTTAGTTTTTGTATTCTTTAGTTACCCATATTGTCTTGTAATGGCCTGATCAACCATATATATATCCTTGTGTGTCATGTCAGCTCACTAATGTGTGTTTGTGCAGTCAGTTGGTTTGATCACATAGTTGCTTGAGTTTAATTTTGCTTATTTGAACTCTTTTAGGTGCTCAGTTGTTATTTTTGCATTTCTAACTTTTTTGGGTTAAAATAAAAAAAAATCTATTCTTCTAATAATTCCTGTGAGTCCTGCTTTTCGACTCGGTCCCTCACAAGAAACAAGGTTTTTTGTTTGATTTTTTCTTTTTATTAGAAGTTGACTTAAATCTTGCGGTGATATAGAAATTAATGTGAGGTTAAGGAGTCTAGACGTCGAACTTTGGATGATTTGTAAGCGAGAAACAGAGGATAGGCTGATACAGCAGTGAAGTGGGCTTTAATGACCTAAGTATGATTAAATGTTGAAATAAAAGCTGCAAAATTTGGTGAGTGACAATAACTGGCTTCAAAGGCAGATTAACATGCTTAATCATATTCAGGTTGAAGGTATTGGATGAGACCTACTTTTTTATAGGTGTTTAAATTATCTAGAAGGTTTGGGAAGGTATGGACGGTGGTATCAGGATCTTCAGGAATAAATTCAGAGCATCAGTTTTACTGTGAATTAGTTGATAAGCTCTAAAGGCAAACTGGTTGCTCCAGTTGCCAACAGCAGCCCTATTTTTGAGGAACCCCACAGGCCAGAAATGTGAACGAAAAGTCATACTTATTAATAACGTGGTCCTATGTTGATGCTGGCATTTCACTAGAAACATGTCAATATGGCTGCTTGTCCCATGAAAACCATTTAATAGGAAGACCATGACTACAAACTCACCATTTTTTTCATTAAAGATTTAATATTTTTCAGGGCTTTCCAAGTGAAAGTGCTCAGATCGATTAAGACATTTGTTTGCAAACCCACCAACATCACAGAGTTCATTTTGCTGTGTATCAGTGAATGGGCTAAGGCTCTCCAAAGCCAGTAATCAGAAGGTATTACTTTAATACCATTACACATCAATCTATCTGCAAGTGTAGTGTTTGCCATGGTTCATTCTTTATTGACTTTAGGGATGTTTAGAATAAAAATCTGTTCAGATCTTTTGTAACCGTTTTCTAAATGTCTATGTTCTAGGTTGAGTGAAATGGAGGAGCTGAGACTTTTCTTCCAGAGAGGATCATACCCCCTAGGAGCTTAGTAAGCTCAGATGGATTTAAAACCACTCTCTCTCTGTTTTTCTCTTCTTTCTTTTAGACTCAGCCTCTCTTTCATTCTCTCCCTCCCTCCCTTCCCCCGTCCTTTTCTCTCTAATTGCTGTGTTGTAGTGGTGACGTTTTCCCTCCCTCTCATTCCCTTCCTTGCCTGTACATAAGTGTGGATGACTGGCGTTTAAGAGTGACAGAGAGAACAAGTTCAAGCCTCTTGGACGTTTGGTGCAGAGGGCCACCATGACCCCTGCTGAGATCCTTGAAGATGACTCTCCAGCTTGGGCAGGTGAGCTTTCAAACCTGTGATCCCATTTTTCACAAGTGAACTGCTCAAATTCAACTCTCTTGTATATCTGTTTTATTGCACAAAGGCAGTGATAAAGTATATATTTTAATCCTGAGCAAGGCGGCTCCTCTTGGTGTTACAGCATGGCTTGAGTGTTTTGGGTGATGAAGGAAGGAGGAGGAGAAAGCAAACGCCCTGTCATGCAAAGAATGTTAGCAAAAACCCACAAAATGGAGAAAACGTCTGCTGTTTAGAAATCAGACAACCAGAAGCTTATTTCATCTATCGCTGACAGTTTTATTCCAGCTAGCTAAAGCGGTAACAGTCACATTTAACGTCTCACTTAGGATGCTTTTCAGCACTTTTACAGATGTTGTGACTCATAACGTCTTACAGTAAATAGTCTTAAACGTCTGCTGCATGGGGGGGTAACATTGAGAGTAAACAGATTAACGCTGGTTACAGTTGTCTATAAAATGTTATTTTCTATTGAAGAGATTGTGTTGTTTTTCAGGCTGCTGTCAGCAGCCAGACAGATTAAAATGTCTCTGGTCAAAGATCAAATGCTGCAGTCAGGAGTCTTGATTAGCTTACAGGATTTGAGGCTTGTGCATTAAGCTTACTGCTAAAATGGGACGGGAAAATGTGAAAGTAAAACAGCTGGAACTCAGACAGGAATATGAACCAGAACCAATTATTCAATAGGAAAATACTGTTTCTCAACATTTTATAAAACATTATTAAGAATTCCTTTTGTAAGTAATCCTGACTTAAGGTGGTATGGTGAGATGAAGGCAGTGGTAGTTTTAGTTTAATTTCACTGAAAGTACAAAACCTCTGAAAGGATTTTTCACTTTTCAAGCTTACTGCAGATTGTAGATGCAACAGAGCTATTGTTCTACATTTATAAAGTTTTTTACAAATGTTTAGAAGTCATGTTTAATCTCCAGACCTGACATGGTTGGCCAATTACAAGCTTTGCTGGATAATTTGAGACCAATTATCCTTTAATCAGTTACCAGAGAGGACAATAAAAATTATTCCAGACAAAATCCCTGGGAAAGGAACAAAATGGAGGTGTGATTTGGTGGAGGGATGAGCCACTGGAAATAATGTACAGCACCATCTGAGAGTCTAGATATATTAAATCATTTAACACAATCAGAGGATATTAAATGAGGTGATCTGTCCAAAATTTCAGGTAATGTTGCTACCTTATAAGTACGTCTTTGTAATCTGAGCCAGCTGTTATTATATAAGTAGAACACATGGGCTAGTTGGTTTGTGTTGTGCTACTGTTTCATGAGATGAATGTTCGTGTATAGGGTATGGTACCTAAACTGGGGTGTTGTAATGTAACAATAGATCTAAAAAATAATGTATTTAATCCAAAGAAGGATTTTTTTTTTCCTTCTCAGGAAGTTGCTTTGATTTATAGCTTATTCGAGTAGTTATAAACCCAAACAAACGCAACCTAATAACTAGGTACCTTTTTGATTCACAAAAAGAGTGGAGGAATTGATAAAGTCAAGTAAAATCTGTGGTATTTGTATTACCAAGTGGATTAACATAGCATTTATTTTTACTATGTATCCCTTGCTTGTTCTCTTTGAGAATACTGTGGTTTATGGAATACCATTTGGAAATACAATTCAGGACGATATTTGCTCCATCTATAAAAATTAATGATCTCTCTCTCTCTCTTTCTCTCTCTCTCTCTCTCTCTCTCTCTCTCTCCCACACACAGGAGTAGTAGGAAACTGTCAAAACAGCTGGAACTTTGCTTACGCATATGATTGGTCTCTGTATGCATCGTGTAATTGGTCACCAGTCACCCAGCAGATAAACTATATTGTGAAAAGTATTCACTGTGAGGACATATAAGCAACCAATAAATAAATGGATGGACAACCATCTTTGTCCCGGCACAGTGACTCCTGCAGCCTTTGTGTCCATCAGTCTCAATGACTACCTTTCCCTCTGTAGAATGGACAGGTTTTAGTCTTGGTTGTTCCTGGACTCCCCTTTTTGTTTTCTTCCTGTGTGAGCAACATGAAACATTCAGCCACTGGCATGATTTCTTCAAACGTTTCCCTCTTTGGTCTGATTAAAATGGTCCAGCCAGCTTTGTGTGTGACTAAAGGAAATGTTTTTGGGAATGACTCTGGTTTAGAGAACGGTTGAAGATAAAAAGCAGGGAAACCACTGCACAGATTATTGGACGGAACTAAGAATCTTTACCCTGTAGGACACATATATGTATATAGTGAATCATGGAAAAAAAGGTTCCTAAGCCAATAGCCCCATGGAGCCAGGCTATGGATTCACACTGTGCCTCCATCTGCATATATTTATGTTTAAGGGGGTTTTAGAATCATAGGAGAAGGTTGTAAGATAGTTTTTATTAATAGGTCCTTATGGTTTTCTGAAATGGGGTCCTCATTAGAAGGTAAAAAAATGTGGCAACACTGATTTAAAAAAGAAAATTAGAATTAGAATCCATTTGGAAGATGTGGCAAAAATGTTCTCGGTTCGTCTGTCCAGGACAGATGTAGATAACACTTGTCTGTTTCTAAACAGAACAAGCAGTACATGCAGCCACAGCAGGGAGACTACTGGATGGGTTGAGCATAACTAATTATTTAGGTGATATGGATTTATTAAATAAACTAGGTTGCAACAAATCCATTTCACTTAATTTCATTTTCCTTTATTTAACCAGATTGAACCCCTTTGGGATAGAGATCTCATTTGCAAGCGGGACCTGGGCAGAAAGTCTGCAGCACACATGAAAAAAGTCAAACACATTGAGAAATAAGGTCTGGTATCCTGAGTTCAGACTGGAGATGACTCTGTGCTGTAGAAGCCATGACGCTGAATGCTTCTTTCCCATTTTCCGTCCGAACAAAACAAGCAAAAGGAAAATGTTATTTGAGCAAAGGGGGTAGCAACTATTAGATCTTTGTAGAAGAGAACTTAAGTAAGGCGGAACCTAGCCAAGCACAGTTTTATATATCCAAGCCATCCAATGAATGTATCTTCATACACTCACAGGTGGCCAATCAGCTTTGGTATACAGCTCAATGTGATGCACCAGATGTCTTCAGCCTGTTACTATTACGAATCAGAAAAAGGCGGACCCAAGATTCAGCCAGACACAGTACTGAAAATTTAAAAGGTTTATTCAGCCACAGGAAAAAGTCACTCAGGTAAAACTCCACACAGCTTCCGGAAATCACTGCTTTTGTCTTGAGTAGAACTTGAAACCCAGAGGGGAAACCTCAGTGGGTGGCAGGCAGTGATCTCCACAGCACAGGTAAGATGTGACTCCAGGCTGAATAATCCAAGGGCAAGGCTGGCTCAATAATCCGAGGACAGAAACAGGGTCAATGATCGAAACAAGAGACGTCAGGCAAGGGGCAGGCAGAGGAATAAACCAGATGCAGGTAACAGGGTCAAAACCAAAATCCACGAAGGGCTTGACCTGGTACTTAGGGGCAGGGATCCATCTCCGGTTGGCCGTTCTTAACTGAACCAGTGACATTCTGATCATCGACCTCCTGGCCTTTCTCCATATTCTTTGGCACCTTAGGGCAGCCGCTTGGGCTGACGGAACATTGGCCTCTCTCTCCTGAACCGAAAATATGGGTGGCTGGAAACCAAACACAACATTGAAAGGGGACAAACCAGTGGCACTTGATCGCATAGAGTTCATGGCGTATTCAACCCAGGGCAAATCTTGTGACTGTGGGTCTGACTCACATAAGATGCGAAGTTTGGTTTCCACTTCTTGGTTTGCCCTCTCAGTTTGGCCATCAGAATGAGGATGAAAACCTGAAGAGAGACTGATAGAAATTCCCAACAAAGAACAGAACTCCTTCCAAAAACGTGACACAAACTGGGGTCCTCTATCAGAAACAATGTCAAAAGGAATTCCAAGAAGCCTGAAAACGTCTTTGGTCAGTATCTCACCCATCTCCTTTGCAGACGGGAGCTTCTCCAGGGTCACCAGATGAACCATCTTTCCTGATTCACTAATATGCTCAGTCAATTCACTTATTTCCTGTTGCAGGTTCTTGTTCTCCCTCTTCAGGGTCTCCAGGTGGCCCAGAGCTTCCTTCATAGGAGTTTTTCATTTTGAACATCTCTGTGTTCAAAGCACGCGCCTCCTTCTGAGCTCCTTCCAGCTCGGCCTGACTCTCTTCATACTTCTGCTTCCACTCTGCAAGAACCTTGTCAAAGTTCCTCTGCTTCTTGTCCAGGTTTGCAGCCAGAGCATTAGCTCTCTCCACCTCGATCATCAAGACCTCCACTTCACCCTGTAGCCTCTGTTTGGTCTTCTCCAGAGAGGCACATTTCACATTCACGGCCTCGATGGACTCTTCCGTATCCTGAAGACGCTGGGCAAGCTTTTTCTTGGCCTCCTCGAGCTCCTCAGTGCGCTGAATGGCATCAGTTTCATACATGGTTCTCCACTGAGCCACCTCGCTGTTAGCCTTGGACATAGCGTGCTGCAGCTCAGCTTTAGCCTCCTGCTCCTCCTCATACTGCTCTCTGAGCAGATCACAGTCATGACGAGCCGACCGAACAGCCTGAGCCAGAGCGTTCTTGGCCTTAATCTTATTAAATACTTCCTTTAGATCATGGTATTCTTGAGGTACCTTGGATAAATCCGGGTATGTCTCCTTGACCTCATTCTCGACGCTGACCTCCATAGCAGCAGACAAAAGGCAGACAGTGGAGCATGACTCAGACCAACCCAGAATTTCTTTCTTTTTCCAGTCAATGTGAGGGTTGTGTTTCTGCAACCAGGAGGCCCCTAGGACAACAGGAAGTTCAGGTGAATTTATGATCATGAAGGTTACATTCACTTGATGATTACCTCCAACTGTTTAGGTAATCTCCTCCATCCTGAGGTGTGAATTGTTCATGCTGTGACCATCCAATGCTAGCACTTTACGTGTGTCAGCTGATGGAATGAGCTTTATGTTGTTCTTATTGGTGAATGCGTCATCCATGAATTCAGTGTCTGCTCCTGAATCAATAAACACGGCCCCTTGGAGAGACATGGACAAGTTTTGAAGACAAGCAGGAAACAAGAAGGAGGAGGCAGTTACCTGACTTCGGCTCAGTAGAAACCTCCCTTCCGCTGCTGAGCCTGTCCTTTTTAATGGACACCTGAGCGCTAAATGTCCCTTCTCTCCACAATAAAAACAGAGCTTGAATCTTATCCGACGATCCTTCTCTTCAGGGGTAATCTTGGTTCTGCCCAACTGCATGGGCTCACAATCCTCATTTTCCTCAGTGAGAGGTGACCGACTCCTTCTATCATGCCAGAGTGCAGGACCCTGAGTTTAATGAGGAGCGACTTTCCTCATGTCGCTTCCCCCTCCCTCTCTCTGCCAGCCGAATGTCAATGCGAGCAGCCAGGTCCTCAAGTTGTTTCAGGGAAGAGGGATAGTCACGGGTCGCTAACTCATCCTTGATGTCTGCGTTTAGTCCTTGCATAAATGCATCCATCTGTGCTGCCTCATTCCAACGGCTATCTGCGGCCAACAAATGAAAGTCAATTATATAGGACGAGACAGACTGATCACCCTGTTTGAGGGACAGTAAGCCTCTTGCGGCTTCACGACTTGGAAGAACAGGGTTAAAAACTCGAATGAGTTCCTTGGAAAAAGTTTCATAGAAGGTACAAGATGCAGACCTGTTCTGCCATTCAGCAGTCCCCCACTGCTTCGCCCTTCCAGCCAGCAGAGATATAACGAAAGCCACCTTGGAACGTTCAGTGGGAAAGGATGACGGCTGAAGCTCAAAATGAATTTCACACTGAGTTAGGAAAGCTCGACACTGGTCTGGGTCTCCCCTGAACATCTCAGGCGGAGACAGGCGTGGCTCCCTTTGTGACGGTGGCGGCTCAGAGACAAGATTGCCAGAACGTAATGTGGAAAATATTTCCTCCAAGCTGGATCTCAACAATGTGGGTGCGCCTCTGCTGTGCTGGCGATGGGTCCATTTTTGGCCATATTTTTCTATTACGAATCAGAAAAAGGCGGACCTAAGATTCAGCCAGACACAGTACTGAAAATTTAAAAGATTTATTCAGCCACAGGAAAATGTCACTCAGGTAAAACTCCACACAGCTTCCGGGAATCACTGCTTTTGTCTTGAGTAGAACTTGAAACCCAGAGGGGAAACCTCAGTGGGTGGCAAGCAGTGATCTCCACAGCACAGGTAAGATGTGACTCCAGGCTGAATAATCCAAGGGCAAGGCTGGCTCAATAATCCGAGGACAGAAACAGGGTCAATGATCGGAACAAGAGACGTCAGGCAAGGGGCAGGCAGAGGCATAAACCAGATGCAGGAAACAGGGTCAAAACCAAAATCCAAACAGTCCGACAGGGATCAGGCAGAGAGACAAAAATCCAAAAGACAAGGCAAGGTCAAGAACAATGATCAGACAGGAAGGAACGCTGGATATCTACTCACACGATGGCTTTCAAAAATCTGGCACCGTCTGCTTGTCAGAGTCAGTATATATCAGGGGAGACACAGGTGCTTGGCATGCCACAGATTGCACTGCACTGCAGCAGCCACCAGGTGCATCTCATCTGCTGATTGCAGCCAGGGAGACAGGGTAGAGCAGACATGCCAAAATCATAACAGTTACAGACCTCAAAGCAAAGTGATAAATGGTATTCAATGACTGAAGACATTTGGCCGAAGCATTAATATCCAGAACATCTCCATAATCAAGTAGAAAGTTTGCTGAAACCATTTTTTTCTAGCTTTGGGAGAGAAACAGGATCCATTGTGGTGATAAAATCCAGAATTTACCCTCAGTTTTTAGACAAAGTTAACAATGTGCATTTTAAACGAGTGCTCTTTATCCAGTATAGTATCCAAGATGGCGCCGACAGTGGCAGCCTCGGAGCTTCGCTCTCTCTTTGTTTTTGTATTTTGTGTGTTTTATGTTTATTGAGCCACAGTACTGTGGTCTCGGGCCACAATTCTGTGGTCTCATTCAGTAGAGAGAAACTTCTCAACATCAGAGAGTGCTCTCTTGGGATTTTTTTCACCATCTTACATTGATCCGAGGTTCACTGAGCTCCTGGCAAGCGGAGCTGCGGCAGTATACGGGATACTGCGCCGAAAGCGTCGGAGGGGAAAGCGTGCTGGCGCGCTGGTAAAGCTCCGCAAAAGAGGACTTCGCACACCACTGCCTTCAATCCACCTGGCAAATGTCCGCTCTCTAAGCAACAAGATGGACGAGCTGCTTCTTCTCACCGGTAAAAACACTGACCTCCACGGATCAGCGGTTCTCTGCTTGACTGAGACATGGCTGAGTGAAAACATACCGGACCACGCACTGCTGTTGCCGAACTTCCAACTGTTCAGAGCGAATCGCAGCGCGGAGCTATCGGGGAAGAAGCAAGGAGGCGGAATCTGCTTTTATATAAATGAAGGTTGGTGCAGAGACGTAAAAGTGCTGGGGAAAACATGTAGTCCGGATCTGGAGTCATTTTCAATAATCTGTAAACCGTTTTATTGACCGAGAGAATTTTCCTCGTTTATAATAATCGGCTCATATTTTCCACCGCATGGGGAAAATATGGCTGCACTTCTGCCGTGGAGAAACATCTTGCTGAGCTGATTACAGATGTGGAGAAAAAATACACGGACTCTTTCATCATAATACTGGGAGATTGTAACAGCGCTAACCTCTCTAATGAGGTACGCCAGGATCCTGTTTATAGACTTCAGCTCGGCCTTCAATACCATCATACCAGACATCCTCCACCAGAAGCTCACCCAGCACAACGTCACAGCCTCCACCTGTCAGTGGATCAACAACTTCCTGACGGACCGACAGCAGCAGGTGAGACTGGGGAGCATCTTCTCTTGAACCAGATCAATAAGTACTTGTGTCCCCCAGGGGTGTGTTCCATCCCCACTCCTCTTCTCCCTGTAGACAAATGACTGCACCTCACCGGACTCGTCTGTGAAACTCCTTAAGTTTTCAGATGACACCACTGTCATTGGTCTGATCCAGGACGGTGATGAGTCTGCATACAGACAGCAGGTGGATCGGCTGGTACACTGGTGCAGTCAGAACTACCTTGAACTCAACCCACTCAAAACTGTGGAAATGGTGGTGGACCTTCGGAGAACACCACCCCCATACAGCCCCCTCACCATCCTCAACAACACTGTATCGGCTGTGGACCACTTCAGGTTATTAGGAACCACCATCTCTAAGGACCTGAGATGGTCTTCACACATTGACACAGTTCGAAAGAAGGCCCAACAGAGACTGTACTTTCTGAGGCAACTCAAGAAGTACGACCTTCCACAGGAACTGCTGGTCATCTTCTACACTGCCATCATTCAGTCTGTCCTTTTTTCATACATCTCAGTGTGGTTTGGCTCATCCACAAAACAGGACAGGTGCAGACTGCAACGAATAATCAGGAATGCAGAGAGAATAATCATGGCTGACATTCCCTCCATCCAGGACTTATACAGGTCTAGGGTCAGGAAAAGAGCTGCTAAAATCTCTGCAGAACCCACACACCCTGCACATAAACTGTTCAGAGCTTTACCTTCAGGCCGCCGATACAGAGCACTGTTCGCTAAAACCAGCCGCCACAGAGACAGTTTCTTCCCCCAGGCTGTTTCTCTGTTGAACATTCAATAGAGTACAAAACAACAGCATACAGATGTTGCAAATGCACCTTTTTATTTATATATGTGTATATTGTACATTGTAAATATGTATATTCTGTAATGCAAAAACAAAACTAAAGAGCAAAGTGCACCAGAGTAAAATTCCTTGTTTGTATGTACGAACCTGGCAATACAGCTGATTCTGACAACCACTTCAGGATCACTTCAGGTTCTTAGGAGCCATCATCTCTGAGGACCTGAGATGGTCTTCACACATAGACACTGTTCGAAAGAAGGCCCAGCAGAGACTGTACTTCCTGAGGCAACACAAGAAGTTCAACCTTCCACAGGAGCTGCTAGTCATCTTCTACAGTGCCATCATTCAGTCTGTCCTTTTTTCATCCATCTCAGCGTGGTTTGGCTCATCCACAAAAGGGGTCAGAGATGGACAAGAAGCTGAGTACAGGATGGTGGTGGACCACTTTGTGGCATGGTGTGGAAACAGTCATCTCATTTTGAACATGACTAAAACAAAGGAGATGATTGTAGATTTTAAGAGAAACAGGAATAAGTCAAAAACTGTTTCTATCATGGGAGAAAAATTGGAGGTGGTGGAGGAGTATAAATACCTCGGTGTTCACCTGGACAACAGACCAGAGTGGAGATGCAACTGTGAAGCCATCTACAAGAAGGGACAGAGCAGACTGTACTTCTTGAGGAAGCTTAGGTCCTTTGGTGTTTGCAGCAAGATGCTGCATATCTTTTATAAGTCTGTTGTGGAAAGTGTGATCTCTTCTGCCATCATCTACTGGGGAAGCAGCATCAGAGCCGGGGACTTAAAAAAGCTCAACAAGCTGATAAAAAAGGCTGGCTCTGTTCTGGGGACTCCTCTGGAGATCATTGTGGAAAGACGGATTGTTCATAAAATGAAGAACATTATGGAGAACCCTGAGCATCCTCTTCATGAGACTGTCGTACAACAACAGAGTGTCTTCAGTCAGAGGCTTCTTCAGATCTGATGTAAGACGGAGCGCTACAGGAGATCCTTCCTGCCCACAGCCATCAGCATCTACAACGGCTCTTTCAGGAAACCCTTATAATGAGCTACAACAACATTTACTTTCCCTTTGGAATTAATAAAGTATTTTTGAATTGAATTGAATTGATTCTGATAAACAGGATAAAGATTTGGTTTTTTTACTAACTAAAACAACATAAAAGAATGTAATATTATAAAAATACTACAATAATTTCTTCTGTAGCTCTGTGAATTTTCTTGGTGAAATAACAATTGAGATTTTTTTCAACTGAACATATGATAATAGTTTAATCAGTTTGCTACAATTGCATCTCTGGTCAGTAAATACACTGAAAAACATTACTTCATGCTGAAGATGACCTGGATATTTCTGATTTTCTGGCTGAATAGCCTCTGCCAGGGGTCTCTGTGTCAAAGTTTCCCCCACCAACTTTTTTGCAGGTCTGAGTTTTCTCGACAATGAACTGCTTTTAAATGTTTGTGTAAATTGGTGGGGTTCCACAGTGCCGAATGACTTTCCTCGCAGTCTTCTTATTAGCTGTGTGAATAAGGTCCATCACAGGTTGATCTCAGTGCTCTGACTCTTTGCTCTCCAGCAGAGCATGGACGGGGACTGGCAAAGTGGGCCTGATTGAACTGCAGACAGAGGGATGTGCGCTGTTTGCACAGATTCGGAGATGGGTCTAAGCTGCACTAGCATGTACTGTATGAGAAAATTGGAATAATTTGCGGGACATATAGAAGAAAAACTGCAACAAAAGTATCGATCACGCTATGCTAGTATCGATCCGATACTCACCTTGGTATTACCTTGCATGGATGCTGAGTTTTTACCAGCAATATGTTAGGTTGTTCCCCAGCAGCTTCGATCTGTGTTGCGAGCATTACAGCTTCCTGTAAACTTAACTCTGATTCAAGAAGCAGATGTTCTCTTATGTAAGGATTTGCTGTGTTTTCCACTAGCTGATCACGCAGCATTTCATCTAAGTTTGAACCAAACTTACAAGTAGAGGTTGGGTCTCTTAAAGTGGGACTAAACCCCAAATTGACTTTTTATTGCAGATAAACTGTATAAAATGTTACTGTACAATTTTTTACATTTTCATGTAAACATGTTTAATTCTGCAACATTTGTCCTAAAACTAAAACATCTTAGTGGTGCCCTCTTTGAGTTGAACGGTGGCTACTGCAGTTGAAGTTTCCTATTGGTTGAAACAGTTACAGTTTGGTACATGTCTATGTCACAGCCACACCTTCGGGTATAAAACCATCTCACTCAGACACACGCCCCTGTAGCAAGTCAGGAGTTGGAACTGCGAAACTTTCTGCCCTCCACTGCCTCGGCAGCACTGGCTTTGGACATTGAGCCAGCAGCTCGAACTGATAAGGCTCAGGCCCACTAGGCTCCATAAAGCCTCCCTCAACCTCTAGTGACCAGGGGGGTAAAACAAAATCCTCCACCTCAAAAAATCTATTCATGGCGAAACCACCAGCGTTGCTCTGGTCAGTCTCTGTGTTTGAATAAATTAGCTGCCACTTTCCATCATCCCCCCCCCGACCAAGTCTTCCAAACAAGCCCCTTGGTCCTCCATCATGGGGTCGGCTTGACTTCATAAAATACAAGGCTGGTAACTTTCACTCATCCAGGCTTTGCTGCATTTGCTCAAAAATGTTTTCTCTTTCCATCCTTTTAAATCTGCATTCAGGACTCTTGCTTTTCAAGAATTAGCTAGACAGTTTGCAGAGCTGGTTTATAAACAGCTTTGAGCCAAACAGCAGAACTTGTTTCTGCATGAACTCAGAAAGAGGCAGCAGTAAAGCATCTCTGTTATCAGTTGTGAAGAGCTACAGATGAACCCGATGAACTTCTGACACCTGAATGTGTCTGAAGTTGCAGCTGTGGTTCAAAATCTCCACAATATTCAACACAAACGGGTAAAGCCATCATCCCTCGTGTATACTTTGAATGAGTGGAGTTGTTCCATTCCACAAAACCACAGACATCAACAAATCTCTTTCTTAATCGATACCAGATCTAACCGCGGCTCCAAGGTACCCGAGAGAACTCATTCATTTATAGACAAAGTCAGACTGTAAACATAGATTGAACATCATTAATCTCCAGCCTCTGTCTCTATCTTTTGTTGTGATATAAACAAAGTACTGAATACATGAAGGATTGAGCTTTTCCAGGACCTACACTGTGGTTTGTTGGATATTTGAAAAATCTTCCACTTTTCCTAACTTTTAAACAGCCTAAAGTTGTTTTAAAACCTTTGACTAAACAAAGAAATCAAAGGATGTCTTAGTAGAAACTCAGTCTATAGGGTTCATATTAAAGAATCTAAAGTGGTTTCAGAAACAAGGAGTCATGGGTTTGAGATCGGTTCCTTGTTACTGTCCACTATTCTGCATCTGAGTTTTTACTGAAACAGAGAATCTCCAAATTACATAACGGGGACAAGTCCTCTTGTTAAATTGTGTCCTCTGCTCTCTAGATGGAAGGGATTTCAGCTCAAGCTGAGGGTCTCGTATCGATACATTCACACACTCTAAGAGAACTTCACAACCTGCTTTGGCAAATGATCTGTCTCTGAATATGGAGGTTACATTCGCTCCATACATAGGAGGACAATTAGCCTTAGTTTCAGGAAACAAAATGATGAGCATATTTTGGTAAATTCAAAATGTTGAGTTTTGAAATCAGTGATATGTTATCTGTGACTCCTTGGACCTTGCAATTGCTGGTGCTGGTAGGGCCCGGGCTCCCCCTTAATATTAAGAGTTGCAGATGTGTAGATATGATAGGTGTGGATGTTGGTCCAGTTTTCAATGTGCATGTACATCATGGTAAAAAAGGACTTTTCACAAGTACACAAACATGTCAGTAGATTATTGCAGTTTTACTTCAGCCCCAGTTCAGTGATAATCTTATGTAGATATGAGGTATGCTGGACATTAAGTATAGGTGTACAAAAGAAAATTTCAGCATGCCACGTTACAATTTGGCATGCCCTAAAGGATATCATTGTAAACCAACATACAGAAAGCTGCAAAATGATTGAGGATTATCATAACTGTGAGGTGGAAGCAAATGATACTAAATAAAATCTGAAAACGTTCCCCCACCCACAAATCTGTCCTCCTATACTATAATCTTAACGGCAGTTCCATCTGCAGATCTTGTGGGTGATATATCTATCAACTACAGGTTCTTGCTCATTCTTTTTTGTTCTTTATAAAACAGCTCAAGCTCGGTCAGACTGGATGAAGAGCTTCTGTGACCGTCAGTTCAACTAGATTCTTATGTGAATTTAGGTCAGGACTTTGACGGGACCATTCCTGGATTAAAACCCATCACCTGTATACAGCAAGGCAGCAGTCATTACAATTGCACCACAGTGCATGCTAAAGGCAGTAGCTGTGTAATCATAAAAAGAGCGACGTTATGTCAAATATTTTAATTTAAAAACTGACAATATTCTTAGATAGTTTATAAAAGCACAATGATTTAGTCAAGAGTTAACAGAATAGGTTGTATTTCTGACAGTTTCAAAATGGTTGGAACATAATTAAACAGAACTTGGTTTCCTACAGAATGTCTGAAATGCAAATGCACAATAATTCAGCATATATTAGCGGCTCAAACGGTTGCTTTTCCTATCAGTCTGAGCTGCAGGGTTTGTGTATTAATGGTCTAAAACATTAAATATGTCAAGAATTATACCTTAAGAAGTCAGCTGCATTTCAACTGAGTGCCTGATTCTGATATATTTGAGTTAATATTGATCTCTTAAAGCATTAATTTGGTTTAAGATGTTTCATAATTTCCTAAGCTTTCTGTGAACTGACCTACTGAAAAAGCTAAGAAATTGTTGTCTGCTAATTCTTGGCAGCAGCATTTCAACCAGTCTTCAGCTTTATTCAAACAGTTATGAACGTAGCAAAAATCCCAGCAGGTTCAAGCATGAGACAATTCAAACTTACTTGAGTTTACCCTGCAGGACGTAGCAAAAACTGAACCTTATCAGTAGTTGTGAACAGGAGGAACGAGCAAGGGACAATGAAACAAAACCAACTAATATACTAAGGGAGAGCAAAGGCAGGTAATCAAAGGAACTAAGAACAGGTGAGACAAGGAGGCAGAAGGAACAGGTGAAAACAATACATAGATTAAAACATGACGAAGGACTAATAAACAATACCGAAACAAAGCTATAACCAAATGAAGCATGAGAGTAAAGAATAATCAAGAACCGAGAAACTAGAGGGAACATAAGAAACATTACCTGAGAACAAACAAGGAACCCATAAAGAAAACCAGATTACAGAGTAACGAAACCTAACACCATATAGACTGAACTGACAGGAAGGGAAGCAGAGAACACGAGGACTAGGATGTAAACAAACAAAATGTAAACAATAAGTAAACACAACCTAACCAGAGGGGCTGGAGAAATAAGATAAACAGAGCACAATAATAATCATCATAATAGCAGAAATGACAACAAAGAGAAAACCATACTAAGTCATAACTAAGAGAGATAACACTAACTAAAGGAGCTGTGAACGAGGAGGGACAGAAAAACAAACTAACACTCAAAATAACTGAGAAGAAAACATAACACAAAACCAACACAGAGTCCAAAAGTTGACACACCCTGACAGCATTTCTATAACCAACAACAAATTTTATACATATACATAAAATTGTATCATTTTTAATTTTATATAGAGTACGCAAATAGAGTGTCTAGTTTTATCTATTTGTTCCTTGTAGAGTTTTAAGGTTTAGTTTTTTTTATATATTTTTTTTTTGCAGCACTAGAGGCCTTTATTTTTCATTTGTCGACATTAGGTAAACAGAAAAGAGTGCAAAGAGAGTGGGAGACATTTGGCAAAGGGCGTCAGGTCTGGGACTCAAACCTGGGACAGCTGCATTCAGGACTGTAGCCTCTGCACATGGTCGTGCGCTTAACCCCTACACCGCCAGCACTGCACCTGGGGTTTCATTTTTTAGAGATGCATCCGATCTAAATGGTTGAAACTAATGTTAAAAAAAATTTCTGGAATACCTTATAAACCAGCAGAAAATAAATGCATGTAGCTTTTACAAAACCTTTTTAACTTGAGATCTGCATTTTTCCCTTTCTTTCAGGGTGATTGACAGGAAACGCGTTTGAGCCCAAGAATGAATGTGGTGCCAGTGGGTGGGACATCCTCTTCCCACCTAGTAGTACATGTCTCTGTCACCTGCTCTTGGGTGTTGCTGCTCTTTCATACTGCCTTTGGTCAAAAACCGGCAAAGCTTCCCTTGATTAGTCGGAGGCCCTTTATCGCTGCCTGGAACGCTCCCTTAGATATGTGCACCATCAAGTACAACATTTCAACCAACCTTGAGCGTCTTTTTCACATCCAAGGAAGCCCACGTGCTACTTGGACAGGGCAAAATGTGACAATTTTTTATGCAAACCGGCTTGGCTACTACCCCTACTACACGCCACAAGGCAAAGCCATCCATAGTGGTCTGCCACAAAACTGCAGCCTGGACATGCACCTGCTCAAAGCTTATCAGGACATTGTTCACTTCATTCCTGCAGAGGATTTCCGTGGCCTGGCTGTCATTGACTGGGAGTTCTGGCGACCTCAGTGGGACCGTAACTGGCACAGGAAGGACATTTACAAACAAAAGTCGAAGGAGCTGACTATGAAGGCGTATGTTAATGTGACTGTGGCTCAGGTTGAAGTGCTGGCTCGGAGACGGTTTGAGAAAAGTGCCAAAGCATTCATGCAAAGGACAATCCAGTTGGGAACACGGCTACGGCCCAGTGCCCACTGGGGTTTCTACCTCTATCCAGACTGTCACAACTATAACTTGCATGAGCAGAACTACACTGGCCTGTGCCCGCTGTCGGAGAGGATGAGAAACAATGAGCTGTTGTGGCTGTGGAACAGCAGCACAGCATTGTTTCCTTCTGTGGCAATCAGGAAAAGCCATGCCAACAGCATCAGTAACTGGCACTTTGCCCACAACAGAATCCAAGAATCACTCCGGATAGCCTCACTGACATCAAAGGAATATGACCTTCCCACCTATGTCTACCTCAGACTGGGCTACCGAGATGATGCCCTGGCCTTTCTCACCACAGTAGGTTTATTACAGTGATATATGCTTCTGCAATGTTATTGGGTACGTCTATTTATCTATCTATCTATCTATCTATCTATCTATCTATCTATCTATCTATCTATCTATCTATCTATCTATCTATCTATCTATCTATCTATCTATCTATCTATCTATCTATCTATCTATCTATCTATCTATCTATCTATCTATCTATCTATCTATCTATCTATCTATCTATCTATCTATCTATCTATCTATCTATCTATCTATCTATCTATCTATCTATCTATCTATCTATCTATCTATCTATCTATCTATCTATCTATCTATCTATCTATCTATCTATCTATCTATCTATCTATCTATCTATCTATCTATCTATCTATCTATCTATCTATCTATCTATCTATCTATCTATCTATCTATCTATCTATCTATCTATCTATCTATCTATCTATCTATCTATCTATCTATCTATCTATCTATCTATCTATCTATCTATCTATCTATCTATCTATCTATCTATCTATCTATCCCTTCAACTCAACGATCAGATTCCTCCTCCTCAGCCACTTTTAAGGAGAGCTCAAGCCTGTGTCGCTTCTTGCACCCTCTGAGGTTAGGATCAAGTCATGGCTGGGTCTCTGTACTTTTCCCCTTTTTTAGACCATTTGCACGGGAGACAGCATGTAATGTCTTTCAGGCCATTGTGAAGAACATGGCTACTGCTTACCTGCTGCTGGAATACATAGAAGTAAATGTCAAAGTAGCATAGCCTTCTTGATTAAATCTATGGCAGGACAGTAAAAAATAGGAAACTTTACATTGTTATGTTCACTGAAACAGATGGCAGCTTCTAAGGTTTATGCACTTCTGCCATCTGCTGGACACCCATAGAAAAGCAAATCAAAGAAAAAAAGCGCTGAGTTGTGACAAGGCCTTTTCAGACGTGAATTTAAAAAATATTGTGTCTAAATGAAAGATTTTTATCATTCAAATGTGCGACATAAAAATATGAGAAACACAAGCTATATTATCTGTTTATAAGGATGGAAAATAAATTTGTCAAGACATTATCCATTTTTGGTTTCTGTGCTTCCTGTAGAAAGACTTGATTCATACTATTGGGGAGAGTGCTGCTCTGGGAGCTGCAGGATTCATTATCTGGGGGGACCTAAATTTGACCTCTTCCAAGGTAGGTGTGCTTTAATCCATAATTTTCTTTGTCATGTTGTGAAGTGCTTTGACACTGAATTCATGTATTTTGTTGAAGTAGGATATCAACTGTCCACATTGATTCTCATATAAACTGGTGCTTAGAGATGTTCTCATTCATCTCTTTGCCTTGTGACTAACTCCTAACAAAACAATACTGCAAGCAAACAGAAGCTATATGGTTTTGGGAACTACAGGGGTTGGACAATGAAACTGAAACACCTGTCATTTCAGTGTGGGAGGTTTCATGGCTAAATTGGACCAGCCTGGTAGCCAGTCTTCATTGATTGCACATTGCACCAGTAAGAGCACAGTGTGAAGGTTCAATTAGCAGGGTAAGAGCACAGTTTTGCTCAAAATATTGAAATGCACACAACATTATGCGTGACACGCTAGAGTTCAAAAGAGGACAAATTGTTGGCGCACGTCTTGCTGGCGCATCTGTGACCAAGACAGCAAGTCTTTGTGATGTATCAAGAGCCACGGTATCCAGGGTAATGTCAGCATACCACCAAGAAGGACGAACCACATCCAACAGGATTAACTGTGGACGCAAGAGGAAGCTGTGTGAAAGGGATGTTCAGGTGCTAACCTGGATTGTATCCAAAAAACATCAAACCACAACTGCCCAACTCACGGCAGAATCAAATGTGCAACTCAACTCTCCTGTTTCCACCAGAACTGTCCGTCGGGAGCTCCACAGGGTCAATATACACGGCCAGGCTGCTATAGCCAAACCTTTGGTCACTCATGCCAATGCCAAACGTCGGCTTCAATGATGCGAGGAGCGCAAATCTTGTGCTGTGGACAATGTGAAACATGTATTGTTCTCTGATGAGTCCACCTTTACTCTTTTCCCCACATCTGGGAGAGTTACGGTGTGGAGAAGCCCCAAAGAAGCGTACCACCCAGACTGTTGCATGCCCAGAGTGAAGCATGGGGGTGGATCAGTGATGGTTTGGGCTGCCATATCGTGGCATTCCCTTGGTCCAATACTTGTGCTAGATGGGCGCATCACTGCCAAGGACTCCCGAACCATTCTTGAGGACCATGTGCATCCAATGGTTCAAACATTGTATCCTGAAGGTGGTGACGTGTATCAGGATGACAATGCACCAATACACACAGCAAGACTGGTGAAATATTGGTTTGATGAACATGAAAGTGAAGTTGAACATCTCCCATGGCCTGCACAGTCACCAGATCTAAATATTATTGAGCCACTTTGGGATGTTTTGGAGGAGCGAGTCAGAAAACGTTTTCCTCCACCAGTATCACGTAGTGACCTGGCCACTATCCTGCAAGAGGAATGGCTTAAAATCCCTCTGACCACTGTGCAGGACTTGTATATGTCATTCCCAAGAAGAATTGATGCTGTATTGGCCGCAAAAGGAGGCCCTACACCATACTAATAAATTATTGTGGTCTAAAACTAGGTGTTTCAGTTTCATTGTCCAAACCCTGTATATCTAACACTAACAACCAGAGTATCCTGATAAAGCTAAATAAATTGTTTTTACCTCACATCATCAGCATAATTGTTCAGAAGAAACAGCTTTTGTTGAAGAAAAATCCGAGCCTATTTTCATCGTAGAAAAAAAACACCCTTATTAGGAACTTATCTTAACTGTGTTTGACAAAGGGGTTGACGGACATGATGCTTTTTGGAAAAGAGATACCAGGACAGCCACTCCCTCCCACGTTAAACTACTCAAACATTATGAGTAAATGCCATATTATGGATGTTTAAACAGTATTAGAAGCACATCAGACAGTTGCAATGTGAAACATGTTGCATGGACCATGAATACTGAAACAGTTTTAAATGCATCATCATTTAAGTAAACTAAATATATCTCTATGAATGTTTAATAGAAACATTAGACCATGACTACTGGGTTGTCTCCACAGCATAACTGCACTTTGGTAAAGTCCTTCCTGAATCACCGCCTTGGTCAATACATCACCAATGTGACGCACGCTGCTGAAGTCTGCAGCGAATTCCTGTGCCAAGGGAACGGCCGGTGTGTTCGCCGGGATCCCCGGGCCCACCACTATCTCCACCTGAGTGCTGAGAATTACCAGATTCACCCCTCAGGGGATGGGGCCTTTGCTGTCAGCGGGTGGTCATCACAGTATGACCTGCAGGAGCTAACTGAGAGATTTATTTGCCACTGCTATGAAGGCCATGAAGGAGACACATGTAACAATATAAACAAAGTAAAAGAGGATGATGACCTGAGGAGGGAAGAGAGGAACGAACAAGAACGGAAGAGGACTGAGTGGGAGGATGAGCAGGGTGGGCTGTGGGAGAGCAGGGAAAGCTCTGCCCTGCCAGTCTGTTGCACTCAATGCCAGATACTATGTTTGCTATATTTGAACATATTGCTCATACAGTTGCTTGTATAGATGTAAACAAAGGTTTAACCAAAATGCAGCTATGGACAGATATTTGTTCAACACATAATTACTATTTTGTTTTATATAAAGACGGGTTAGAGCTGTTAACATAATTTTGTTAGCACAAATATGGACAGCATATGGACTTCTCTTTTTTCTCGAAGAAACACCACTTCTCATCAAAAAAGTCCTGAACTGCATATTTAGTCCTGATCATGTGTTAGTAGAAGTATCAGGTATGAAAGTTGTAGCCAAAAGGATTGCACAGATACAGCCATTATGGTCATATGAGTTACATCTGTCAAGGTGTGAATGGTTGTAAAACCACCAGCAGAGACTAGTCAAGGCTGCAAAGTAGGCATTAGAAAGATGGAGCCTAAGGCCACCTGCTCTGTTTACCGTTTGTTTTTTCATGTTTAACACAGATAGCTTCTTTCAATCTTCTCTCAAACCACATGTGTTCCTTCAACTTGAGATGTAGATGAACAGCTGAGCTGACTTTTTTTTATTGGGCCACCATTTGCTGTAGTTAATGATCTGTTTCTCTAATGTCAAGGTCTTCATTCCTTGCTGTAGTGGACTGTATGCTGCACCACTGAGGTTGTTTTTGGGTAGTTTATCCTTGAGAATGACATTAATCATGTACCTCTTCTTATTTTTTACCCTCTATGGATTGAGTTGAATGTTAACATCAGTCCAGTCAGGGTATCCACAGGTTTGACGTGCTTTCTTGATGTGTCTGTGTTCTTTGTTCTTCCGTCCTTGTGGGGACCTGTTCTGCTTAATGCTGCAGAGTTCTGATGACTGACAGTTTATGTTCCAGTGGGTGGTGAGATTAAAAAAACAAGTACTGGTCCATGTGGTTGTGTTTCTTATACACTTTAATGTTTTGGGTTCCATCTCTCTCAGTGTGTACCAGACAGTCGAAAAGAGGTGGCATTTGGCCTTTGACATCCTCCTAGGTGAACCCCAGAGGGTTTGAGTCACTTGACTTTAACAGACCTACCAGTGTGATCAAAGCATTTTGGACAAGAGGTGAAACATCTTGTAGAAAACAAAGAAGTCTACGTGCCTTCTATTTAACCACTTAGGATTTTCATGTCCTGGATGACTGAGTTTCTACACCAACATTAGTACATAAGAGCCATGCTTGCATGAAAGCAATGTAAACATGAATAATTAAAACATGAATTTACAATATTTATAAATAGTTTTTAACTGGTACATCCAAGGATTTTAATGACAGTGACATCAAGCTCAAGTTCATGCAGGGCTGAAATAAAAAAGGTGGATTTTGATGGTGCATGCCAGTATGTGCAGGTGTCATCATACTGGCATTACATACTGTACTTGTTTTGACTGACTAATATTGTTCAACGAGGTGGACTGTGTTTGCTTTCGATTCTTCTAAAAATGTTCACTCTTGATTGAAGGTGTCTGAGCTATGGATTCCTAATAAAGAGGAAGTTTGATTTGTCAACCATGCAGTGATACTGCATTTTGTTTTCTTGTGGAGCTTAACACTAAAAATTATTTCACTAATAAAATAATCACACTATTACATATCTGCCTTGCAATTTAGTGGCATATGAAGTTACCCAACTTATCATTCAACATTTTATTGGTTATTTCAGGTTAGTCTGTCCTTTATCATCTTTTTTTGCATTTGGAATGAGGGGAAAGTTACTTTATAAATATACTTTACTTTCTTACTGATTTAACTACCAAAGTTGAAAGAAGTCAACGTTGGTCTTGTGCCATTAAGACCAGCAGTTAGCTTCAGCCTCAAAGACCAAGTAACCTGGATTTATAATAAATGGAGTTAAATACTGCTGATAAGATATTAAATAGAACTGCTAATAACCTGTTGAGAGAACCTCCATTCAGTCCTTAATTATCTCTTTAACAAAGATAGTGAATGGAATGCTTGGTTACCCCATTTGATCATTGCGCTGCATTTGATGTCTAATCAGACACTACATGAAGTCAGCTCCTTTTACAGAGCAGGGGTCATGCTAGACATTTTGCTTGCCTGGTGAATTATTCAGTGTCATAACTGATATGTAGGATTCATAATGCACCTAAAGTAATGTGTGTGCATCTCTACAGGTAAACGTTTGCCTGATAATATGAACCATGATATAACACAGGCAAAAAAATCTATATAGATGTATTTTCAAGGAAAGTAACTCTGAATAGTGGGTGATACAGACTAACTGTGATATGCTGGTATATAAGTCGTGTCCTTGCCATGTTTCACTCATAACAGTAATAGGAGTCAGCAGGTGATGACATATCACATCTAAACCACCAGGTATATCATGTTCTCTACGGAGTCACAAACGTTAACTTTTTTTCTATTATCCAGTTCTTTTGTTGACAGCTTGAGGAAAGGAGCTTGAGTCAGTTTTAAGTTCTCAAAAAGCCAAAGATTAATTTATTTTTCACTACATATAAAGATGAACAGTGCTGGGCCCAATCTGCAGAAAGAGCAAAATAATTAAAGTACAATACATATTTATCTTCATGGTCACGGACGCACCATACAATAGGCTGGACTAAGGCACACACCGCGATCTAATTAGCCATTTGCTAATACTGTGGGCAGACCAGCCTCTGCACACTGGAATGTACTACAAAAGTGTGTGAGTGTTGTTCTCAGGTGTGTATCTAATTGTAGCAAATTTACTGATAGAAGGCCTTGAAAATGCAGTTCTGCCTTTACATAAAATATCATAAAACTTACACGGTACTGATGCACAAACTAACTAGTATATGTCTACTATGAGTTCAGACACAGTTAATAACCAGGAAATGGCTAATATAAATTTAAACACAGGTAATCAAAATAATTCAATTCTAACAAACACAACTGTTGTTTCTTTGTGTCTGTTTACTCTCAGACCAAGAGTAGTTCCTCTACATATCTTGGCTCATACAGATGTCCTCATATTACCAAAGAGAAAGCCTCAGTGTGGTTCACTATTTCAACCTGGAAAGACTCACATAACGGAGAAACAACAAGAAGACGGTTAAAGAATTTATTAATGAAAGATTATTTCTTTGGCGCTTGGACCCCTGAGGAAGACGTAAACGCTGAGGATGAAGTAGATTTGAATAAACATCTTAGGATTATGATTAGGTACATCTTCCCCCAAAAGGGCCGAGGCCAGGCTAAGGCTGAACTGAAGGAGATTAATTATGGATGATTTGAGATGAGCGGGGAGTAAAAACTCAGACCAAAAAAAGTTTTTAATGGATAAGTCTCGAATGGGCTTACCTGAGTTATGACTGAAGACGTGTGGATGGCCAATGCCAGGTCGGGTGAAGATGAGCTGCACCTGACAGGCATCAAGGTGGCTAGATGAATGCCTAACAAGGCATAGGATTGAGATGCCTGCCAAGGCATGTTTGTAAACGCCTGGCAATGGCGTGTGAGAGCCCTACGGCTGAATGAAACGCCTCCCAATGGCGTGTGTGAGCCCGACGGCTGAATGAAACGCTTGCCAATGGCGTGAGTGAGCCTGACAAGGCTGAATGAAACGCCTGCCAATGGCGTGTGAGCTCGATGGCTGAATGAAACACCTGCCAATGGCGTAGATAGTGATGAGCCTAAAGAGGCAAGATTGCTATGCCTGCCAAGGCATATTTTGATACGCTTGCCAATAGCGTAGACTGATGGCCTGAAAAGGGTGAATGAGGAGCATGACATGGCTTGGTTGGATATGCCTGCCAGTGGTGAAGATCCAGGTGCGTCTGAAAGAGAGAAAACTAAAAATAAACTGTCTAAAAACATGGTAAATGAATTGAAATAGGAGAATAAAATATGCAAATTTAAAAGGTTAGATATGAGAACCAGGAATAGAGAAGAAAGATTAATAATTGATCTAGCTAGAGGAAAGGACCAGTAATTGTGAGAGTTCTTACCTAAGAACTGATCAATTATTGTGCGAATAAGACAGATAGGAGGTCAGGTCGGATATACAAAGAGAATGCTGAGGAGGATCAGCGGCCGAGTTGTTGGAGCGAAGCTGTCGAAACTCCTAGTGAGGTGGCTGTAGTGGCCGCCCCGATTCAAAAAGAGTGACCTCAGAACTGACTTGGGGGAAGATTGCATGGACTAAAATTAGCCTCAGATGGTTGAAGAACCAAGAAGCAGTCATGGGAACTCCTTCCGGAGTAAGGAAGAGGGGCAAGGAAGTTGGAAACATTTCCTTTGGAATGTTGGAGATAAATTTTAAAATGATCGGGATAGAACTTTAGATCAGAAATAGTTAGGTCTCTAGCAGGATCCAATGAGCTTGATGTGTGTTGGAAAATATTTAAAATACTTAATAGGGTCTGCATTGCTATGCTCAAGTTAGGTTTAATAATGTGTGAAATGAAATGTACTGTGTAACTTAGTGGATTGCTCAAAACAAGTGTGTGTGTGTGTGTCTGACTTGGCTGTGGTCAGCCGGCACCAGTGAAGATATTTCTGTACATGTCTGAAAATAACAGCCAAAAGTAGAATAGCAGGAATGTTGTGAGGGTCTGAACAGACAGCTGAATGCCAGGTGTAAGAGTTCAACTGACACAGCTAAAAATATGTGTTTTTTCTTTGTAATTGTACACGCCTTATTTTTGAATAAAAGCCCTGTCTTTGGGGAGGAAAAGTCAGAAGTGTTCTGGTGACTCAGCTGGAACACCTCTCCTCCGGTCGGGGTAAAAGAAACTGTGCAGACTCTGTGTTATTTAGCTTTACCAAAACAAACGAGCACGCAGGAGTTTCTGGGGAACAACTCCAACAACTTGGTGACTCCCGATGTGATTTGGGAAAAGTCCTGTTTGGGAAGAGACCCTGTAAAATAAGGGTTCGAGGCCCAAAGGGTTAGAGTCCCTTCTGAATAAGGGTTTGAGGCCTGTGTGGTAAAACTTAAAAACACATAGTCAAAAGTCCTGTGAAGCTATGAGCAGGCTGGATGAGCCTGTGAGATCAGTAACAGTTAGAGTCTTTGAATGTGAGTTATATATATAATAGTGAGAGTAGAACAGATTAAGAGAAACAATGAGCTGAATAGGATAATTAAGCTAGAATAAAACAGAAACTGGAGCGCATTTAGTGCACTCCAATAATAGATAGAAGTTGCATGAAACATAAACAATACATGAGCTGTTCACAGAAGGTATAATCTGTGTAAACAGACATTATCAGGCGGAGTGGGTGAGAGTGTGTAAGGGGAGACGCCCTGCAGACAGTTGGTGCTGTAACCCGGATTTGGCACTAACTAAAGGATAATTAATTGACTACAAGGCAGACGTCGTTCTACAACACCACAGGGTCGACCCAAAACAAAAGGTGAGGAGATCTATATTTATTCTCCTTTTGCCTGCTAATAGTGTAGGTGGTGTTGTGGAATAGATATCTGTTTTCTCTTAATTTTACAGTCTTGATCAGTTTTGGGTAAAATATTTGTTGGTTGAAATAATGTATTATGGTAAAGAAATGATATACTGCGTAAAAATATTTGTTGATTGAGACAAGATAAATTTTAGCCGAGATACTTGAATGTTGAAGCTGTAACATACTTTTCACCGAAGATACTTAAATGGTGATGGTGTTGAAGTAAATAAGTTCCGGATTTGGCAATCCAAACTCAGTCCTGACGAGGACTGGGGTATTTAGGTTGGGGTTAGTAAAAGCCTCCCAGAGGGATTGGGACACCTCGAAGTGGCCAGGGATAGGACCCCGAGACCCTGAACTGGCAGGTGAGGGAAGACAGTTGAGATACTTAAATGGTGATGCCAAACCCGGCTGTGATGCCGGGTTTGGCATCACAGCGGTCGGACCAGGAGAGATTGAAAAGGTCCCGCTGAGTGGAAGGGTTTGAGTCCCTCCACGCGCGCAAGCTATATATCCTGTTGTGTTTTCGTATTTGTCTAACTGGATTTATTATGCAGATGAGTGAGAAGAGAATACAAATGAGTGGCTGCGAATGGCTGCACTTGAGTGTGAGTGACTGTAGAAGCGGTGATTATATTGCAATCGTATTGCCATAGCGTAAAAAAAAAAGACAAGTTGTTCAACAGGGAACCGTGAGGTAGATGGTTGAACCGAGAATATAAGAGAGACAGAAGCACAAGAAACGCTTAGACTTTTAAGAGGGGTTACACTATTGGAATCAAACGTGCATGACTTATATGAGAAAGCTTCTCAACAGATGACAGAAAAACAGTTTAAAGATTCAGGAAGAACACACACCATGACTACTCATAGCCAGAGCGGTCCATTCAGATTTCAATGTCCGTTGTTGACCTCATCAGTTGGAATGACAAATTATGTCCCTTTTTTTTATCGGGAGATGTACAGGCTTTAGTGAATAAGTTGCCACTTATTGCAGGATGCGGACGTGTCTGGTTACAGGAATTAGATACATTGACTAAAGGCATGACACTGGCCTTGGGTGACATTAGAGCAATTTTGGGACGATCTGTGCGTCCCTCAGTGGCTAGGGAGATAGAACAGAATGCTGATTGCAGTAAAGACCCTGATGACACACCCCTGACACGTGTAATGACAGCCCTAGGGAAGGCCATAAGAAATCAGTATCCGCCCCCGTTGCAGTCCCTCAATTCGATTGGGACTCTAATCAGCATCCTAAAGAGCACATTAGTGCTGCAGTGGACACGTGGATGAGACACACAGGAGTTAATCCTAAAGGTGACAAGACAGGAATAGGACAGTTGTTTAAAAAGCCATATTAAAAGGAGTTCCTGTTGACATGTGTCAAAAGATGAAAAATAATCCTGATTTGCAGGGAACAGACATCACCAAGTGGGAAAAACATTTAATTCACCATTTACATACAGCTCAGGAGGCAGAGAAAAAGAAAAGATGAGAAAGAGCACTGACAGAACTAGCTCCTTAAATTGCAGCTGCAAGAGGCCAAAGAGAAATTAAATGAGAAAAATTGATAAAACTGAAAATGTAATGTTAGCTGCAGCTTAACCTGTTCCTCCAGCTGCGTCTGCATCTCCAGCAGCACACACCCCTAATGTCTGTGACTGATCAGTGGCAAGGAGGGGGGTTACCCCCCTCCTCCACCCAATCCATTTTTATAATTACAGGTACAGTGTCCCCGGTCGTGGAGGCGGATGGCATGTCAGCTGCAGCTCTTTTGCAGAGCCTATCTTATCAGTTATGGGCTGAAGGGCCCACAGATGTAGGATTAACCCCCTGCGCCCCAGTTTCTATTCAGGTTGCATCTCCCTCGCTTATTTGGGTTCCACAGTATCCGCCCAAAAACTAAGCTCAGGAAGGCATCAGAGACACCATTGAAGGCCTGAAGGCAGCAGGTGTGTTAGAAACCTCAGCCTCAGCATGGAACACACCCATCCTTCCTGTAGAGGAAAAAGGTAATGGAAAATACCGCATGGCACATGATTTAAGAGCAATAAATTCAGTTCTGGTGACTCCTACTGTTCCTGTCCCAAATCCCTATGTTGCTCTCTCCAACCTTGAACCTTCACATCAGTGGTACACATGTATTGATCTAGCTAATGCTTTTTCTGTTTGCCATTAGCAGAACAGTGCAGAGACATTTTTTCTTTCACCCATTGTGGGGAGCAGCAGCGCTTCACCCGTCTGACACAAGGGTTCGCCCTTTCCCCAGGTATATTTAACCAGGTTTTGAAAAGATGTGTTACAGACTTGCCCCCTACCACAGAACGTGACTCTAATTCAGTACATGGATGACGTACTACTGGCAGCATCCACAGCGGAGCTCTGTTTGCAATCTACAGAACTCATGCTGAGACATCTGCATAAACATGGATTCAAGGTCATTAAAAATAAACTACAAATAGCAAGGAAGCAAGTTTCCTTCCTGGGCGGAGTTATTACCGCAGGAAACATGAGCATGTCAGGTTCACATAAGCAATGTATTTTACAGGCTACAGCAGGAACTACATCCCAGGTAACACCGATCTCACACAGCCCCTCAGAGACCTAGTCAGAGAACAGGTCATGCAAAATCTCAACAATGTCCTTAATTGGACACAGGAAGTGGAGGATGCCTTTATTGTGTTAAAGCAGCTTCTCTCCAACGCGGCAGAACTTACGCTCCCAGACTACACCACACCATTTTATTTGGATCTTTCTGTAACAAAACTGGCAGTAAATGGAGTTTTGTTTCAAAAAAAAGGGGGAGAGAGGAGAGTGCTGATGTACATTTCAGTAATGATGGATAACATGGAAAAACGCCACCCACAATACACACAACATGCAGCAGGGTTGGCAAAATTAATTCAAAAAACAGCTCACTTAGTGATGGGACACCCTCTGAATGTTTTAACAACTCACAGTGTGGTGGCATATGTGAACTCACAAAGTTTCACCATGACAGCTCTGAGATAACACAGGATCAGCAAAATCTTGGAGGCACCAACATAACCTACATTCACGAGGGAATCAACATGGCAGATGGAATAACACAGGAACCACATCAATGTGAAGAGCTAGTTAGCAGGACAGAAAAGATAAGACCAGATTTAGAAGCCAGCCCCCTTGAGGGACCTCAGGTGAGACAGCTGTTCACAGATGGTTGTTGTTTTAGGCATGATGCAGAAGGACTTAAGACAGCAAATATGTGGTAAACTGTTTAATAAATCATTATATCCCTAGACGCGGTTTTCCAGCCAAAATAAGATCAGACAATGGCACCCACTTCAAAAACGAGGAGCTCAGAGAAGTGGAGAAATTTTTGGGACTTAAACATTCCTTTGGGACAGTGTACCATCCACAGTCCCAGGGAAAGGTGGAAAGAATGAATCAGACCCTCAAAATGAATTGGGTCACAGCCTTGCCGTTAGCCTTGATGTCTGTAAGAGGCTCCGTGAATCAGAGGCATGGTCTGACTCCACATGAACTGCAGACAGGGAGACCATTTCCAGGTCCCCAAACCAGGCTACCTTTTCTAAATGAATGTGAACAGTCTATGTCTCACTGTGATTATTACAGATCTCTCCACAGTCTTGTTGCAGCGTTCTCCTAACAGGTCCCAGCAGAACCAGAGACCAGAAACGGCACCACCACCTCGGAAGCTCAGTGGGTCCTGCTGAAGGTGATCAAAAGGAAGTGGTCAGAACCCAGGTGGACCGGTCCATTCCAGGTCACAGAAAGAACCTCACATGCGGTGAGACTCAAGGGTAAAGGCGACACCTGGTACCACTGGAGTCAGTGTACAGCGACAGACGCTCCGCAGAGATCCCTCGCTGAGGTCCAGGAAAGCTTAAGAGGAAACACCGGGAAAGAAGATCAGATTTCTCACCCCACTGAAGGGGCTGAATAATCCCCAGGGGTGAAAACGCAAGGCTCCAGGTCAGTCTACACCTGGGAGCTGAAGATGAGAAAACACAATCAGGAGAAGAGGCGGCAGTGATTGAGTTTCCCTCTCACTGAAAGTGGTAGAGTTTTCCCTCCCGCTTGTAAAATACTGAAAAAAATTGAACTAAAACGTTTGTATCTCTATTAATTTCTTTTTTTACAGGTATCAAAGATTATATTACTCACAAGTATTACCAGGAATAATCATGGGGAGCCAAAGGGTAGGACCAAAACCCTCTAAGGGTTGGGTCATGGGATATTTGTGTGTCATATCTTTTTGCATTATTACAGTGATTTTGGGTTTGTTTTGTGAACTTCCATTCCAGACATGCTCTGAAAGCCGCCAAACTGTGCAAATGTTTAAACGCGCAACCAATAAGGGAAGGCTTCTATGCATTGGAAAAGAGCCAAATCTTTCTGGAGAAATGGGGCTTAATGGTGTTTACTTAGTTATCAAATCTAGTAAATGATGTTTAGGGACTATTATTCATTGAAAACTAACAACCTTTCTGTTAAATACTCTTTAGTAGCAAGCCCGTGTTCTTACCGGTTAGTAGTTGAGCTAAAAAAAGGAGCCAATAGCTTAGCACTAGAATCATTGCATACCTTTAAAATACCATGGTTAATAAAAAGGTTAATATGCATAAGCGCGGACGGCGCGTTATGAGCAATCTTCTGTGTTTAAAATCACCCTTTAAAGAAAGTTTGTCTTAACTTTAAAAACATACAAAGAACACAAACAGGGCACGTGTGCTGCAGATAGCCTGCTAGCACTAAGGTAGCCGAGTTTCACACAAACAAAACTTCATAAAATGACAAACGTTCATATCATTTCATCCTAAATCTTCATCTGCCCAAACCTAACCTCATGAACCATGGTGATCAAACGTTGTCCAAGGGCGAAGTTTGAAGAAACGTCCACAGTCAACAAGCGGTTAGCTTTCAGCTAACCTGACCTCCGGAGCTTTAGTTTGAAAGATGGCTTGTTCTGTCCGTCAACCAGCTGTTCATTACCGTAAACACGGTGGTGCGGGCTGTTGTCCTTCCTTCAGACTCGGCTTGTAAAAACAGCTTCTCTACTGGGAATTTCTCTGCGACACAGTTTTGGCGGGCCTCGGAGAGAAAAGGTAAGTAACTCTTTCACCTTAATTTCCCCGTTCATGAATGAAAATACTGGATACACAGACAGTATTTCATTCGTACTTATCTTTGCATATGATTGATGATCGTATGACACTCTTGGATCCAGTTTGAAGAGTTTATGTCTTTTTGCCAGCAAAAGACATTAGCGCGCTGGGCCTCTCCTGACCGGTCCCTCTCGAAGGCCGTGTGGAAAGAGGGCGGATGTAGCAACAGCTGTGCTTTTATTTGGGTAGTGGCGTCACAGGAAGTCCGGAGTTATCCCGTTTCCTGGCTGTGCCAGAAGAAGGTTAATGCACTTTATTTTGAAAAGTTCCAGAAGAGTTCGTACCAGAGTTTAATGTTGAAATCCATGGCTGTGGGTCCCAACATCCCCCCTTTTAGTTCCAAAGAATGGGATGAAGTCCACAGTCTTTGGGGCTAACAATCGTCCTCAGCCATGTGAAAAAGTCACTGGGTTTCTGTAGGTAGGCAGAGTTCAACAGTTCATTTTGGTTCAGAGGTTAGTGTTTGGACAGGAGTGAGGCAAGTTTGGGCAGAGACCAAGAGTACTAAAATGTTTTAAAGAGGAAAAAAAGTCATGTAATAATTTTCACACCATAATACTGCTTTTAAACCTTAATTTCTGAAGTTCAAAACCATAAGAAAGAAAAAGATTAAAACAGAATATATAAGGTGTTGGAAATTATTTACCATCTTCATTCCTTGTTTGATAGATTTTACAGGGTTGATTCTGGACTGCAACGACTTGCCATGTCTTTTAGGAACGCCGTTACCTCAGTTATAACACACCTGCAGATCATCTCAAACTCCTCCTTTGTGATGACATCTTTGGAGTGGCTCCACTCTTTACCACCAACCTTACAGTTCGATGTTGCACTGTGAAAAGGTGTTTCTTTTAACTTGTGGTTTGGGTTGTGGCTGGCGCCAGTTATCAACCCCTGGTTCTGTTGCATCACTTGGGAAGTTACTTTGCGCTTCTTCTTAGGCCTGTTTTCGGTTTGAATGTTTAACACTCTAACTTTGCCTTTTCCTGCTCTGTCTGAACGGACACGTGTTTCGCGCACAAGCTGAGCATATCTACGAGTCTCGTGCATGGAGAGATTCTCTGTTATGCAATGCATGGTCACTTCATACTGCACGCTAACGTGGAGGTTGTGAAGAAACAACGACTTGAAAGTGTGGTCTTCTTCAAGACCTGGAGCATAACATCCCTGAAAATAAGCTGTCTTTAAACGGTGGAAATATTCTCTGGGAGGTTCATCTTGTTTTTGTAAAACTGTCAAAGCATTAATAGTGACAGCTGCTTCATTTCTGTAAAAGGTTTTCCAAATAAGTCTCAGCTTCTCACGTTCAGTAGGAAAACGCAAGTCAAGAAGACAATGTTCAACCTCAAGCAGGTAAGCATCAATATTTGACTCCTGGCTACCTGGATCAAAAACTTCTGTCTTTAGCAAGGGATTCAAGCTGTTTGAAACGGACACCATGCTCCCAAGGTGGACCACGTCCATCTGAGAACTCACGTTGGTTAGGTTCATGAAATGGTGGAAGATCATGATCTAACCTCTGGGGAATGAAACAAGTTTTCTCATGCTTTAAATTAGAGCTTTCTAATGAATTGACTCATGCAATTGGCGGTGGGTCAGGTTGGATTGAGTCACCTTAGAGCCATGTGCGCCTCTCCTGGCCCCTAGGGGTCAACACAGGGTCAGAAAGGAGAGGGGTGCCGATCAGGCTGGAAGGATGCTCCTCGCACCGAATTGGACCACTTGTGCATGCCGAGTCCGGCACTTGTTCATCTTGGTAGTTGTTCACTGCAATGGAATTTGGCAGGACACCACTGGAGACCAGCTGATTTCCAACACTTTTGTTAAGGTCTGTGGAAGTAAGTTGAACACTTTGACTAGATTTAGGAAGGGGAGACTCTGACCTAGGTGCTGGATGTCTTCTGTCTGAGTCTGTCCCCTGCTGTGGCTGCTGCAGCTGCTGTGAGTGAAAATGCAAATTTGGTACCTGAATGGTGGGGTTCTGTTCCCCCCTTTGGGATGAAGCTTTCTTGAGCTCATCTGCCTTCAGGTCCATTAACTTTGCTTCAGCTTTCTTGGTCCCCTCCTCTGCTTTTGAGAGCTCAAGCTTTGCAGCATTCTCCCTTTGAAGAGTCATCTGATGGTCAGTCTGTAACTGAAGGTATCTTTTAGCTTCCAGTTGGTAGCTGGGTAAGCTGACAAAGCAGGTAAGCTGACAAAGAACATCTAAAATCAGAGCCTCTCGAGTCGGATACTTAATGAAGTTTACCAACTCCTGAATCCTCTCATCACATGTGGCAAGGTCAAACTGATTTAAAACATCCGGATCTGGAGACACATCTGGAGACAAACGGATGAGATCAGCAACCACCACTTTCTGCATCTCCACATCTGCTGAATTCATAATGGAGTTTAATTCCATTATTCTGGCAGACACTACAAATCAACAACAAAGTTATGAGAAATTGCTAAAAGCGACAACATATGTATATCCAGCTATATATGTATATCCGACTATACATATATTGGAAACATTTGATTTTAAAATGGGTGCACCAGTTGATCATTCAACCTGTGACTTATGACAACACTATGCTCCAAGTGTTACAATGCTACTCCTTTCTCTAAGGATATTTTGTGATTTTAGAGTTAAATTTTCACTTTTCTTGGGAGGAACTAGTGATTAGACACTACTCTTAACCTTTAAGTGAATTTTGTTTAAAATGCAAAGGGAAAAGAAAATTGCTACACCTCCTAAGTGTAATAATTGCAATTTGACTTTTGATTCAACCCCTTTATGGCAGGTAGGGTGAATGAGATTAAATTTGGGATTTAATCTGACAAAAATCCTGTTCTTTCAAACATAAAACAAACTATAAAGTTCCTGAATGGATACATGCATCAAAATTAGGTCAGATACTAAACTAACTGAAAAGTTAATTTAGTTTCAAATTGTGGTCTTACACAACACACAGCCTCTGGATACAGATGTGCAGCAACTGTCTGGACAGTGAGGTTAACTGAAGTTAAACCAAGTCTCAAGTTATTGCTTACACAGAAGAAACCAGAGTGAGTCAGAACATCTAAAATTTTGCTTATGAAGCAGAGTTGATTGTTACTAGCACAGAGATATTGGAGTTATTAATTTTGACGAAAGTCTAAATTTGTGAACTCCTGGAATGTCACGAGTTATACTGTTCTCTTAAATATAATCAGTGACATCTGATGTTAGAACTCTGATGTTTTGAGTCCTATTGTGACCAGTGACAGCTGGTTTTAAGCTCATCACTTGGTACATCAATAATGTGCAGTTGTGGTTTATTCATTCACATCTATGTACAGTGCAAGCTGTTCATGATAATGCCCACCCAGGGACGCCATATGTTGGAATTATGAATCGGAGAATAATATTTAATATTTAATATTAATATTTTAATATTTTATCATATAATATTTCGGTCTGTTAAGGGTTATCCTGTGAATACCAGCCCAGTGAGGCGATGGTCTTAGGACAAAATGGAAAGGTGTGAGACAAGCTCTGACAGTGTTGAAAGGCATAAACTCTGCACATATATGGAATGAATTCACACAATTTCTTAAAATACAAAAATGTATTAACAAAAATATGTCAACTCAAAGTCAACATATTTCAATCAACAAACTCTTTACTATGCTAAAACAATCCAATTAAACTACCAAGCAGAATTAAAGAATAAGGAAGACTAATGGGCTATGTACAATATAAACACGTTGATTAAAGATGATTGAAAACCATGACCAAAAGAGTGATGCAACATTACCATGCAATGTTTATGTTTGAGAACCAAGGATTATCTTGAAGAATCTGGAAATTAAGTTAAGTTAGTCTTGGAACCAACTTAGGCAATAATCAGCAAACATTTAGACAACCATTCACAATACAAGATCAGATAAAATATTATTTTAATAAAATAATGTTTTAAATAATGATCTGCTGAATAAAACCAACCTTCTGGATGACCATTCCTCAGTGGTGTCTAATTAGCTGCCTTTATTTATTGAAATAATATTTGAAGAAATATTATTGAGGGAGTATTTTGGAAAAGAGCCAAATCTTTCAGGAGAAATGGGGCTTAATGGTGTTTACTTGGTTATCAAATCTAGTAAATGAGGTTTAGGGACTATTATTCACTATCTTGAAAACTAACAACCTTTCTGTTAAATACTCTTTAGTAGCAAGCACGTGTTCTTATTGGTTAGCAGTTGAGCTAACAAAAGGAGCCAATAGCTTAGCACCAGAATCAACACATACCTTTAAAATACCAGGGTTAATAAAAGGGTTAAAATGCATAAGCGCAGACGGCGCATTATGAGCAATCTTCTGTGTTTAAAATCACCCTTTAAAGAAAGTTTGTCTTAACTTTAAAAACATACAAAGAACACAAACAGGGCACGTGTGCTGCAGATAGCCTGCTAGCACTAAGGTAGCCGAGTTTCACACAAACAAAACTTCATAAAACCCCGTCATAACAGTCGTGATGCTCGACGGGACATGGAGGCGCGCACTGTCCGGGATACAAAATGGCCGCAAGCATCAGGAGGCCTGGTGTCTGTGCAAGTAGTCCAATATTAAGCAACAAGTGGTCCAACATTCCCCCCTAGGTTCAAAGGGTGAGATGAATCGCAGTCTTTGAAGCTACTGGGACCATTCTGTCCTTTGCTGAACAATCAGTGATCCATGGCGAAGCATAACAAAACAAAGTGTCTCTGTGTTCCTCAAAACCTGTGCCTGGGCAGAGTAGGGGTCAGCCTGGGCAGGACTAAACTCTGACTAAACTCATCCCTTTCTATGTTGTTCAATGAGAAAATACAGGACAATACATTCATGTCATCATTACATTCCTTGGTCATCAGCTTTGGTAACCCTGAGACAAAATGAAACAATAAAAGATATCGTATATGTATATAAAAAAAATTTAAAAAAACAAAATCATGGTTCATAGCTTATTCGTCCAACTTCTATTAGGCACTGGACCCTGGCTGTGTCATTGGCAAAGGCGGTGCTATGAACCGTGGGGGAATGAATGTGAGGGAATCAATCCTGACCTGTAAACGCTTAACTGCCTGTATGCGGTGTGTAATCTAAAAAAAACGAATGGTTAAAACAGGTTTAGGCTTAAACCATTAGCTCTTCCGGATGATGATGGGTTTTAATATGACTCCTGTCTCTAAACTATCTAGATGTGGAAAGAGGGAGAAAAGAATAAATTAATTGCAGTACTTAGGCTATAAGCCAGGTGTGCTTGTGGAGGTTGCAAGGTGTCTGCTGTGGTGGACTTAGGATTTCTCTACTAAGTTCAGCAGAACTGGGCCAGTGGATATCTGTGCCTCAGTGGGACTGTCTACAGATGAACCAACCTCCTTTAACAAGATTTTGCATGACATCTCTGGCAGCATGGGTGTGTCCATTACATCATTCTTAAACACTTTTTTGAGGTCTGCTGTGCATGCAGAGTGTTATGGAAAATTATCGTGCCAACTTACAGTTTAAGACTGTGTCCTAGAAGGTAGTTATATGTTTAACTGTTTCTGTTGAAGAAAGTTGTTAGTGATTAGTGCATGTTAGTGTGAGTTCATGAAACATGCACCTATTTAACTAGTCCTACGCACTAGTCTCTCCTTTCCCGGACATTGAGACAAGCTCTGTTCTTGGGGAGGAGAGTTCGATGTAGGACTTCATCTGGTTCAGCCAAAGTGCAGCAGCTGGGATGATGGTGTCAACCTTTTCTGACAAGCATCCAACCCACTTGATGAAGCTGCATGTCACAGTTAGGAGGAATTTGTTACCTCCTGTTAATTTTGGAGCTGGTTCGACCCAGTTGGTCTGAAGGTGGAACCAAGGTAATGTAACCCCCCTTCGCTGAAGCGGAGGTTGTCTGGTTGGCTGGGATGGCTGAAACTGGCAGGTTAAACATCCTTTGATGTAGACCTGGGTGTCGTAAGACGTTGGAGGCCAGTGCGCCATCTGTTGGAGGATGTGGAGTGTGGCTTTGTAGCTCCTATGGCACCCTACAGGAGAGTAATGGGCGTCGGATAACATGACCCCCCTTAGGTCTGTTGGAACAATGTCCACAGCATGGGAGAGCTGTTTGATGCCAATCTACACATTGGCTGTCTTGAGGAGAGGGCGGAGCCCGTCTACTAAAAGAAGTGTGTGGCTGTGTTGTGCCTCCGTTACAAGGGGGTCTTTTTGGCACAAACGGTCATACAGCTCTCTAATGGTTGATGGATGTCCCAGCCAGAATGCTAGTAGCACTTCTGGTATGAACATGGTTTCCAGGTGTACACCTTCCACCACTTTGGGGTTGTAAGTGTCCACACCTGGGTTCTTTAAAGAGCCAAGCAATGCATGACTGCATCTGGCAGGAGTTTCCTGGATGGCTGGGTGCAGCTGTGTCTCAGAGGTGCACATGACCGGCTCTGATGAGGGCCTGAGAGGTTCTTCGGGCTCCTCTAAGCTGGTGATCTGGTTGGCCACAAAGAGTGGTTTGCTGCTTAAACCCAGTGGGTTTTGCACCTCTGGCTGGACCCAGAGTTGGTCCTGGTGGCAGTCAATGAGTGGGGCCAGCCTGTCCAGCAGGTCCTGGCCACCAAGAAAAATGTATTTGTTTAATGTGCACATATAGATGGGGTGCACCAGAGCCGTGTCTTCGAGTGTGATGTCCAGCTCCACCCAATTAGTGATGCATGATCGGTGTGGCTGGTGATACTTACATCACGAACTTCAGCCTGAAGTGGTTTACTGAGGGAGAGCATGGCTCTACTCACCTCCTCAAACGAGACCGAGAACATCAGGCTGATCTCTGATCCTGTTTTAAAATGGAACCTCAGTTTGACATGTCCTCCTATACTGGTGAGATAGTATAGGTAACCTATATGTTCATTATGGTTCAGTTTACCTAAGAACCTTGGAGCAATGGTTTGTGGTGTTTCTCCTGGAGAGGTCCCAAGGGGTTCTTGGAGTTTCGCAGGTTTGTCTCCCCATCCGATCAGGTAGACTCTGATGGTTGTGGAGACTGGGTCCACGCCGTCATACTGACGGGAAGTTTGGGTCTGGTTTAACTGGAGGGTCGGCTTCCTGTTTCAAGGGTTGTGGGGGCGTAGTGGCCTGACGCACCGCTTCCGTCACCATCTTACGCAAGGCCTCCTCCATCTCTTTCCCCATAATCCCTTCTGCGTGTCGGTTCCACCGTTTTCCATCAGGTTTACCTTTAGTCTTCACGTGATGGTCAGGTCGTCTGTTCGACCGGAAGTGGTCTGGCAACTTTGACTGTGGTTGGTATTCAGTACCACCCCCCCAGTCCAGCTGACCAAACTTATGTTGTTCCCTGAACCGGTTCTTGGCGTGGGTTACTGCTGGAGGTATTTCCTGACCTTCTAACGCGAGGCTGGTTCTGTCAGTCTGGACCTGTAAAACCCTAGCCTCGCCCTTGGTCGGGCGAGCACGTGTTTCCCACGCCATCTGAGCATATTTGCGGATCTCTTGCATGCTCATGGCCTTGGTTCTGCAATACATAGTAACATCGTATCGCACACTTTCATGAAGGTTGTGAAGGAACAGGGATTTAAAAACATGTTCCTCCTCAATGCCTGGCGCATTGCGTCCTTGGAAGTAAACGGCTCTCAAGTGCCGGTAATACTCCCTGGGTGCTTCGCTTTTCTTTTGCTGGATCGTGAAAGCACCAAGTGTGGCGGAGGCCCGGTCCGTGTACATAGAATATTCTTCCCTTAAAGCTTCGCAAAGGGTTGAATAATGGTCTCGGACTGCGGGTGTCAGGCTCTCCATGAAAACATGGACGCTCCTGGACGTTGTCTTCCAGATGAGCTTCAGTTTCTCCCGTGCTGATGGGCAGTACAAATCTAGAAGACAGCGTTCCACTTCCCTAAGGTAATCATCAATGTTTGATTCTGCCTTATTAGGGTCGAATCGCTCTATGTCTTTGGCCAGGGACTCAAGCTGGCGGGTGCGCAATCCACTCTCAGGGATTGGTCCCGGCCCATCTGAGTCATCATCGGAGAGTTCACTCCGGCTGCACTCAGGGGGTATCGGTGCATCACGCCTCATCCTCGGAGGAGGCAGTGGAGGCTGCTCCCGGTATAACTGTGGGCCCTGTGCTTCCCGGACTCGGGTCCTGGGCAGTGGTTGAGGGCGGTAGGAACCACCTGAATCCCAGGGGCGGCACTCCTGTCGCCTTGGCGGAGGTGAGGGATCGTAGAGGACCGTACTGCGAGTCACGTTTGATGGCTGCTCGCATCTAAACCGTGAACTATTTACACCTGCTGGGTCCCCAGCTAGGTACCGTTCATGGCTGCTGATTGCAGTGGGGTGGGGCACCGCACCACTGAACCTATTCTGACTACTTACACCTGTTCTTGCCTCGGTAGATGTATGGGGAACCCTATGAGCCTGGAAAGGTAATCTCTGGAGAGCAGCTTCTACATCCTCCAGATCTGACCTGCAGGTTCTCTCAGGGTTTCGCAGGTGTGGCTCACCTCCAAAGGTTTCAACCTGTGAGGTGGGTTTCGGTTCGTGCCCCCATTCTTCCAGGGGGGGGAGGGGTGGCATGGCTACCCTCTATTGCTTCCAATCTATTTCCAACTTCTGTTATTTCACCTCTAAGGACATCCACTGTATGCAAAGTATCATTCAGCTCGAACTGCAGTTTAACGCACTGGTCAACTTCCAACATTAACCTTCGCTGATACAACAGAGTGAGCTGTCCTAACACATCTGAGACCCGTCTGTCCTTCGGTGGGTTTTTAATGACTTGGAGCAACTCCTGAATCCTGGCTTCACATTGCTCAATGCCATACTCATTGAGGCCTTTACGCTCCTCGGGGGACAACAGAATCAATGACCCAATCACCTCTTGTGCCTTCATTCCTATGGTGTCCTCCACCATACACACATCTCCAGCTGCAGTCTGGGATGTTCCCTCCATCTTTGGCCCAAAATGCACAATGCAAACACACAAACTGTTTATTTATGAACCACCACTAAAAGAAATTAGCAGCAATTCAACAGGCTAAGCTATTCAGCTGTTGAAGGATTGCTAAAATTAATTAGCCGCACACAACAGGCTAAGCTGTTCAGTGATTAAGGATTACTAAACTTAATTAGCTGCACACAACAGGCTAAGCTGATCAGTGATTAAGGATTGCTAAAATTAATTAGCTGCACACAACAGGCTAAGCTATACAGCTCGCTGTCTGATTCATACCTGTATCTTCCAGGTGTATGGGTTTGCTTAAAATGGGCACACAGGTTTGACCGTTCAAACTGTGGCTTACCCAAGTCTATGCTTTAATGGGGTTAATCAAGCAAACACAAAAAAAGGGGAAGAAAGGAAAGAATTTTGAAATAACCCAGAAACCAAGTTCAAAATAAAATTTTAAAAATGGGAAAACGAAACTAAACATTAAATGTTGTTCTTAGCTTCAAATAAGTGTTAGTGTTCTCTAATATGAATCACCTACCTTCCTGTTAGACAACCAAGTTAGTTTTATGAGTCAGATCAAAACATGCTTCACACAATAAAACCCAGCAAAAATGCTTAAATTTTATCCAAAAGTGGTAATGAATGATCTGTAACTTCAACTTTCAACTTTAAGTTATGCCCTTTTGATCATAGGTGATGGAATAATCTGCCTGTGTTAATGAATTGAGTGATTTAAAAAAAATATCAAAGTAGGAAATGCAATTCGCACTAGTGACCACCAGATGGTACTGAGTGCAGGTCTGCGGTTTGGGAAATCCAGCTGCAATCTGTAATCTATTAAATGGCCACCAGATGTAGGTGTTGTTCTCTACCTGACTGGGAGAATGTTGGTCACAACTGTAATTACGCCCAGCGGACACTGGGGCAGGTCTGCTGCTTATCAGCGCTGGTTTTTACAGCTGCAGCTGCAGGCTGGCGACTGGAAATTAACTTTAACTTTTCCACAAGTTAAACCAACTTTCACCTTGCATCCACAACAAACACCTCTGAAAGATAATGTTATCCTTTGTAGTAGAACTGAGCACAACCTAGTCAAAATATCCCCTAATTCACAAACGTTCTGTGTCTCACAATAAACGTCTAGTTAACGGAGATCACAACTGTTAATTCTGTGCAATAGTGATTTGATGTTTGTCTTTTTAAGGTGCGTCAAAGGGACGCCATATGTTGGGTTTATGATTATTGATTGATTAATCTTGATCAATAATTATAATTACAAATCATAACCTGACAAAATCAACTTCCTAACCAAAAACCTCATTTATGAATTGAGACCAGAGATGTTTCTGGTGTTGTAATTGTGGCTCAACGCCTCTGACAATTACAACCGTTAAATACTCCGTAATAATTAATAACTATTGCCGGAGATGTCACTGTTTAATCGACCGTTTCTGTCGAAACGTGTGGAACGTTAACCTTATTTTGACTGACGAATCACTTTCGTACACAATGAACACAAAACGCTCTCTCTTTATCTATGTGAATATTTATAAATTTTCACCTACTCAACATGCAAAATTCTACAAACACAGGGGTAACACATCTAACTAAGCAAAATTCAACAAACGGTAGTGGGTATGTATTGAATCAACCAGCAGTTTATGACACAACAGACGAAGGAAATGAGAATATGAGTGGTGGTGTGGTGGTGAGTGGTGGGGGGTTGGAGCGCAGCTCCGACTGTCCTTTATGATCTTCTGATCATAAACCTTCCCCCCAACTCCTGAGCGCAAAGGATTCTAACTTTTGGCGGCAAGCTAGCACAGTGAGATTGAAGACAAAGGGGAAATGGAGAATTTTACCATGAGGTCGTTTAACAGTCCAGTCTTACAACACAACCGCGTTGACTCTCAGATAGTAAACACAAGCAGCTCTAGGAACGCGGCGGATCCCGATATCAAATAACACATCAAAGTTTCAATAAGCAAGGTTACATGCACATATCATTCAGAACACATGAGATCCTAACCAGGGATTCTGATCGCTTCTACAACCTCTGACCCTGCCCAGGCCTTCTAATAAAGAAATAAAAGATTAAATAAAAGATGGGTTTTACTTGTTGAAGCTTCCTTCGGGGCAGCGAGTTGAAGGAAAAAAAAAGGGGGGGCTGAGTGTTGTGTGTCCGCAGTTACACACCAAGAGAGCGGTCAGTCCTGTCCTTTGTTGCTTTTTGACGAAAGGGAAAAATAGGTTCTAACCATCAGCAGTCGACTAGGGATGAAACACGATAGCGGTTCGTTTCCTCAAACTCCGTGTTTTAGTTACGTGTTAACTCACGTCTTCGATCGGCAAAGTGAAATTTCTGGCCTTCTTAGTCGAAAAACCTCAGTTATGAATTGTTCGTTGGCCAACGAGAGAGAGAGAAATAACTGGAAACTCCACGTGGGATTTCTGTTACTTCCAAGGACGCTCCAGTTGCGTGGCGACCCCGTCAAGATTGCCAGCTGGAAAGCAAGTTTTAAAATGCCCGCCTTCCTATATAGCGTCTTGTGATGTCAGACTTGAGACGCCCCGTCATAACAGTCGTGATGCTCGACGGGACATGGAGGCGCGCACTGTCCGGGATACAAAATGGCCGCAAGCATCAGGAGGCCTGGTGTCTGTGCAAGTAGTCCAATATTCAGCAACAAGTGGTCCAACACAATAATAATAGCATAACATAATTCAATCAGTATTGCATGCAACAAGTTAATACCTGAGATTAACTACTGGTGATCCTACATCACCTTAACTATGCCTCATCCTGCCCAGACCTCTAAATGCACCTATCCGGTTTAATATGAAAAGAACGAAATTACTTTGATGTTGATTTCTGCTCTCCGCCAGTTTAGGAGGGATCAAGTCTGAAGAAAAAGGAGGGGAGGTGGGACCACACGTCCGTGATCAAATTAAAGAAAACAAACGGTAATTTCTCATCCGTCCAGGAGGGGAAAAGATGAACCGTTAGTCGACTGCATACACAGGGAGGAAAACTCATCTCCTTGGACATAGAAACTCTGTGGGTTTCCACCTGTGCCTTGTGTCGGTGAGGTCTGTGATCAGCAAATAAATCTCCTGATCTTCTCGTATCAGACAGATTTCCAGCTTTCAAGCTCTTCCGGGAATGGCCTTGTGGAGCAAAAGTTCACTTGCAAGCTTTTGTCTCTCCAGATATGCGCCTCCGTTGCGCTGTCCTGTGAGAAAGGCGGGAAATGGCAACGAAACTCTGCATCTCAGCCGGTTTATACTCCCACTGACGTCAGAGCTGCGACGTCTGTTGAGCTGCGCATGTAAAAATGTGAGACCAAAATGAATGGCCCCAACAATCCTCTGTATGAAAAGCAAAAGAAAACTGACATTTTCAAAAACTAAGAAATATTTCAGACTTATGATGAAATCTTCACATCAAAGGTAACATGCTCTGCCTCTAACCCCTTTTTCACCGACATTCCTTTAGAAAAGATAGATTGTTTTGGCCGCTGCTGTATCACTCCACATGTCTACTTTATTTTCTCACAAGTTCACAACTGCCCATTGCATCGAATAACCAGTTATGTATTCTTCTATTATAAAGTCAGGAATGTAGTTAAACTGTCCCAAATCTGATCACTTTACTGAATCATGAACATTGGTTGACTAAAGTTTATCATGTTAAGCTCATCTTGCTTTGGTCCAGAAGCAGGTTGGACCACGGGTCTGATAAAACACAGGTGTGGACCATTTCTGCACCCACTGGGAACAAAAAATATAAAGTAAGAAGTGTAGCATTTTTTATTTTTACCTATTTGAAAGAAGACATGGAAATAAAACAATAATTACCTTCATGTTTACCTGTTTATTTTACTATGGTATAACACACATAATAGATTATTTGAAATTGTTGAAATATACATTTCCCAAAGTTTTAAAAAATTAAACCATACCAAAACCATTCCAAAACTATTTCAAGAATTATTTCAAATAATTAACTTTAGAGAATTTATTACAATGATTTTTGTTTCATTTTACTAAATATTATTCTTCTTCAGATTAGAAATTGTAATTTCTTGCTTTCTTTAAACTCCAGTACCCTTTTTGTTGTTGAGGGTATGTATCAGTGTATGAGTCCGAGGTTCAGGTCCAGTGAGTATGATCTCACTCTGAATGAATTAGTACATGTTAATGTCTGGTAGTATCAAAATACATTACAAATATTGCCTGAATTATAATTTATTGCTAATTAAGACTTCTTTTCATTACGTTTTTTTTCCTCTGTCATTCTCTCCTCAGCAGAGACTAAAAAGAGGAACATGTTAACAAAGACTGCTTCCTCACCACTATGAAACATGAAAAATGTCACACAGTCTTAGCATTTAAATGCTATCTCACACACAAGCATTCAAAGTCTTTTTTCTCCTGAAATAAGAAGCAAAGTATACAAAGCTCCAGCAAATATTCTTACAAGTTTTATTACTCTAAATTGTAATGAACATAAGTCAAATATAAGAGGCAACGCATGCCAATGCTCGCCTACATGTTTTAGCACAAAAACAGCCAGAGGTATTCATAATACCTAAAGACAAAAGCTCTAAGCATATTTGGAAAGGTCACCAGTTATTTATTGTCATTTTAGATCAAAATTAAGCAATGGAAACAAATCTGCATTTTTTCTTGTCCAGAGGATTTAAATTAAATTGAATTTCTGGAAATTTTAAGAGTCCAAATAACCGGAGTTGGCCTATGAAGTCTGTTTATTTCTTGTTTTAGAAACATTGTCTTTTCACCAGGTTCAGTTGCCTTGGTAACCAACAATTGTCCTTCCTTTCCTTACTGTTTCAGGCTTTAACCTATGTATGTCTGGATGGAAGGGTTTGAGCTGCTAGCCCACTAGTACATCCAGTAAAATTCAAACAAGTTGCTATGGAGATGGCAATAAACAAAAACAAAGCAGTCTCTTATTTGTGTGTTTATAGCATGTGTACTTGTACCTCTAAAGAATCCATTCTGTTATCCTGGGATGAACATTAGCAGGAATAGGAAATATAATTGTTTCCTACAGTTGAGGTGTAAAGAGAAAGATGACATTAACCCTTTTCAGATCCTAGTTCCATACTAAACACTTAACCACGCACTCCACATCACAGAACTCGTTGTTTTTTCACATCCTTTAACTGGGCCTTGTGCACTTTCAGACCATTTAGTTGGTGTGGCGGAACCAAAAGGGTTTGTCTTCCAATTTGTAGCTTATAACTGCAAAAGACATGTGAGGTTCCCCTAGGGTCAAACCCGCACAAGCCTGACCTCTGTGTCGTGATCCTCATGAAGGCCTCCTGTTTAAATACAACCAAATTTGTTGTGCGCATCTGTCATCAATTCAATTCAATTCAAATTCAAAAATACTTTATTAATCCCAAAGGGAAATTAAATGTTGTTGTAGCTCATATTATGAATGTTTCTTCAAAGAGCCATTGTAGATGCTAATGGCTGTGGACAGGAAGGATCTCCTGTAGTGGTCTGTCTTACAGCAGATCTGAAGAGGCCTCTGACGGAAGACACTCTGTTGGTATTTATATTTCTCCACCAACTCCAGTTCTTCTCCCGTGATGGACATTGTGTTTCCTTTGTTTTATTCAGGTTCAAGATGAGATGATTGTTTCTACACCATGCCATAAAGTAGTCCACCAGCTATCTGTACTCAGCTTCTGTCTTGTCTGGCTTGTACTGGAAGTCTGAGGTGTACAGAGTTAAAAGGAATGGTGAGAGTACAGTCCCCTGTGGTGCTCCTGTGCTGCTGACTTCCTGGTTAGACTGACAACCCTTCATTCTCATAAACTGTGGTCTGTTTGTCAGGTAGTCTTTGGTCCAGGAGATTCTTGAGGCTTCTGGAGTCTTCTGGAGTTTCTGACAAAGCAAATCAGGTTGACTTGTGTTAAATGCATGTCAAAAAGAACACGATCCTCACAGTGCTGCTGGCTTTGTCCAGATGACAGTGGGTTTGTTGAAGCAGGTGTATGATGGCATCTTTAACTCCAACTCTACAGCAATAAGCAAACTAAAGAGGTCCTGATAGTTTATTGTTCGCTTATTCGGGTGGGCCAACAGGTGTCTCTCTAGGACCTTCATGATGTGGGATGTCAGGGCAACAGGTCTATAGTCATTGAGGACTGATGGGTGAGTTTTCTTTGGTACACTGGAACTTTGGAAAACTGAAACTTTCTTCTGGGCCAGGCTAAGGCTGAAGAGGTGCTGCAGAATCCCACAGCCCTTCAGGAATTTAGGGCTGACACGATCTAACCTTGCAGCCTTATTCCGCTTCCGGGGGAAGCTGTCTCTTATTTTGACTTTAAGTTGCTTCTGTATACTCCTCAATAATTCCCTGTCTCCCTCTCTGAAGGCGTTAAGCAGGTCCTTCAGGTCACTGATCATCCAGGGTTTGTTATTGGGGAAGCAGCTCACGGTTCTGGTGGGGATGATGTTATCCACACAGAGGTTGATATAGTCGGTTACACATTGACTCATGGCATTGATGTCCTCTCCATGTGGCTGGCACTGCAGTTTGTAGCTTCAGTTGAACCTCGCAGGGCTTCTTCAGCTTCCTGAGACCATCTTCTCACAATTCTCTTTATTACAGGTTGCCTCTGAACATGGGGCTTATATTTCAAGCAGAGAAGAACAAGATTGTGATCTGGTTTGCCTAGAGGATGTCTTGTTTTAGAGATGTATGATTCCTTGTCATTTGCATAAAACACATCCATCATTTAGTTTTGTCTAGTAGAGCAGCTGACAAACTGTTAAAACGTTGGAACATAATACTGCATTCCCGATACTGTGGCTGGGTCCTTTGTAAGGCTTGGAGTTAATCCAACTTATTTCCCAATGATCTCACACTGCCCATCATAATTGGTGGAAGAGATGGTTTGAACGTCCTCCTTCTCTCTCTTCTCTTTGCTCCTGCTCTGCATCCACGGTGCCTCCTTTTCGACCTCACCAGAGATTTGGGATTGTAGTTAAAGTATTATTTGAGCTTTTGAGATGTTAATCAGCTGCTACCAGTAGTAAAAAACACCTTGTTACTATAGTTATGCATCATGACAAATGTACAAACGTAAAAATGTGACAACAAACACCCTTCCAGCTGCATAGCATCTGATAAGAGAGAAGACAATTGTCCAAAAAAATATATTTTACTCACCAAAGGAGGAATTAGAGTTCTTAAAAAGAATATATCAGCACGAAAGTAACAGAACTACACCAAAATGCCACTTTCAATGCCGTAATTCTAGAATCATCGCGCTAATTCACAACATGTCGTCTCAAGACAATCCAATTAAATCATACAGATTCCAAGTCAAGTACATACATTAAAAACTATGCTAGTTATCAAACAGTCCAGTCAAATTCAATTAAATATTCAAATTGGTTAAATAGTTTTCTATCTAAAGAAACCCAACAGATTGCATCGAGTCAGTGACTTGCAGCATTCATTCCTCATGAATTAGCATGTAGAGACAGCGGACAGTCACTTGCATTGACTTTGCAGCAATCCCTCATACTGAGCATGCATGTAGTGACAGTGGAGAGGAAAAACTCCCTTTAAACAGAAAGAAACCTCCAGCAGAATCAGGCTCAGTGTGAGTAGCCATCTGCCATGAACGAATGGGGGTTTGAGAGAACAGAGCAGACACAAATGAGCACAGAAGCACTGACCCAGGGGTACTAGTAAAAGTAAAATATTAAAAGCAGCAGTAGCTCCTTCAGTGGCTTCATCTAGGAGAGAAACACAGCTAAGCAGATAAGCTCTGAGTCAGTTTTCAAGTCTAGAGTATGAAAAAGAGCACACACAGTCATAGAAAAAGCTCAGCCAACAGTTATGTCTAGAAGACAATGCAGCATTCACTCCTCCTGGATGAGCATGTATGCGTGTGTGCGTCAGATTCTTCTGATCAAAATATTTCTTTAAACAGACACTGGAGGATGATATAATGTGTCTGCTCTATGTTCACCTGCAGGCCATGCTGCAGCCGCTGAAAATAGGAGCAGGATGTGCCTCACATACACAGACTCAGAGAGCTATGTCAAGCCTTAAAATACTGCTGTGTTCCTACTAGCTGGATGTGAAATCTTTATGATGGTGGGCTACAAACCTAAACTAAAACATGGACCATTAAGAAAACCAGCACCCTTTAAGCACCATGAGGTTACCATGAGGACTGAACACCATGTGGTCAGTTTTACCAACATTATAGCTGAGTCACACTAATGCTGCTGGTTTGGTGTCAAGAGATCTGACAGATGCTGCTCCAGTCCCAAATGTGGTTTAATCTCCTGACATCTAAAGAAATACACTACACCACAGATGTCCTGCTACAAGTGAAACACAATTTTGTTTCAGAGTACATTTTTGATATATAAGAAATGACAATAATATTCTTTTTAACCTATATTGGGTTCTCTTGAAGTTTTACCCAGCCTGGTACTTCCAAAAAACATGAGACAACATCAGACGGCAAGACCTCGATCAGATAGAGGCCAAACAGCTAGAGCAAACCACATCCTCCCAAACATGAGTCAACAAATAATCAAATGTATAAAAGTTAAGAAACACTTGGCAGATCTTGACTGGTGACTCAAGAGAAGAGCAGGTAAGACTTGGTGAGATCTAAAGAGATATATACATTTATTCTATAGAAGGATTTTAATTGTTACCTTCTTAACATGTTTTACATATTAGTGAGATTTTCACTTTTTTAATATGCAAATTGGAATACTAGGTAGGGTTGACATATGCAATAACCTGGTTAACCTTTAATCAGCCAGATGACAAAGGCACAAAATTAATTAACATTTTTCATTCTATATATTTAAATGTCTTATTTTAGCTTTCTTCAGCGTCCAAACTTTCCAAATCAAGCTCCAAGCTGAGTTTTCCTAAATAAAAATAAAATGTTGTTAGTGAAACATGAACTGGGTATTGCTTGATCTTGTACAAACTATCACTTGTAAAATGTTCCTCTGATGAAGTTAGATGTTTGAAGCTAGAGTAAAAGTCTTGGCATAATTTTCTGAAACATTTCTTAAACAACAAATGGGACCTGTTAGAAAAAACACAGGCTGAGATGTTCAGTTTGTCAAAACAAAATTACTTCATATACGTTTAATCTGTATTGCAAACTGATCATTTTATTGAGGCACCATACAGAGTTACAGCTCAAAAAAATTGGATTATTAACAAAAAGTGTTACATTGATGAAGTAATTCATGCAAAAGGAGCCCCAACCAAGTACTGCATGCAGAGAAATAAACAGACTTTCCAGAAGCCTGACATTTCTGTTTGAAATGTTTTTTTATTTTTTATTATTGATCTTATGTAACATTCAGATTTTTTGAAATACTGAATTTGGGTTTTCATTATCATATTTGTAACTAACCATTAACCTTCCTATTACTATCCCATTAGTGTAGAAAGTAGAGGGTAGGTAGTTGGGGTTATTTGCCCTTTAAACTGTTATTGGAAAGTCAAACCAAATAATACCGAGTAGCAGACATACACTGAAAGCTAAACTAGTGACTGCTGAGTCAGAAGAACTCACTCACAAAATTCAATAGTAATCAACAGTAACTAAACAGTCACTCATTAGTCACTCAGCAGTCAATCACTAGTCACTCAGCAGTTAATCACTTGTAACCCAGCAGTCACTCACTAGTCACTTAGCAGTCAGTCACTAGTCAATGAGTCACTCAGCAGTCAATCACTAGTCTCTCAGCAGTCACTTTCAATTAGTCACTCAGCAGTAACTCACCGGTCTCTGAGTAGTCACTAAGCAGTCACTGACTGGTCACTCACTAGTGATGCAGCAGTCAATTAATAGTCACTCATCAGTCACTAGTCAATTAGACACTCAGCAGTCACTCAGCACTAACTAAGCAGTCTCTGACCAGTCACTGACTACTTATTCACTAGTCACTTACTAGTCAATTAGCCGTCAATCACTAGTCACTCAGCAGTCAACCAGCAGTTTTTCCCCAGTAACCCAGCAGTCACTAGTCAATTTGTCACTCAGCAGTCACTCTGCAGTAACTCAACAGTCTCTGACTAGTCACTTAGCAGTAACTGACTTGTCACTCAAGTTTGTTCCCACAGACACACCTTTGCGGCTTATTCTTTGTGTATGCCACAGTATTGTTTTTATAATTTTAACAATATTCTTAGTACCCTATTAAGACAGTATCTTGTTCACGGCCAAAACAGAATAGACTAAAAATAATCTAAAACTGAAAATCTCATAACAATAAACAACTCAGACTAAAAAGAAAAAATGAACAAATGTGGCTTATTGAACATAAGATCTTTCTCATTGGATTGTCTTGTTAGTTAATGATTTGATATGTGACAATCACATTGACTTATTTTGTCTCACAGAAACCTGGATGCAGCAAGAGGATTATGTTACTATAATTGAGTCAGCTACTTCTAATTGTTCAATTTTTCACATACCACAGAATACTGGGCTAGGAGGAGGAGTAGCAACCATCTATTTGTCGATTTATTGATTAGTCCCAGACCAATTAATAGCAAACCTACCCACCTTTGTCTTCATTCTCGGGACATATGCTGACATATGGCATTGAGTGTAAGGAAATAACAATATTTCCTCATAACCCTGTCCTGTCCGACCATTTTTTATAACCTTTAAATTTCATTTAACTGAGTGCCCCACACCTGAAAGAAAATTTTATATAGTCATCATTATCAGAAATTTTTTATTTACTCACTATCACAGAAAAACACAGTGAAGGGCTTTCATTTTGTTTCTTCCCTTTCACAAATTGATTCTCTTGTTCTGCTGTTACTTCCTCATTGCATGGTGCATTAGGCATTAGAGACTGGGTCCTGGGTTAATTCAGAGCTGCATACTTTAAAGCACAATGTCAGAACATTGGAGAGAAAATGGCAATCTACACACCTTGAGGATTTCTACTTAATCTGGAAAAATAGTCTACTGTTGTATAAAAAGAATAACCCTAGGTTTCTTTTTAGTACAGTTGCTAAACTTACACAGAGTCATAGCTCTGTTGAGCCATCCATTCCCTTAGTTCTTAGCAGTAATGACTTTATGGGATTAAATAAAATTTTAATTCTATTAAAAATAAAACGATTGGCATACTCCTGAATATGATTACCGTATCCTTAGTAAGTGAGAGGAGATTGGAGTTAACTTCAGAAACAGATCGTGTTTCAATGGTTTTGATCCAGTGGAGCTTCCTGAGTTATCAAAAATATTATCTTCATCTAAACCTTCAACTTGTATGTTAGACCCAATCCCAACTTTGATTACCACCCCCATTTTAGATATGATTAACCTGTCCTTAGCAAATTGATATGTAATCTTCCGTTCTTATCTAAAATTCTTGAGAAAATAGTTGCTAATCAAGTGTTTGAGCATTTACACAGCAATAATATGTTTGAAGAGTTTCAGTCAGGCTTCAGAGCTCATGATAGCACTGAAACAGCTCTTCTGAAAGTCACTAATGATATTCTTCTGGCCTCAGATAATGGACTTGTGTCTGTACTTGTTTTGTTAGATCTCAGTGCAGCATTTGATCCCAAAATTTTGTTAGAAAGGCTGAAACATGCTGTAGGGATCAGAGGAACAGTACTAGGCTGGTTTAAATCTTATTTGTCTGACAGATTCCAGTTTGTTCGTGTAAATGATAAATCATTTTCAAACTCCGGGGTTAATTATGGAGTACCACAGGGTTCAGTGCTTGGGCCAATTCTCTTTACAGTCTACATGCTTCCAATAGGTAAAATTATCAGGCAGCATGGAATACATTTTCACTGCTATGCTGATGATACTGAGCTCTATTTTTTCTATAAATCCTGATTAGCCCAGCCAGTTGGACAGACAGCAAGCATGTGTTGAAGACACAAAAACTTGGATCACTTTAACATTTCTGCTTCTAAATTCGGACAAGACAGACATCCTGAAAAAGAAACTGCCTTGTCAATCAATTAATGTGGACCTTCTTAAAATGACCTCAGGTAATGAAGTAAAAAACCTTGCTGTTATGTTTGACCAGGACCTGTCATTTAAATCCCATATTAAAAAGGTTTCTAGGATTTCCATCTTTCACCTCTCGAACATTGCCAAAATTAAAAATATCCTATCCAGGAGTGACGCTGAAAAAGTAGTCAATGTATTTGTTACACCAAGGCTGGGCTATTGTAATTCTTTACTATCATGATGTAGTATCTTAAGTAGTATCTTATGTGATGTATAATTCCATCCTATTAATTTACTTTTCTGTTGTCTTCTCACAGTGTCATAACAATGGCACCTTTTCATTCTTGTTTTGGCCTCTGTATGATCATATCAGCCTTTGCATTACCACCTACTGAGCCACCTCTGGTCCGTGATCATCCCTTTGTGGCCATATGGAATGCCCCCACTGACCAATGCAAACAGCTTGAAATTCCACTGGATACCGCTGCCTTCCAAGAAGTGACTACACCTTCAGCTGTGCCAGGTCAATTTCTTACCATCTTTTATGAAGATCGCCTTGGCATTTATCCTAAAGTTGACATAATCAAGCAAAAGATCTACAAAGGTGGTATCCCCCAAAACGGCAACTTGACAGAACATCTTGCTAAGGCCAAAAGTACAATAGATCACTATATCTCCCAAGATTCCTCTCCTGGGCTGGCTGTGATTGACTGGGAGTCCTGGCGTCCTCTGTGGGACCAAAACTGGGGATCAAAACAAATTTATCAGAAATTGTCTATTACTCACGCTTTGCAGCTGGCTCCATTTTTGTCAACAAAGCAAATTTCCCAAATGGCTAAGAGCCAGTTTGAGGAAGCTGGGCGACGCTTCATGGAGAAAACTATTAGCTTTGGCATTGGGAAGAGACCAAGCCGCCGCTGGGGATTTTATCTGTTTCCTGACTGTTACAACTATGGATGGGACAAGCCAGGATACACAGGGGAGTGCTCCAGTAAAACTCAGAAGCAGAACAACAAGCTGCTGTGGCTGTGGGAACGAAGCACCGCTCTTTTCCCCTCTGTCTACCTCCACATGACTCTGGGAAACTCACCCCAGGCTGCGCTTTATGTCCGCAATCGTGTCCACGAGGCGCTGAGGGTGGCGGCACTTCCAAAACGCTCCTATACTGTGCCTGTCTATGTCTACTCTAGACCCCTGTACCGGGATCAGACCAAAAAGTTTCAGACTCAGGTGATTACTTTCTTAACATTACTTCTATAATGTTCAGATTTACTTTTAAATGTAAATATTCTTTTAGAACAGGATCTGATATCCCTCTGAAATGGGCTCTGGGTCTGTATTGGCTGCCCGTGGACTCCATACTAATTCAATATTAATTTTCTGTGCTTTTACATAGCTTAGAGCACGTTATTGTGTATCTGACTGTCGAAACAGCGCCGACAAAGACTTCGTTTTCTGCTGCACGTTGAGAACACTGTAAAGGATGGGAAGACTGTGATGTTATACACTAATGAATTATTGCTGATCAAAAACCATAACTATGTTGTTCAGTATCTAACCTGCTCTCAGGAGAGCATTTAATCCTTTCAACAGCTTACTATTTCTCTTTGGTGGTCAGTCGTAGATGAACCTCAATGTGGGGTAATGATTTTCCTCTGGGGGAAAATTAAACGTTTTGGCATCTCTGTCTCTCCGACTCCTGCCTCTCGACCTGTCAATCAGCCACACTTTATGACATCACCCCCATGTTCCTGGTGGTGGTTTGTAAATGAGTCTCTATCGTCTATCCCTTGTACTGAAAAGGAGCTGCTGCACATGTATAACTTATAACAATCAGACAACATCCTTAAACAAAACCAAACAAAACCCTCTTATCATGTGTCAAAGTGCCTGGAAGAAGCTGCTCTAAAAATGTTGTACTTGTTACCTGTTGTTTTTGCTCTTTCAGACAGATCTTGTTAACACTGTTGGAGAGTCTGCAGCTCTTGGTGCTTCTGGAGTTGTTATATGGGGAGCTACTAGGGACTACAATAGCAAGGTAACTTTAGGCTATTTTTATTAAAAACAATCTGTAAAATTCAACTGCCAGCATACATAATGAATAATTGTCATTTGCCTGAGTGAAGGAGATATTATTTCCCTCATCTCTAAAGCATAGGGAAAAAGATGAGCCACTGAAGGTTTCTGTGTTTGTTTTACGACATGATTACAAAACCTCTGTTGAAATATCTTAACAGGAACACAGATGACCAGGCTTTAATCAGCAATAATCTGAATGTCTTCATTTCCTCTTTTAGATCGGGTGTAGAGAAAAGACACTGAGGTGTTCTTATCTCTGTTAACAGTTATGTAAAACAGCCAGGCGAAATTTTTTCTTTCTTTCTTTTTTTTTTTTTCTGGCTTATCAATTAATTACTGTCAAGCAAACAGTTTTAAAACCTGAATTAGGCAGCTTTATGGTTTGGTAGTAGCACTAATGTCATACGGTTTTTACTAAGTTTTAGGAAATTAGTTAAAAGCTGCTCTTTTTACATAATCCCAATACACAAAGCTCAAACCAGATATTTACATATGAGTAAATGTTTTTCTGTTTTAGGTCAATTAATATTTTTACTTTGGCAAATTTCAGCTGGCAATGATTCAATAAAAAAAGCAAATAAAGAGCGTGAGAAGGGGCAGCCCTGTCTGGTCCTTTTTTAAAAATTCATTCTGTGAGAAATCCAGTTACAGGTCCTTCTCAAAATATTAGCATATTGTGATAAAGTTCATTATTTTCCATAATGTCATGATGAAAATTGAACATTCATATATTTTAGATTTATTGCACACTAACTGAAATATTTTAGGTCTTTTATTGTCTTAATACGGATGATTTTGGCATACAGCTCATGAAAACCCAAAATTCCTATCTCACAAAATTAGCATATCATTAAAAGGGTCTCTAAACGAGCTATGAACCTAATCATCTGAATCAAAGAGTTAACTCTAAACACCTGCAAAAGATTCCTGAGGCCTTTAAAACTCCCATCCTGGTTCATCACTCAAAACCCCAATCATGGGTAAGACTGCCGACCTGACTGCTGTCCAGAAGGCCACTATTGACACCCTCAAGCAAGAGGGTAAGACACAGAAAGAAATTTCTGAACGAATAGGCTGTTCCCAGAGTGCTGTATCAAGGCACTTCAGTGGGAAGTCTGTGGGAAGGAAAAAGAAGGGCCGATTCCAGACCTTGGGGGACCTGCGGAAGCAGTGGACTGAGTCTGGAGTAGAAACATCCAGAGCCACCGTGCACAGGCGTGTGCAGGAAATGGGCTACAGGTGCCGCATTCCCCAGGTCAAGCCACTTTTGAACCAGAAACAGCGGAAGAAGCGCCTGACCTGGGCTACAGAGAAGCAGCACTGGACTGTTGCTCAGTGGTCCAAAGTACTTTTTTTGAATGAAAGCAAATTCTGCATGTCATTCGGAAATCAAGGTGCCAGAGTCTGGAGGAAGACTGGGGAGAAGGAAATGCCAAAATGCCAGAAGTCCAGTGTCAAGTACCCACAGTCAGTGATGGTCTGCTGCTGGTGTTGGTCCATTGTGTTTTATCAAGGGCAGGGTCAATGCAGCTAGCTATCAGGAGATTTTGGAGCACTTCATGCTTCCATCTGCTGAAAAGCTTTATGGAGATGAAGATTTCATTTTTCAGCACGACCTGGCACCTGCTCACAGTGCCAAAACCACTGGTAAATGGTTTACTGACCATGGTATCACTGTGCTCAATTGGCCTGCCAACTCTCCTGAACTGAATCCCATAGAGAATCTGTGGGATATTGTGAAGAGAACGTTGAGAGACTCAAGACCCAACACTCTGGATGAGCTAAAGGCCGCTATCGAAGCATCCTGGGCCTCCATAAGACCTCAGCAGTGCCACAGGCTGATTGCCTCCATGCCACGCCGCATTGAAGCAGTCATTTCTGCCAAAGGATTCCCGACCAAGTATTGAGTGCATAACTGTACATTATTATTTGAAGGTTGACGTTTTTTGTATTAAAAACACTTTTCTTTTATTGGTCGGATGAAATATGCAAATTTTGTGAGACAGGAATTTTGGGTTTTCATGAGCTGTATGCCAAAATCATCCGTATTAAGACAATAAAAGACCTGAAATATTTCAGTTAGTGTGCAATGAATCTATAATATATGAATGTTAAATTTTCATCATGACATTATGGAAAATAATGAACTTTATCACAATATGCTAATATTTTGAGAAGGACCTGTATTTGTTTTCACACAGGCATTGGTTGAGCTAAACAATATTCTGATCGATGACAGAAAATTGTGTCCAAAACTCCTAAATTATTTAGGGTTGCAAAAATATAATCCAGTGCAGTTGTACATTTACTAAGGAATCGTTGTTGTATATGGAATACTTTGCTCTGGCTTTTGCCATGCCATCTACAGGTACTGGTCATTTTCCCATTTCATTCCTTTGCAGTTCTGGTCATTCTGTACCCAACTTTTTCAGATAAAAGTGCTGCTATCTACTGCAGAATGTTTCATGCTGTGCATTGGTTCTATATTCATGTCAAAGTCAGCTGTTTATGATCATTTGTTTGCATAATTTCTGAAAATACTGAAGTACAATGAAGAAAAACTGATGAGAATGAGATTATTTGTTTACAGGTATGAAATGGATGCAGGGAGAGATAAAATGTCAGTGCAAAGGTACAAAATCGAGTTACGAATTGGCACAGGGACAAGTAGACCCCTATTAAATTTGTAATGTCGGTGAAAATTTTAAATGAAATCTTTACCAAAAAAAAAAAAAAACCATATTTTCTGAATATTTAGGATTTAATACAAATATTTAATCCGAAGCCACAGTAAGAATGTGCACACTGATCCTCAAATTTCTTTCCAACGTTTAGGCTGCCTGCGAGTCTCTGTCTGAGTACCTGTCCTCCACGTTTAGCCCATATGTTGCCAATGTGACTGCGGCTGCAATGCTCTGCAGTGAGGTGCTGTGTCAGGGCAATGGCCGCTGTGTGAGGAAGAACTACAACAACCCTCACTACCTACACCTGAACCCCACCTCGTTCCGCATCCTGAAGGCTAGCGGGAAGTACGTTGCTGTCGGTCTCCCAACTGCCAGCGACCTTAACGACTGGGTGAAAAAGTTCACCTGTCAGTGCTACGCTGGGTGGAGCTGCTCTCCTAAGTTGCAGATTCCAACTGAAGTTCAACTCATTCGGGTGTAAATTGTGAGGGGAGTAAATAAATGCCCCTTTCTGCCTCTCAAATCTGGATTTGTAGTTATTCCTATAATAAAAATATTTCACATAAACATTCTGTTTTTACTCACAAAATAAAGATATGAGGCAAGATAATAAATTCATGTTTTTCTGCATATTGATTTTTTCTCTTTTTTACACAGTAATGCAGTGCACTGTCTGTTGAAATGTAAAGAGAACACTTGTTTTTTACTTCAGCTTATTTCTATAGCACTAATTCAAAGTACATTTAATCTCAAGACACTTTAAAACAAAAAAAACTGTTCCAGTAGTTAATAATTATTTACTCATATCAACACAACAAAACTGACAGATTCTAATTTCGTTAAATGCAGTCCAACTCACTCTTATATACAATGCATTTAAATTCAGTTAATTATGTCTTTCCGTCCCTCTCACCAAGCATGTGGTGACAGGGAGAAGAATGTGCGGCCATCGGCATGACTGAAGGGGCTTTAGAAGGACAAAAAGCAGGCACAGTAAAAATAGTAAAAATACAGAATCACTGGTCCAGGAACACTGTCTGTATACATTTCTACTCTGTGAGTTAATGGCAGCAGTAGTTCCTTCAGTGGCTTCATTCAGGAGAGAAACACAGTTAAACAGAGGAGTGCTCAGCCTTAAATGCTGCCTATGGGGTGAAAGAGAGAGAGTACATAGAGTTTCGTACAGCGTAGCTCCTACAATGGATTTGTCAAGGAAGGATATAAGGTTAGGCAGAATGACAAGATACATGGTATCTTGGACATGAATTTCAACTTTGTGATTTTCTGTAATTCTAACAGGTTTAGTATTATACATGCAGGCTAAAATACATACAGAAATCACCAGGAATATTTAGTTAAAAGTTAATTTTGAAGGTGAACCATGACAGCTTTCTGCAATAATGAACAAGCAGCAGCCCCCAGCACTCTATCCATTGTTTGTATCTGTTTATCTGTTCCTGTCTCCAGTGATCATTGGCAAGAGGTGGGTACACCCTTGACAGGTCACTGTCAATGGGTGTACAATGACAGGGCAACACAGGGATGAACATGACAAACAACCATGCACACACACCTAAGGGCAATTTTAGAAGGACCAATTACTGTAACATGCATTTTTTTGGACTGTTGGTGGAAGCTGGAGTACCTGGGGAGAACCCACACATGCATGGGGTGAACATGTACACTCTATGCATGTGTGGGTTCTCCCCAGGTACTCCAGCTTCCACCAACAGTCCAAAAAAATGCATGTTACAGTAAAACTAAATACAAAGGAATAAACCAATAATGTATTAGAGAACACAAGCAACAGGGATATAAAGAAAACAGAGGCACAAAGATAACATTAAACACCTAAGGATAATAACACAAGGGCCTTTTTGCTGCAAGACAGCAGGCCTAACACCTGCACCCCTTTGCACCCAGCCTTCAACAAGCTTCTGTCTTTAATAAGGCTGTGTTGGGACCCACAGCCACGGCTACAACATGAAAGATACGGTACAAACGTTTCTGGAACTTTCAAAATAGATTGCATTTAACCTACTTCCGGCACAGCCAATGGAGTGTAACAGCTGACTTCCCATGATGCCACTGGCCGTATAAAACCCCACCTTCCCAAGGAACTGATCTCTTCCACGCCGGTGATGATCGGGACAGGCGAGACAACGTGCTAATGTCTGTTTGCTGGCAAACAGACATAAACTTTTCAACTGGATCCAAGAGTGTCATACGATCACCGATCATATCCACAAAGTTAAGTACGGATGAATTACTGTCTGTGTATCCGGCATATTCATTCATGAAAAGGGGTGATAATTAAGGTATAAGCGTGGCTTGATTTTTCCCTCTGAGGTCTACAGAGATTACAGAGAGTTCCCAGCATGACGCCGAGGGAAGCAGTTTTCCAAGGAAGGACAACGGAACGCCTCACCATGGTAACGTGCAGTACGCCGGCAACAGACCAAAAACAACAGCTCGGGAGGTTAGCCGAAGCTAACCTTCGTTCAAAGTGGATGTTTCTTCAAACTTCGTCGTCGCCCGGACAACTCCTCCTCAGCACGGTTAAAACGAGGTTAGGGTTTGGGCAGAGAGAAGTGATTTAGGATTAAATGATCTAAAGGATTTTCATTTTATGAAGTTTGGTTTTGTTTGTGAAACTCTGCTATCTTGGTACTAACAGGCTATCTGCAGCACACGTGCTCAGATTTGTGTTCTGTGTTTGTGTGTTTTAAAGTTAAGACCAACTTTATTTTAAGGGTGATTTTAAACACAGAAGATTGATCATAACGCGCCATCGGCGCTTTGCATTTTAACCCTTTTATTGATGGTATTTTTAAAGGTTTGTGTTTGATTTTGGTGCTAAGCTATCAGCTTCTTTTGTTAGCTTTAACTGCTAACAGGTAAGAACAGATGCTTGCTGCTAAAGAATATTTACCCAGAAAGGTTGTTAGTTTTCAATCCAGTAAATAATAGTTCCCTAAACATTATTTTACTAAACTTGAAGTAAACACCATTAAGCCCCATTTCTTCAGAAAGATTTGGCTCTTTTCCAAAATACCTCCCTAAATATTTTACTATTTCCTTAATAATATTAGTTTAAATATTATTTCAATAAATAAAGGCAGCTTAATGAGACACCGTTGAGAATTGGTCATCCAGAAGGTTGGTTTTATTCAGCATATCATTCTTTAAAACATTATTTTATTAAAATAATATTTTATCTGATCTTGCATTGTGAATGGTAAATTCTTGTATGTTAAGAAAATGTGTGAATACATTCCATGTGTGTGCAGAGTTTTGCTGTTCAATAATGTCAGAACTTGGCTCACCCTTTTCGATTTTGTCCTAATACCACCGCCTTACTGGGCTGGTATTCACAGGACAACCCTTTACAGAGTGAAATATTATTTGATAAACTATTAAAGTCAGTCAGTCAGTCAGTCATTTTCTACTGCTTATTCCATAGTGGGTCGCAACCCACTAAAATATTAAAGTATTAATATTAAATATTGAATAATATATTCAGATTCATAGTCACAACACCTGGATAATGAAATCTATTTAAATTGAATGGCTAAGTTCAGGACTTTCGTCAGGTCATTCTAGAAGCAAATTGTTTGCTAGCTTTTGTCAGTTGATTTGGGCAGCCGTGGTTTTATGTTTTTTGGATACAATCCAGGTTAGCACCCGAACATCCCTTTCAGACAGCTTCCTCTTCCACAGTTAATCCTGTTGGATGTGGTTCGTCCTTCTTGGTGGTATGCTGACATTACCCTGGATACCGTGGCTCTTGAGACATCATAAAGACTTGCTGTCTTGGTCACAGATGCGCCAGCAAGACGTGCACCAACAATTTGTCCTCTTTTGAACTCTGGTATGTCACCCATAATGTGTGCATTTCAATATTTTGAGCAAAACTGTGCTCTTACCCTGCTAATTGAACCTTCACACTCTACTCTTACTGGTGCAATGTGCAATCAATGAAGACTGGCTACCAGGCTGGTCCAATTTAGCTATGAAACCTCCCACACTAAAATGACAGGTGTTTCAGTTTCATTGTCCAACCCCTGTATGTGTTGTCCACTGTCGAATTAAATGCAATGGAATGCTGATAGGTTGCAGAGTTGCAGAGATTTCCATTTCACTGTCAAGTACAGGCTTGGAAAGGAAAATGTGGATGCAGACAGTTTATCCAGAATGCCCTTTGATATGGAATCTTTTATGAAGGAATGTTTAGAGGAAATGCCATATGACATGATTGGAGCAACTACAGAAGCTGTGACGAATCAGGATGAATCCAATGTGTCATGGTCAATGTGTTTCTCAGCATAATCTGCAGGTATAATAATCTGACTTGTCCATCATGCCATTGACATCAGGGTAGATCAAGGATGACCAAAGAAATGATCCTGGCCTGGGACCAGTGATCCAGTTCAAGCCACCTGAAAATAAGCCAAGGTGTCCACAACTCAAGCAACTCAGTCACAGAATAGATGTCCTCTTAGAGAGTAGGATAAGTTAGAAAGTTTGGAAAGTGGAGTCTTGCACAAAAAGACAGTAAGCCGAAAACAACTCGTACTCCCAGTAAAACATAAAAATACAGTTTGAGGAAACTCCATGACAAAATGTTTCGACAGGACAACAACTATGATATGAGGCAGGTTTTATTGGTTGTATATGCAAAACAATATTGAGAGCTATGTCAACTGCACCTTGAGAAATGACAGGGTGCTTACGAGTAAATCTCGGTAATTATTGATCATTTCACCCATTATGCCCAGGCACCACTTCCAAATCAACCAAAAGCGTGGCAGTCAAGATCTTTAATGATGAGCATTGTGGTGAATTTGAAAATCAACTCTTCACACAACTGAAAAAATACTGTGGAGATGCTGGGTCCAGAACCACTCCCTTTCACTCGCAAAGGAATGGTCAGGTTGAAAGATTCAAGCCGATGTTACTCCAGTTGTAAACGACACTCACAGAAGGAGAAAATTAGATATTAATAGTTTTACCAATCTGAACACTTAACTGAACTTGACTGCATTGTTTAAAAGCTAGGGTCAAATTAGATTGTACATAACTGACTTATGATTGATTGAATCTGTGTGAATGATGATATTAAATTAACTGCATATTTTTGTTAATAAATTGGATTGGTTATTTTTGGTAAAGTGTCTTGAGATGACTTTTGTTCTTTTGTGGCAGTATATAAATAAACTGAATTTAAATGAACTGAAATGAGAACCATCTGAGAATCACTTGTTGAAAGCAAAACGGCCTCGTTTTGTTTTCATGCTATTAGTTCAGTTCGCATGTGTAACCATAAAAACTGGCATAACATGTATTGTGAGCCTGAGTGGGAGACGTCAGAGGTCACAGCAGGCTTCAGGTTGGAGAAAGGGTTCATCTCAGGTTAAGAGGTTCCCAGCAGCTGTAAGCAGTAAAACGCCGGCTGTATGGGCAGTAAATCAATAAATGTCGGTTGTTGGGCATGGTATAGATAATAAAGTACTCACATTGGGTTGGCTAATTTACAGTGCCGACAAAGACTTCGTAATAATTTTTGGAGGGGAGAGTCAGTCAGTAAGTGTGGAAGCAAAAGGTATAAGAGGTTTTAACATTTATTGTAAGACAGAGCACTCGGGTATACGGCCTCGTTTTGCTGACCGAGTCTCTCCAAGAGGGCCCTTTGGTAAACTCTTTTTTTGTCTGTATCCTTCTTTTGTATTCAATATGCATTAGGAATTATTGGACTTATCATTTACCAAATTAAACTTGTTTTAATCTTAATTTCCTGCTCTTCATCTGTTCTTTCTCACGACATACGGACTGGGGTGTTGAGGCTGTACTGTGATATCTGGTGGAATTATTTTATCTCAACACACTGCAATGTTAATTATAACTGAAGTGAATACTTCCTTACTTCAATGAGCAATATGTCAAACACAGACTTTCATTAGTGACAAAGTGGAGACAATACTCATATTTTCAATGTGAGCTACATAGATAATTGACTAACTTTTTGTGGAAAGCCTGGTGTGATTTGGAAAGATGGCATCCATATTTTGGACAGACCAGCCCTTCTCCATCCAAAAAGCCGAATTTATTAGTTCTCCAAAATATTGACCACCCACGGTCCAGAACTGGAACTGGGAGTCATAGTGGGTAGCTTAGCACACCTCTCTGCGGCTTCTGAAGTGTTAACAACCCATTACCCCATTGAGACAGTGTCTTGCCCACAGCCCACATTAAATAGATTAATAACCAACCTAAAAGGAGTAGTTCATAAAAATCTCATAATTGTAAATCCTTCTTTAACTAAACATAAACATAAAACAAATAACTGCTCTTCAAATACTTTTTAAGTTAACAACTTCTCGTATTCGTTGTACTCGTACTCATCGTCTTCCGCTTATCCGGGACCGGGTCGCGGGGGCAGCAGACTCAACAGAGACGCCCAGACGTCCCTCTCTCCAGACACCTCCTCCAGCTCCTCCAGGGGGAGCCAAAGGCGTTCCCAGGCCAGCCGAGAGACATAGTCCCTCCAGCGTGTCCTGGGCTGTCCCCTGGGCCTCCTCCCGGTGGGACGTGCCTGGAACACCTCCCGAAGAAGGCGTCCAGGAGGCATCCGGTATAGATGCCCGAGCCACCTCAACTGGCTCCTCTCGATGTGGAGGAGCAGCGGCTCTACTCCGAGCCCCTCCCGGATGGCCGAGCTCCTCACCCTATCTCTAAGGGAGTGCCCGGCCACCCTACGGAGGAAGCTCATTTCAGTCGCTTGTATCCGGGATCTCGTTCTTTCAGTCATGACCCAAAGTTCATGGGCATAGGTGAGGGTAGGAACGTAGACCGACCGGTAAATTGAGAGCTTTGCTTTTTGGCTCAGCTCTCTCTTCACCACAACGGACCGGCACAGTGCCCCCATTACTGTGGCAGCCGCACCGATCCGTCTGTCGATCTCCCGCTCCAGTCTTCCCTCACTCGTGAACAAGACCCTGAGATACTTAAACTCCTCCACTTGAGGCAGGAACTCCCCTCCAACCTGAAGAGGACAAACCACCCTTTTCCGGTCGAGTACCATGGCCTCGGACTTAACACAAGTTAACAACTTGATTTGTTATAATCAGTCTGATGAACATTCCAAGGAATGTTGTCTCAGTCACAGACATCAGATGAGATATTTCTCAGAGTGGAGCGACCTTCAATGCTGACTTGCACCACGAAGCTGAGGGGGTCAAACAGGTTGTTAAAGCATTCAATGTTTTGTAAGTGGTTCTTCAACAACATTCAACTGGAACATGAATAGGTCTGTTGACAGGTCCCATCTCCAACCTAGAGTACATTGCATGGATGGTGTACTTTCTCCAGGCTCCAGGCTCTGATGGTAAGATCTTCATCTGGAAAGGTGCTTGTGATGGTGGGCCTGTTGGGTAAAATCTTGTGCAGATGTATGTTTGACTGTGCCAGCAGTTTCTGAGTCTTGTGCAGAACATCAATAGCTTCAGTCTCAGAAGAGAATAATTTCAATCCATCATCCACATAAAAATTGTCTTCAACGAATAGCCTTGGATCACTTCCATACTCTTTTTTACTTTCAATGGCAGTCCTTTTCAGCCCATAAATGATGACTGACAGTGGTGGACATTTTCCAAATACATGGACCCTCATTCGAAACTCTACAATCTCTCCATTCAGGTCATGATTTTGGAACCACAAAAAAAAACGAAGGTAATCACGGTGCTCCTATTTGACAATAAAGATGTGGAACATTTGTTCCACAGCAGCCATCACTGCAAAAGGCTTGTGTCTGAATCGGATCAGCACACCAACCAACGTGTTGTTGAGGTCTGGACCCTTAAGCAGCACATCATTAAGGGATACATTGTTACACCGAACATTTGAGTCAAAAACTTTCCTGATTATCCCTGGCTTTTGTAGATGGTAAATCCAAAGACTTGGAGGATACCAGCATTCCCAGTCAATTCTGATGGGAGTAGTGTGTTCTGTGTGGCTCTTGCTAAACATCTTGTCCATGAATTCCACATAATGATCTATCATGTCCGTCTTCTTTTTCAGTGTCCAACGGAGTGACATGAAGCGATTGGCAGTTGGGCAGGCGTTGTCGAGTGAACCGAAAAAGGGAGAGGGGCCATTCAGTTGTTAGGTTTGTCTTTGTAGAACTCTCTGTTCATGATGTCCCGAAACAGCTGGTCTTCGACAGAAGGGGCCAACTTTTCATCATCTGCTGTTTGCTTGAAGATGAGTTTTCCTACATCCTCCTTTGCCTGCATCTTCCAGAGGAAAGGACAGGTGTCTGAGAGCTTCTCTCTGATATGAATTTTGCTGTCACAGGGGGTTTAAAAAAGTAGTGTAATGGAAAATTATTTTAAAGTGCTCTGATATTCCCTTCACCTCTCTCCTCTGACCTCTGTGTTTTATTAGTGTTCTGTTATTTAGAGCAGATGGACTCTAAATTCAAATGCTGGAGAGTTTTATGGTTAACACTTCCTGAAGTGTATATTTCAAGGGAAGGTAGATGGGTGCCCTCATAAATAACTTTGTTAACTCTGACCCGGGGAGGGTCTAGGGGCCATATTTCTAAAACTCTTTGCAGTTGAGATAACACTGTCATGTTCTGGTATAAATACTGTGTGTAAATGTTGATCGGGGCTCTGTTTCACTGACTAACCTCAGTGTCAGGGTCTTCAAACGCTGAATGCTTTTGAATAAAACTTATAAGACAAAGTCCGGATTTTCTCTTGTTGTGAGTCAACTTCTACCCACTTTGATAAGAAAATTCCACAACAATTTTAGCGTCACGAACAGGATCCAGCGTGCCAGAGGAGACCGCAGGATGGGACACGGACGCCTGGCCAGCCTGGAGACGTTGTCCTCAGTCCACTTCCATTTTACGGAGGGGAGTCCTCATGTCCGCCTGCGGCTTCTGGCTGATTAGATCCGAACAATTTGTCTTCAAATATATCTGGGTGAGAAGTTGCTCTGAATGATATAATGTATATTATTATTTTTATTACACATTAACCATCATCTCCTAACTAATTAATTAGGTTCCAGAGTTGCGAGAGGGAGGACATCAGCTGAGGGCCCGGTTACCCTGCAAAAGGAATTGCAGGGAGGTTCTTATTGGTAACAATAAGATAAAGCAAAACACAGGGTTTTGCGGGTGGTTTTTAGCAATTTTCTACACCTCATAAAGGAGAAAAGCCAGTGGGCAGACGTGCCGCTGAACAGGTAAAAAAAAATGGTTCCGGAACCTTGAGGCATCGGGGGTGTCTCCTTCTTCATACTCTGATTTATAAAATAATGAAAGGAAAAAGTGGGGATGATTGTGTTAAATGTGCTTTAATTTGGAAGATAAGTTTGGTTTTTCACAGCGTGGAAGTTTGAGTGTAAATAAGTAAAATAGTTTAAAAAGTTTCAAGTAAAACAGTTGATGGAAAAATAAATAAAAAAACATAAGAAAAGATTAAAAAGCACAGAGTGCATCAATTAAGGGGTTAAAGAGTTCAAACTTTCCTGAAGGAAGTTTTGTTTGTCTTAAATATTGCGATCAGTCGGAAAAGAAGGTAAAATTGAAAAGGGACATTAGAGATGCGAAAAGAAAGTTGTTTTAGAAAGGAGTATAGTTCATGTTGTGGAAGGAAGTGACAGGCAGGGGGACAACTGACTGACTGACTGATAATATGTATTTGTACAAAATCTGAACCTATACTAAACTTTTCTTTTGCCTCTCTCACACACAAATACACACATATATGGGATTTAAGTTCAACATCTGCGTTTTTGAGTCTGGACCTTAGAAACCTGCCCTTCTCCATGGCTACTCCACCAGAGACGCTTCTCCAGCACGGCCTGAAAGAGAGAGATCTGCCTTCCTGCATGTTGAAAATCGCAGTGTGACTTTCTACAAGGAAAAAAAAAAAAACGAAACTCAGAAGAAGTCTGGACCCACTGAGATGGACAACGATCCATGCTGTTTGCAAGAGCCAGAAGAGCGATACACTGGATTTATATTGAAAGCACATCTTATGCGGGCAGAAGAGAAACCGGAGCAAAGTTTCTTCTTTCTCCCTCCTGGAGAAGTTAAAGTGGACAAAGAATGATTGAATGTCTCACCAACAGACCTGAAGGGCCTGGTTGTTTTTTGGACTGATAGAGGACTGTGTGCCATGACAGTCTGACTCTGGAGCGATTAAGAAACTGATGGGGGTAACGTACAAACACACATTTGCATAAATCTTTTCCTATTTTCTGCAATGAAGAACGCTTATTAACCGCTGCTCATGTTACGCTTGCTTGACGTTGACAGATATAGCGGGTTAAAATATTATTTTAGGGTTAGAAAAGTATCTTTAAAAGGGTGATAACTTAACTCATTTGATACTTTCCAGTTAATTATTTCAGAGAAACAAGTTCTCTTTCGTCGTGGAATATTCAGGATCAATTATTATAGTTATTAAAAGTTATGAAAATGCAGAGGAAGTTACAACAACAAGTTACAAAACTCAGCAGTAACCAAGTGTTTCTATGTTATTCTCAGGACAGATCTCATGAAGGAGCATTTTTAAAACCAAGCGCATGCGTAAAACCTGATGGGTTTCTCCTTCAGATATTATTTTCTGTTGTCAGAGTTTGTATCCCATAAATCTAATGGGTAGAGACCTCATTAAAACAGGCTTAGTTCTACTGCAGATGGTCTTCATACAGTCTCTGACACAGTATTTACAGTTTGGTGCAGTTTTTGTCCACAAGTGTTAACTGACGCTTGTGGAAAGTACAAATTCATTGTTTTTCACAGCAGCTGCTGGGATGAGGTTATATTAGGTTTTTCTTCCCTCTTCTGATTCATGCAGCGTGTTTATTTACACTGTACCTTATATCAGGTCCTGACAAAAACTATGAAAGGTTTGGTTCTGCAGGTTCTTTTTTCTCCCTTTGGAGAAGGAAAGGACACCTGATCAGTTCTGTGTTGCATAGAAATATTAAAACACTTGTTGTTTTCTAAGATATCACCAGCTAAAAACTTTTAAAACTTTTGAGAGTAATTGGTTTTGTTAAACACATTTTCCTTGGTAAAACAAACCTTTAAAATGAGTATGAAAAAATTGGGTTATTTAGAAAGAATCTGTTTGGACAGTGGTACCACACAAAAATTAAACTAATCTCATGTTTCCTAAAAGACTCTGCATGAAAAGGCCTTCAGAACCGTGGAGTTATTTTCCACCACAGTATCAAGTTTTTAAGGATGCTTTTTCTTTATTTTAAAACAGATCTGGGTTTTGTTTGTTTTTGGCTTTTTAGCATAATGTTTGTCTGAAGCTTCTTATGAACTGGGTTAGAAGCAAATATGATCTGAGGTAAATTAGGAGCTGTGAACTAATGATTTTAAATCTGATTATTGTCCAAGCAGAAATAATATATTTAGCCAATCCTTCAATCTCTGCAGAAAGTTAACACCATTGTTCAATGCAGTAGTACTCAACTTGTGGTTCCTGGACTCCTGAAGCCTGTAAGCCATAGATTTTGGGTCCATGAAATTATAATACTTAATTAAAGGTAGACCGATTACCTATTAGAATAGATCTAAGTCAATGATGAGTTCCAGTCATTTTGGTGACTTTGAAATGCAATAATACTCAAAAATTCTACTCTGGGGACACAGATTGGGGTTGAAGAGTTTAGTTTTGGAACCAAGGTTAGGATTTTTATAACAGAATCAAGACAAGTAAAATTCTTTATTTTAGGAAAATAAAAGAAATAAATGCTCTCTTAACAGTAAGAGGATGGTCGGCTCAAACTCAAGTCTCCTTGTTTGATTTCTTAAGGTTTAAAGATTAAAAGAATACATATGAGTACAAAGATACACAAGGTAATTTCAGATTATTAAGAGATAAAATATTGAAACATTTATCAGCATTTGGATTATTAAAGAGGGGTTCTAGTAATAAGTTTTCCCCAACTCTCAAAATTTAAATAGCCAAATTAAAGAAAATGATGTTTGTTCTTTTTTAAACACTATGTGGGAAAAAGTCCAGTTTGGAGACAAGCTTCTTATCTTAATTTCTGATTAAGTCAAACACTGCAGTTTTGTTTAGTTTGGGTATAACATGAAAATGTCAATGCCGACTTTTCTAATTTCCCCTCGGGGATCAATAAAATATCTTTGAATTTGAATTGAATTAAATAAAAAATACTTCTTTGCATTTAACTTGAAATTCTGCAATGCAGCTGCGATCAAATTGAGCCAAACAAAAAGAGAACTATAACAATAACTCTCAGGATTGTAGTTATTATTACAGAGTTACAGTATAAAGAATTAGCAAAAGGTTTCAGCATCAGTAAATTTGGATTCATATAAGAGAAAACTGTTGCTGTGCTTCTAAATACTTTGAGATCTCTTTGGACTATGTGCACTCATTTTTAAAAAGGATCCTGACGATTGTCATAACAAAATTGATCAATTATAGCATTAAAAGATATGGCTGAGAAAATATATTCTGAAAAGAGATTGTTAAAAATTTCTTTGAATTCTTGAAGCTTCAAATTTGGCCATTTGTCTGTCTTTGATGTTTTGTCTTTGTTTTGTTGGACTGAATGTTTGATTATATGTTGCATGACAATAATTCATGTTTAGAATAATGTTTCTAAATCCCAGATAGATTAAAACTTTGAGTTTTCAGGAGAGTTAAGAAGCAGCTTGTTTCTCAGGTAGGTGCATGTTAATAGCTAAGCAGTTTAAGTTACACTAATGTGGGATGGGATGTAGAAACTGTGGGTCCGCCCATAGGCTGCCCATCAGAGGTTAGTTCTGCCTGACTCCGCCCACTTACTAGGTTGGTTCATGCCTTTGTTGTCATGGTAACGCTCAGCACCTCCCTTCCTGAGTTTTAACATTGTTTAAGAGACAATAGAGTCAAAATGCTTGTAGTGATTGTTGCCTTAAAAACATGTTTTTTTTGTATAATAATTAAGGATGTAGCATGACTTTTAGATTTATGTGTTTTATTACTAAAAGGTTAATGAAATAGTTTAAACTAGTTTGAAGAATTAGTTTTGCATGCAGAATCATTGGTGATTTATTAGATTGAAAGTTTCCCTGGTGCCATTAAGCTAGCTGACAGTTCAAGATATGCAAAAGTAAGGAATATATTTTTGATAAAGAATCAGAGTCGTGCCTTTATACTTGGTGGGAATTATTTATTTGATTCAATTTGTAGGGTTTATTCATCCAAATTACATTGGATGTCCATTAATCTAATACTCATCTTTGTACAAGACAAATTAGGATGATGTGTGACTAATTTCTAAGTGAGACATTGATGACGTGAATAACTAAAGTTTGTGTTTAGTTGTTGATGGAACTGAATTGCAGTTAAAAACATCTGGATTTTCTTTATGTTGCTTTTCTTAAATTCATAGTGACACATAGTTATGTCAGAATTCATTTCTTTGGTTCTATGTAATGTGATCTTGGTTACTAGAACATTTTTGTACAAACTTTTTGCTGGATTGTCGCATGGGTTGGACCCTGCGCCAGAAGAGGGGAATGTCAGAATAAAGTAACATGGGGTTCCAAAAGTTTTAGCACTCATGGGAAAAAGGGTAGCTCAGACCTCCAGTGAGGACTTAGTGACAATGCGAGAGAGACGTTGTACTTTGTTATATAAATGGTGCATAGCTCCCTAAGACCACATTCTGATAACCTCTCTGAAATTATGGTGTTGATTTTTTGTGAAATTTTACATCTCCACAGATTAGACCATTTTTGAAATTCTTTTCGGGTATTCTGAAACTATGAAATGTTGACCTGTAATCAGACCTTCCTCAAACATCATGTCACCCTTTTGATATTCAGAATATTTAGCTGATGGTCACTGCTAGTATATCAGGTGAAGTCAGAAGATCAATTCTTTGGATTTTGTTGGATGTTTTGATGGAGTTCATGTAGTTAAGCACTTAGGTTTGAGAATGGGACTTTGAATTGAAAATTAGCCAAGTGTTGTGAAGGCTCTACCTATTGTTCTCACTTATATGAGATTGAGACAAAGGACACAGGTAAATCTCAGTCCTTTTGAAGTGCTGTGTGGCAGGTCTCCTAATTTGGACATGGGGATATTGCCAAGATAATTTTCTTCCACATCTTTGTGTGAAGATAGGATGTTGTTTTACTGTCAAAACCTGTCCACTGTGTTTTCTCAAGTTTCACAGACGGTGAAGGCTGCATTACCAGAAACAGCCACTTCCACCCTCCAGTCCGTTATTCCTGGCGACTGGATTCTGGTCAGAGAATCTAGGAGAAAACACAGGAAGTCCAGGCGCTGGAATGGCCCATATCAGATCCTACTAGACACCCAGGAAAGCTGCAGGAAAGCTGCAGGAAAGCTGCAGGAAAGCTCCAGCTCCTCCAGCTTCATCTGGCTTCCAGGACACGAGTCATCTTCCAACTGGATCATCCACGGCTGAAAGGTGTGAGGACAGCGGACCACCACAAGACAAAGAACTGTAAGCTGATCACTGGCGAGTGATTGAAGAGGTGGTTGAAGAACACTGTTCTTACAAGGGCACAATAATCCCTTGGGCAGTGCAACGTTATTTCAGAATCTACTTAAGGCCATCGCATTGCCTGAAAGTTAGAAATCATAAGGTCATTTGCCTCACTGCACACACACCACAGTGAGAGATTCTTTCCTCCCACTTTGACAGCAAGACTGACTCTGAGGAGGAAATCTCAGATGCTTTTATCTAACTTTTATGTTTATTGCTTGATATTTATCATTATGGTATTATTACAAATTTGAATGTGTTCATTTCCACCGTTGTTTAGTTGGACTATGGAAGCCTAACTTCCAGCAGGTTAGAGTTCCTGTTTCTAAATATATTTCTAGAGGAGCTTCCTACGACCGCCCACCTGTACCAGACTGGTAATAGGGCAGCTTGGAGCCACTCAGGAGAGGCAGCAGGATTCTTTGTTTTTTAAGTTGTGTTTATAATTTGTTTTCTTTAAAAAAAAGAAACTGTTTGCTTTCAGTACCAGAAGAAAGGACATTCCACTTCAAGGTCACGATGCAGTTAAATGGAAGATAGTCTGTTCTGATGCTAATAATTGGTATTGCAAATATTTTTTATAACTCTTGTGTTCATTTTGGGAAAGGTACAGCAAAGACAATGTGTGGTTAATCTGACTAATAATATTCATCAGCAGATTCGAAGAGAGATTCATCACTTTTCTGACTACTATGAACATGCTGATAATGTCTGGTGGCAACTGATGCATCAAACCGTGAGGAAGATAAGAAATGATTGTTGTTATGTTTGTTGTTTGATTTCACGTGCTATTAATGATCAACCATTTTTGGTACCAGTTCCTATTGATACTACTTATGCTCTAGCTACTTTCTTTCCAGATAACAGGTTGGTGGAGGTCGTTTTTCCTTGGGTGATGGTTTTGTAGAATTTTCTTTTAGTTATGTGATTATCTTGTAATCAGAAGAAAGGAGTGTAATGGAAAATTATTTTAAAGTGCTCTGATATTCCCTTCACCTCTCTCCTCTGACCTCTGTGTTTTATTAGTGTTCTGTTATTTAGAGCAGATGGACTCTAAATTCAAATGCTGGAGAGTTTTATGGTTAACACTTCCTGAAGTGTATATTTCAAGGGAAGGTAGATGGGTGCCCTCATAAATAACTTTGTTAACTCTGACCCGGGGAGGGTCTAGGGGCCATATTTCTAAAACTCTTTGCAGTTGAGATAACACTGTCATGTTCTGGTATAAATACTGTGTGTAAATGTTGATCGGGGCTCTGTTTCACTGACTAACCTCAGTGTCAGGGTCTTCAAACGCTGAATGCCTTTGAATAAAACTTATAAGACAAAGTCCGGATTTTCTCTTGTTGTGAGTCAACTTCTACCCACTTTGATAAGAAAATTCCACAACAGTAGGCCACCCATTTTCTAGTATGTTGGTCTTGAAGGAGCTCACTGAAGGTTTATGAGCTTCTACAATCACCCACCCCAGATCAAGGCTTTGAGCGTATGGTGTGTTATGTGGGCCATTAACCTGGCTGCACACCTTGTGAGCTCGAATGATGTCCCTTCCTAGGAGAGGAAGTATCTCTGCTGAGGGGTCTAGTGGTTGTATGTGAGACACGATGGACTGCAAATGATGATGATTGGTCGTAACCTCAGGAGTCGGTATTTATTTCCTATTACTGGGAACCTGGTTACATTCAGTTAGTGTCAGCAGTGACATAAACACTTTTCCAGTCAATCCCTCAATAATGAAGCCACTCACCCTTATTCCAGTGGTGTACGTTATACCTCAGCAAATCAGAGACACATTGCCCTGGTCATCTAACATTTTTCTTTTCAGGGAACCCACTGGGATAAATATAGACTAAGCAGATTTTTAACCATGACTTTCCATGTAGTTCCTTTCCACATACCTCTATGCAACTGGATGAGGTCTCAATGGAGATTGGGCTACCCCGCTCCCCGCACTGACCCTCCGGAAGTTTTTGGCTCTTTCACTGACCACGGGGGTGGGCCACCATGTAGTGCAGTAGTGTGATTGTTGCTGTTGCAATCTGAACAGTGAATCACTGCTTTACACTCTATTGCCCGTACCAAACGCTGCCCGTGCCTGGACTGCAATGTGAATGGCTCTTGACTTGCTTGACCCACGTGAACTTGACGTTTTAGCTGATCCACAATCTGATCTAACCTCCATCTGGGAAACGGGGGGAGTGTCATCAACACAGGACATTTAAGCAGGTCATAGATGTAGTACTTTATCAATGGATCTTTTCACCCTTCTGCCCTGAGCTATGTGTCACTACATAAGCTAGGCAACAAGCTAAACAAATGGTCCAAGAGTCCGAAGAGCTTTTAAACTGTTCACTCAAACCACATTTTGTGGAACTGAAAGAAATTACAAAGAAACAAACATATATATCAACTCATAGTGCTTTCATTCTTGGAAATATTTCATTTGTGCATAGTTAAACAACATTCTCACTACCGTCCTAGCTTAAAACTATTTTATTAAAGTTAAATGAAAGTAACTACTTGAGTTATATGTAAATTTGTAACTCGCAGTTTCTCAACATCAATAGCTTGTTAGCTATTAGACACTGTTGAGGATTAAAATCATTTAGTTTCATATATGAGTTCAGTTCGCCTGTCTAACCATAAAAACTGACATAGAATGTATTGTGAGCCTGAGTGGGAGAAGTCAGAGGTCACAGCAGGCTTCAGGTTGGACAAAGGGTTAAACTCAGGTTAGGATGTTCCCAGCAGCTGTAAGCAGTAAAATGCCAGCTGTATGGGCAGTAAAGCAATAAATGTCAGCTCTTGGGCATGGTATAGATAATAAAGTACTCACATGGGGTTGGCTAATTTACAGCGCCGACACAGACTTCGTAATAATTCTTGGAGGGGAGGGTCAGTCAGTAAGCTTTGAAGCAAAAGGTATAAGAGGTTTTAACATTTATTGTAAGACAGAGCACTCGGGTATACAGCCTCGTTTTGCTGACCGAGTCTCCCAGAGGGCCCTTTGGTAAACTCTTTTTTTCTCTGTATCCTTCTTTTGTATTCAATATGCATTGGGAATTATTGGATTTATCATTTACCAAATTAAACTTGTGTTAATCTTAATTTCCTGCTCTTCATCTGTTCTTTCTCATGACATATGGACTGGGGTGTTGAGGCTGTACTGTTATATCTGGTGGAATTATTTTTACCTCAACACCACCCACCTTGACCAAGAGCACAACGAGCAGCACGACTAGCATGTTTCACTGTCTCCCTCCATGTGCACAATGAAACAAAAAAATACCTGACGATGATACCTCATGCGGCCACTAGTTGGGGGTGTTTTAACACAAAACCAGAGCATTACTCATCACCAATTTAGGGACAAAAAAGCCGTTGTAGATGCTGATGGCTGTGGGCGAGAAGGATCTCTTGAAGTGCTCTGTCTTACAGCAGATCTGAAGAAGCCTCTGACTGAAGACACTCTGTGGTTGTAAAACAGTCTCATGAAGAGGATGCTCAGGATTCTTGTTGGAAAATATTTAAAATATTTAATAGGGTCTGCATTGCTATGCTCAAGTTTGGTTTAATAATGTGTGAAATAAAATATATTGTGTAACTTAGTGGCTTGCGCAAAACAGTGTCTGACTTGGCTGTGGTCTGCCCGGCACCAGTGAAGATATTTCTGTACATGTCTGAAAATAACAGCCAAAAGTAGAATAACAGGAATGTTGTGAAGGTCGAACAGACAGCTGAATGCCAGGTGTAAGAGTTCAACTGACACTCAGCTAAAAATATGTGTTTTTTCTTTGTAATTGTACACGCCTTGCTTTTGAATAAAAACCCTGTTCTGGGGAGGAAAAGTCAGAAGTGTTTCTGGTGACTCAGCTGGAACACCTCTCCCCAGCCGGGCAGAAGAAACTGTGCAGACTCTGTGCTTCCTTTTATTATTTAGTTTTACCAAAACGGTATAGCATATGACTTAGTTTTTCCCACCCGCTTCGAATGTTATCAACTCATTAAATGGCCGTTATTAGCGGTTATCACTCCCATAATATGGCTCCAGACGGTACCTCCTGTACCTCCTAGTAGGTTAGAAGGTACTTATTAAGAACTCGTATCCTTGATAACAAGCATTTATAGCCCGACTCGAATCCAAAACCGGAAGCCTTTTTTTGTTTTAACTTTATTTAAAATCTTTATTTACAATCTAGCTACTAAGCGCTGTTCCAATCCACACACTCCTTACCAGATGGTGGTGGTGTTGTGCACTAAATGTCTGTTTGCAAACCGCCCAAAAAAACTTAAGAAGAAGAAGGCGAAGAAGAATCAGAATCTAGCTACATTAAGGGTGAGTTATATTTATATTTTGATAAGATTTTTATGTTAGATGTGCTACGTTCAATTGTCTTGTTAGCTTAGTTTGGCTTTTTTCAGTTCATCCCACTATTTAGTCTATAGTCCATTTGTATGATTAGCCTATATAATTCAAACTAAAGACAGCTAACCACATGTTAGCATGATTTTTCTGTGTCCATTTATTGGCAAAACTACGGTGGCCAGGGGGTGCAAACCAACATTACAAAATCTAAAACACTTTTACAAACCTATAGACAAATTAACTTTTCAGAAAACAATTTAACAAGATGCAAAACACTTTTACAAGTACTGAAACAAATTTACATTTGACAAAATCAACCGGAAAGGGAATGTACCAACACCGAGGCTGACCCGGAAATGATAATGATAAAGTGTTTTAGATTTTGTAATGTTGGTTTGCACCCCCCGGCCACCGTACAAAACATTTATAAATTTACAAGAATTGAATGTTAGCCTTTTTCAATTTTTTGTTTACCTGCACTGTTGTGTTAAAATGACTGCTATGGAGGTTGAAGCTAGTGGCATTGCATTAAACGACTGCCTTTCTCCTTGATTCGACTTTTTAGGTTTTTTCATTGGTATATCTGTTCAAATGATGTCAGCATGGATATATATTTAATTAACCAACAATCTGCTCAGCTGCTTACTGTAATTGTAATTGAGTAATTTTTTTCTTTTCTCTCCCACTTTAGAACCATGCCAAAACTCAAGAGCAGTGTCCGCCGCAGGACAAATAGGATAAAAGTAGTGCGGAAAACCATTGGTGGTGGTGTTAAATTTTCTTATCTGTCATCACATCCCAGCTCAAATCATACAGACTCCCCTGTGTCCACACCAATCACACCTCTCACAGAAAACCCAAATAATACCGTTTCTAACTCTTTTGATGAAGAGACAGCCTACTGTCAGGCTAAAAGAAAAGAACTAAACTTGTGGGATTTACTGAAATATGAGCTAATATAAGTGTCATATAAATCCTCAGCACCTTCCTCTAACATCTGCAGTATTTGCAAAGACCTTGCTGAATATTGCTGTTTGGAATGTAGCAGTACCAGTGTATTTTGTAAGACATGCATTGAGAAAATACATAAGAATTCTCTGCAACTTCCAAAGAAATGGAATGCAAGTTATTTTTTATGGGTTTTATTAAAAAAATGTTTGACCTATTTAATAAGTTCTTAATTACTCTTAAACGTATTATTCCCTTTGTCTCTTTAGAAAACCTACTATGGGGCAGCTTGGCAGCAGTTAGTTCTGCATTTATCAGGGGATCACACTACCCATGGAGTGTACTCCAGGGATATCAACATTTTTGTGAATACGGGTTTGTTCTTTTAAGAAATATTTCTTAAGAAGCTATTTTTACTAAACTTTAAAAGAACAACTAAGTTTAACTCAGAAACATTAATGACTATATTTACTTTATTCCACCTGAAATCTTGTTTAGGGTGTATTTTTTATTGTTGCAAGATATTTGGGATTACTAGTTATAATTTTTTTTATATTGAAAGTGATAAGGATAGAAAAGCGTATGAATTATATGTCGGAGGGCAAGCTCAGATTTGGAGACAAGGTAAGAGTGGGAAGGCTGAGGTGGATGGACATGTATAGAGAAGGGATAGATGTACTTGACAAAGGATTATTAAGATGTAGTTGCTAGGCAGGCGATAAAGCCAAAGCCCATGTAAAACATTCATGGATGTAGTGAAGGAGGAAATGCCGAGGGTTGGTGTGATAGCGGAGTATATCATAGACAGGTTAAAATGGAGTCAGAAGATCTGCTGTGTTGTTCGTTAAAGAGAGCAGTAAAAATAAGAACTCTATGGAGAGCATGGAGTTATTTTACAGCCTAGCAAAATAAAGCAAACATATAACTCACAACATGGTGCGGAATTAAATACAAGTTGCAGAAATACCTACATTAATGTTCTTTTATGTTCTCCTTTTTTTAGGACAGCTATGCAACTGTAGAGTTGCTTTTTGTGCGTGTGAACCCGAGGCTTGCACCTTGTTAAAGTATGGGCTTTGGCCTGCCACACCAGAGAAGCCTCAAACAGCCATTTCAGTAGCTCTTCTTGAGCTGTTTCATCATTACTCTTTAGAGTGCCAGGTCTCTGTTGAGGGATTTTGCAACACGTTATGGTGGAAGAACAATCTGTCTCTTGTGGAGGTAATGTAAAAACTGTCACTATTGACATTTCCAATATATTAGATGGTTAATCTATTAATAGTACATCAAAAAATGAGGACTGTAATATTTTTTAAAAATTTGAATGTCATCATTTCACAAACTGAAATTCATATATTAAATAGATTCATTACACTTAAGTGCAAACAATACTTTCATCTGAGAAGAGAACTTTTGACCACTGAGCAGCACTCCAGTTCTTTTCTCCTTAGCCCATGTAAGATGCTTGAAGCCAATGTGTAGGATTCGTCTGTCTGCAGTGGCTCTTGATGTGCTGACTCCAGTCCACTCCTTGTAAAGCTACCCCAAATTTCTAAATGGATTTATCTTGACAATCCTCTCAAGGCTGCGGTAAATTTTTTGAAACACTGAATTTTGGATTTTTATTATCTGTAAGTCAAAATCACCGCAACAACAAGAAATAAAGCCTAGCAATATTTCACTCTATGTGTAACAAATCCATATACAGGTCCTTCTCAAAATATTAGCATATTGTGATAAAGTTCATTATTTTCCATAATGTCATGATGAAAATTTAACATTCATATATTTTAGATTCATTGCACACTAACTGAAATATTTCAGGTCTTTTATTGTCTTATTACGGATGATTTTGGCATACAGCTCATGAAAACCCAAGATTCCTATCTCATAAAATTAGCATATCATTAAAAGGGTCTCTAAACGAGCTATGAACCTAATCATCTGAATCAACGAGTTAACTCTAAACACCTGCAAAAGATTCCTGAGGCCTTTAAAACTCCCAGCCTGGTTCATCACTCAAAACCCCAATCATGGGTAAGACTGCCGACCTGACTGCTGTCCAGAAGGCCACTATTGACACACTCAAGCAAGAGGGTAAGACACAGAAAGACATTTCTGAACGAATAGGCTGTTCCCAGAGTGCTGTATCAAGGCACCTCAGTGGGAAGTCTGTGGGAAGGAAAAAGTGTGGCAGAAAACGCTGCACAACGAGAAGAGGTGACCGGACCCTGAGGAAGATTGTGGAGAAGGGCCAATTCCAGACCTTGGGGGACCTGCGGAAGCAGTGGACTGAGTCTGGAGTAGAAACATCCAGAGCCACCGTGCACAGGCGTGTGCAGGAAATGGGCTACAGGTGCTGCATTCCCCAGACCTGGGCTACAGAGAAGCAGCACTGGACTGTTGCTCAGTGGTCCAATTACTTTTTTCAGATGAAAGCAAATTCTGCATGTCATTCGGAAATCAAGGTGCCAGAGTCTGGAGGAAGACTGGGGAGAAGGAAATGTCAAAATGCCAGAACTCCAGTGCCAAGTACCCACAGTCAGTGATGGTCTGGGGTGCCGTGTCAGCTGCTGGTGTTGGTCCACTGTGTTTTATCAAGGGCAGGGTCAATGCAGCTAGCTATCGGGAGATTTTGGAGCACTTCATGCTTCCATCTGCTGAAAAGCTTTATGGAGATGAAGATTTCATTTTTCAGCACGACCTGGCACCTGCTCACAGTGCCAAAACCACTGGTAAATGGTTTACTGACCATGGTATCACTGTGCTCAATTGGCCTGCCAACTCTCCTGACCTGAATCCCATAGAGAATCTGTGGGATATTGTGAAGAGAACGTTGAGAGACTCAAGACCCAACACTCTGGATGAGCTAAAGGCCGCTATCGAAGCATCCTGGGCCTCCATAAGACCTCAGCAGTGCCACGGGCTGATTGCCTCCATGCCACGCCGCATTGAAGCAGTCATTTCTGCAAAAGGATTCCCGACCAAGTATTGAGTGCATAACTGTACATGATTATTTGAAGGTTGACGTTTTTTGTATTAAAAACACTTTTCCTTAATTGGTCGGATGAAATATGCTAATTATGTGAGATAGGAATTCTGGGTTTTCATGAGCTGTATGCCAAAATCATCCGTATTAAGACAATAAAAGACCTGCAATATTTCAGTTAGTGTGCAATGAATCTAAAATATATGAATGTTAAATTTTTATCATTACATTATGGAAAATAATTAACTTTATCACAATATGCTAATATTTTGAGAAGGACCTGTAGTATGAGATTCACTTTCTAAAATAGGTGACAGATAATATTGAACTTGTATCATGATGAGATGTACCTGTAAATAAAAAAAATTATCATGAAACTAATAATCCACTGATTCCCACTGTAAAGTATATTGTATTTTAATACAATCCTAATTATTCAAGTACATTCTCTCGGGATTTCTTTTAAAGTAAAGATGTTTAGTAAGAAAACTGAAAATTTCACCTGTAGATGCTGAGTATTAAAAATATTCAGATAAATAGGCTAGTTTGGAGAAACCAAGTACATGTTACAATGATGGAACCTATTTTCACATAGGATTATTTTTTAGGATCATTGGAATTTTACAGTCTTGTGCTCTTAAAAAAAAGGTTGTTATAAAGTCTATCACCAAGTTTTTCCATTTTAGTTGTTTACCTTTTGCATTTACAAAATGAAACCTTTTTAATTACTCTTACTGTTTTTACCATAGGTTAATATGTTCTACAGAGCCCTGGTGGGAGAATCCATTTCCCAGTTTCGTCACTACCACTCCCGACGAAGAAGCTTAGCCGGTCTATGTGACTTATTTGATGATGGGACAGCATGCCCAGCATGTCCAAAGGTTGGACACAATGATAGAAATTGCATTTCATATTTCTTAGAAAGGATATATGTTAAAGTCTCATGCAAGGCTCATGTTTTATATCCTTTCAGGTGTCATCTAAATTATTTTATTCTTATTTGAGAATTTACTAATAAATCAGAAACTCATCAATCGTTGTTGCTGTTTATGTTTTAGGCTGATGGCACCATGATTGTGACTATGGATGCCAACTTTGGCCTTGTAAGAAAAAGGAGCTCCGGAAAAAGTGTGACAGAGCCCTTGCATGGTAACAGCATGTTTGTGAGGGATGAGGATGTAGAGGAATATCTCCTGTCACATCCTGATTGCACCAAACCAACGGAAGTGAGTAAATACTGTTATGTTTTTTCTTGTCATTCCTTTATCATTAGTCCTTATTACCTCTTAATTAACAAAGTTATTTCTACATTTGCAGATGGTAAGTGTTGGGATTTAGGATCTGAGTATGGGTGTCTTTGAGGTTTACAGTATGTTATTACGCTTATAATGGCTTGAATAAGTACCTCTGTTTTCTTAACTAATTAGGACTGTAGCAACTTCAAAGCTGGAAATTTACTTCAGTCGCAAAACCAACAAAGAAAAATAGATGTGACTGGTGTATTTGGAGCCTCATGCCGCCATGAAATACCATTAACGTTTTTGAACATGACTCATGGAGAAAGGTGCGTTAATTTAATTTAATTTTTTTAAGAAGCTTGTGTTCATTAATCTGTGCAGAAGTGGTAAAAAATCTAAATGCTTTCCAAAAATGCTGGATTCTGTGTTATCCATTTGTCTTATGTATTTATCAGACTTTTTCTCTTGAAACAGGCTTGCATATCCAAAGTTCATCATACGTGAGCTGGAGAAAAGATATAAGGACAAAAACGTTAATCTGCATTTCATATATGGTGTTGCATGTGTACTTTTTACACATATGCATGTGAGTATCTTCCTTTATAATTTACACAATATTTATTTTTTTGATAATAACACACTGAATTGTTGATCAGAAAACCGGAGAAGGAATTCCTCAAGGTATTTCCATGGCTGTACCAGCATTTCATGTTTATGGACATAAACTGCAGTTTCAGGTATTTATATATATATATTTTATTTTTTTTATTTTTAACTTTTAGCCAATTTGTAACAAACATTTAATCTTAGATACATGCCCGCACATGTGCAAATTATTCAATCCATACTTTGTGTGCACAGTTTAAAACATTGTACTGTGACGGTTTCTGTTATTCACAGATCATGTACAGCACACGAAGGCTTCCTGGATTTGGGCTAACAGATGGTGAAGGCATGGAAAGGTTATGGTCGTTTTTGAGAAGATTTTCACGAGTGACTAAAGAGATGACTCCTTCCCATCGGCTTGACCTTCTGACTGATGCCTTACTCTATTATGGAAGAAGAAAATCAACAGATCTAGGTTAATATATTTCTGTATTTGCTGATTAAACATAATTGATAAATTTGGATTCAAACTGAAACTGGTCACTACTTGCAGAAGTGCAGCTCATTCAGAGATGGGACAAAGCAGAGAAGGTCTGGAGTTTTGCTGAGAAGGAGATTTCTGCAGTTCTGAAAGAGGCACCAAGTAACTTTGCCTTTTATAGAACGTATGTTATTGCAAGAGTAGCCTCTCTGACTAATAAATTTTTTTATTTTATCTTGTCTTTTTCTAAGTGTGTATTTCAGAACGTGACGTACAACAGTGGATGGAAACAGAGATTGAAGTTGCCCAACCTGCACGTTTGAAAACAAGACCCACAGGTATGCTGATGTACTTGATTCTTTCATTTTGCAGAAACTGTATTAAGGTAGTTGACAGTGGCAGCTTCCATAAGTATGTTTTATGTATGTGTAAGTTTAAAGCTGTTTTATTAATATTACAGAGATGTATCAAGCTGGAAGCTCCATGACAATTCTCAAATTTTTTTTAATGTAATGCAATGTCTTGTCTGGAAATGTATCGTTCCCTTTTCTTTAGACACTGTTCCGAGATGGAAAAGGAATTATGTCATGAAGTTGACTAAATTCAATCAGCTCCGGTAGGAGCCTTTTTTTAAAAGTTTCTACAGTACCCTTTCACAGTAAACATTTACTTGTTTTACTATTGAAACGTCCTTCCACCAGAGGTAAAATTGTAGCACTTTAATCACAAAAGGTTTCAGTTGTGCACAATTCTGCAGACTATATCACTCTAAACCCTTGCTTTCAGTTTTCCATGTGCATTTGTTTTTCTAGATCCCTGAACCAGGAGTACCCAACTGGAGATGAAACACAGTAAGTTGGCTTAATGTGTATTGTTCTAAAAAAGACAAAGAGTACTGTCATTTGAAAAGCAAGTTGGGGTTGTTTTATTTTTGTGTTTATTGTGTTCAGGCTGGAGAGTGATCTTCAAGCAAACACTATGGAATAAAACAAAGATGGTGTCAGTCAGATGAGATTTTCCAGTCCACATTGAGAGACCTTGACCAGGAAGTCAGAGGTCACCTGATTTTACAAGCACAAAATGAAGCCAGGGAGAGGGTCACTCTTATCAACCTGAAAAGAAAATATCCTGGTACAGTTACATGTTTTTTTCTTCTTTTTTTTTTTTTGCTTTTATTTGTACATTATAATACTGTGCCTTTGATATTTAATTGGACATATTGGCTCCCTTGTTGCAAAGGGTTTTTATGCACTATGACAAATATGTAATCACAATAACAAATTGCTCTAGAACACTGTGGGTTACAACATTCTGAAAGTAAACTAGTCTTGGCACAAAACACAAATTCCCTTTGCAAAATTACATAGCTTAGTTGTCGTGTTTAAATTTAGTGAAAGAACAGGTAGCTTTTATCATTAACTGAAATAGTGTTCACCTAATTAGCCCATCTATAATTTTTTGTAGGCCTTTAATAATCCGAGACATAGATCACATATCAGTATTGCATGTCTTCATCATGTGTTGATGGTATTTATTTTTGGTGTTTATTTTTTAGCCATTTTCTATTTTTATTCTTTGGTTCCAGATGGACAGGGAATTGCTATTAGGCTGTCCAAGCAGGTAAACGCCTGCAACAGGAGACTGAAGAAGGTTATTACAGGGTACAATGGTCTGCAGTGGCCATCACATTTAGAATTTCCAGATGTGCGTGATGTCTCCTTGCCCCTATACTCATTCATTGATGAACCAGTAAGTATAATTTAAATGCTAGTTGTCAGTAAATTTATTAGTACTAATTATCCTGTTATTGGTTATTGATGCTTTGCATTTGAAGACCAGAGCAGCTGAAGAAAAGCTTCTGCTTCAGAGAGAGATGGACACTCTGATTCATCACCTCCATCAGCAACATGAACATTTACATTCAGCAATAAATGACACTACGGACCCTGGTTCCAAAGCTGTTCTTCATCACAGTATTATCCTGTTGGAAAGGAAACTGTACAATGCCATGATAATGTTCACAAATCATATTACAGTTGTTGTTCCTCCTCCAAATGTTCACCTGCCAGAGTTTACCTCCGTTTCCCAATCAGTTATTTCAGCTGATATGCATATTTTACTATGTGATGACAGCAGTCATGACAAAGAGGATGAAGCTGATGAGAATGATGTCGATGATGAAGTTGATAACTGCAATTAGTTTTGTAAAACAATAGCATGACCTCGTTATAAGTTTAGAAAGCGCATTCTCCAGTCATTCATGTCGATTCGACTTGCAGTCCATGGAGTTTGTGTATTTCTTTATTGTATTTAATTCCAGTGTTAAAAAAAATGAATTTGATGTTAATTGTTAACAATGGGATTTGCTGTTGAAAAAACAATTTTGTTAAAGTCAAACATGACTCTTAATATACCGTAACTAGAAAATAAACCTATCATTTTGATAGAGGTTTATTTTTAATCAATAAAGATGTATGATGTAGTTTTGATGTTTTTATTGGGCTTGTGTTGTGTATAATTGGTAGATTGAATTGGAAATACAAATCTCATAAAACACTGATTAATATAGATCAGGGATGGGCAATGTGTCCCTGCTCCAACACACCTAAATCAAATGGTTAGCAGGACTATGGAGAACTTGACTGCATACTGAAGAGGTTATTTTGAGTCAGGTGTGTTGGACCAGGGTCTCATCTAAACTTTTCAGGACACCAGCCCTCAATGGCTGGAATTGCCTATCCCTGACATACAGGTCCTTCTCAAAATATTAGCATATTGTGATAAAGTTAATTATTTTCCATAATGTCATGATGAAAATTTAACATTCATATATTTTAGATTCATTGCACACTAACTGAAATATTTTAGGTCTTTTATTGTCTTAATACGGATGATTTTGGCATACAGCTCATGAAAACCCAAAATTCATATCTCACAAAATTAGCATATTTCATCCGACCAATAAAAGAAAAGTGTTTTTAATACAAAAAACGTCAACCTTCAAATAATCATGTACAGTTATGCACTCAATACTTGGTCGGGAATCCTTTGGCAGAAATGACTGCTTCAATGCGGCGTGGCATGGAGGCAAACAGCCTGTGGCACTGCTGAGGTCTTATGGAGGCCCAGGATGCTTCGATAGCGGCCTTTAGCTCATCCAGAGTGTTGGGTCTTGAGTCTCTCAACGTTCTCTTCACAATATCCCACAGATTCTCTATGGGGTTCAGGTCAGGAGAGTTGGCAGGCCAATTGAGCACAGTGATACCATGGTCAGTAAACCATTTACCAGTGGTTTTGGCACTGTGAGCAGGTGCCAGGTCATGCTGAAAAATGAAATCTTCATCTCCATAAAACGTTTCAGCAGATGGAAGCATGAAGTGCTCCAAAATCTCCTGATAGCTTGCTGCATTGACCCTGCCCTTGATAAAACACAGTGGACCAACACCAGCAGCTGACACGGCACCCCAGACCATCACTGACTGTGGGTACTTGACACTGGACTTCTGGCATTTTGGCATTTCCTTCTCCCCAGTCTTCCTCCAGACTCTGGCACCTGATTTCTGAATGACATGCAGAATTTGCTTTCATCCGAAAAAAGTACTTTGGACCACTGAGCAACAGTCCAGTGCTGCTTCTCTGTAGCCCAGGTCTGGGGAATGCGGCACCTGTAGCCCATTTCCTGCACACGCCTGTGCACGGTGGCTCTGGATGTTTCTACTCCAGACTCAGTCCACTGCTTCCGCAGGTCCCCCAAGGTCTGGAATCGGCCCTTCTCCACAATCTTCCTCAGGGTCCGGTCACCTCTTCTCGTTGTGCAGCGTTTTCTGCCACACTTTTTCCTTCCCACAGACTTCCCACTGAGGTGCCTTGATACAGCACTCTGGGAACAGCCTATTCGTACAGAAATTTCTTTCTGTGTCTTACCCTCTTGCTTGAGGGTGTCAATAGTGGCCTTCTGGACAGCAGTCAGGTCGGCAGTCTTACCCATGATTGGGGTTTTAAGTGATGAACCAGGCTGGGAGTTTTAAAGGCACCAGGAATCTTTTGCAGGTGTTTAGAGTTAACTTGTTGATTCAGATGATTAGGTTCATAGCTCGTTTAGAGACCCTTTTAATGATATGCTAATTTTGTGAGATAGGAATTTTGGGTTTTCATGAGCTGTATGCCAAAATCATCCGTATTAAGACAATAAAAGACCTGAAATATTTCAGTTAGTGTGCAATGTATCTAAAATATATGAATGTTAAATTTTCATCATGACATTATGGAAAATAATGAACTTTATCACAATATGCTAATATTTTGAGAAGGACCAGTACATTCCAATTAATCCTAATCATTGAACAGTGCAGTTAGATTCAGTTATTTATTCAAATTGGATCATAAGTTTTTCTGTCTAAGGAAACCCAGCAGATTGCATCGAATCAGAGACTTGTAGCATTCACTCCTCCTGGATGAGCATGTAGCGACAGTGGACAGTCCCTGGAGTTGACTTTGCAGCAATCCCTCATACTGAGCATGCATGTAGCGACAGTGGAGAGGAAAAACTCCCTTTTAACAGGAAGAAACCTCCAGCAGAACCAGGCTCAGTGTGAGCGGCCATCTGCCACGACCGACTGGGGGTTTGAGAGAACAGAGCAGAGACACAAAAAGAACACAGAAGCACTGATCCAGGAGTCCTTTCTATGTAAAGGAAAAGTAAATGTTAATGGATGTAGCTCCTTTAGTCATTTCAACTAGAAAGAATGAACAGATAAACTCTGAGCCAGTTTTCAAGGTTAGAGTCTGAAAGAGAGCACATAGAGTTAGTCACAGTAAAAGATCAGTCATTTGCCATGTCTAGGAGAGAGAAAGGGTTAAACACTGTAAGACAGGGCCATGTGGGTCATCGGTAGAGGGTGAGCATTAAGTTGTTGCCCGCAGAAGCTCGGACAATTCCCCTCTCCAGAAAGGTGTCACAGTTAGACACAGAGTCAGGTCAGTTGTAGCTTCTAGGTAGAGAAAAGAGAGAGAACATAAAGTTGAAAACTGAAATAACAGCAAATAATGCAAAATTGGAGAGTAGTGTGAGAATGTAGGAAAGAGGGTGAAAGTGGTCATTATGTCCTCCAGCAGCCTAAGCCTATAGCAGCATTACTATAGAGATAGCTCAGGATAACCTAAGCCACTCTAACTATAAGCTTTATCAAAAAGGAAAGTTAAAAGCCTAGTCTTAAAAGTAGACATTTTGTCCATCAAGAGCCCACTGATGGCCATTGCTATACTAAAAACCACAACGATTGGGATACTTCTCTCTGTCAGATTGACCATAACCATTGGAAAAGAGAGGGGTCATACAGGTAGCAGAGATGGAGGGTGTGTTTGCACCTCAACCATAACTGAGCCGGTTTAGGCTAAACCTGACTCCCCCTTACTCCATCCAACAGGGAGGGAAGAAGATGGAGGTAAAAAATAAGGAAAATAGAGTGGCTTAGGTTATCCTGAGCTAACTATAAGCTTTATCAAAAAGGAAGGTTTTAAGCCTTGCCTTAAAAGTAGACACGGTGACTGCCTGCCTGCCTGTCCATCCTTATAGTGCATAGGAATAAACAGATATTATATGGGGACTGTTAAAACCTTTATTTTACGGTTATCAGGTGAATCACACGGGTCTGGGTGGGTTTTTTCAAACCCCCAGTTTGTCATGGCAGATGGCCGCTCACACTGAGCCTGGTTCTGCTGGAGGTTTTTCCTTTCCACTGTCGTTACATGCATGTTCAGTATGAGGTATTGCTGCAAAGTCAACTATCCACCATCTTTACATACTCATCCAGGAGGAGTGAATGCTGCAAGTCACTGACTCAAGCAATCTGTGTCATAGTTTTAGCTGCCAATTTGACCCACATACAGCGACACTCGAGACACTGAGAGCAGTTTAGGAGTTTATTTGACCAGACACAGGGGCGCAACAAAAGCCTATGGACTAGAACCACGTAACTGAAAGGGAAAAGGGCTGATCAAATACAAGTTCACTTAGAAAATGGTTCAGATTATTTGTAAACAGCTTACAGTGTGCCGGGAATGATCCACCAGGGAGTGAGGCTGTCGAGTCTGGGAATGATGTTTTGGTCCGCACTGCGGCCCGCCGGAGCTGAGAGTGATTATCCTAGCCGGGCAACGTTGGAGGGTGGACAGGGTTTGCTCGGACCGGGGGGCCAGATCTACAGACTGCCAGCTGGGACTGATCCAAGGCAACGGTTACGATTCAACTCTGACTGTGGTCCTCCTCCGAGTGGGAGTGTGGCTTGGTCCTGAAACCTGCCGTGAAGACAAAGCAATGTTAGTTAAAGGCTGTTTACAAAAAATAGCTCAAAGCTGTGGAACGGTCAGAAATCTGGCCAGACTGTGATACCCTGATTAGGCAAAACACCGTGTGCTGGCAGTCTGCCTTCTTATAGCCCCCCGGCTGATGAGGGAATGAGGAACACCTGCTGCTGCTTCGGCTGCCAGGCTTCGGCGGTACCTAGTGGTGGAGGGCAGTTAGCAGCAGGCAGACAAAAATCCCAGACTCTGACAATCTGCTGGGTTTCCTTAGATAGAAAACTATTTAACCAATTTGAATAATAAACTGAATCTGACTGCACTGTTTGATAGTTAGGATTTAGTGGAATATGTGAACCTGACTTGAAATCTGTCTGATGATTTGATTGGATTGACTTTGTAAATTGCCTTGAGATAACATGTGTTGTGAATTGGCACTATATGAATAAAACTGAATTGAATTGGGTATTTGTGGGCCAGCTTGTCTCTCTCTGCGTCAGCCTGCACCGTGTCACTACAGCATTCACTTACAATATACAAGCACAGAAATAGACCCATGTTAGAATACGGCTAACTGTTGGTTAGATAATATGCATGTTAGTAAAATTAACATAATTATCAGCTAGAACTAAATGGTAATACATAGTTTGTCAGCCTTTCACTCACCTCTGCTTCCTGTTTCTGGTGTTTTTAACGGGGAAAATTGTTTACCAGAACCTGTAAACTGTTTACCGGTTCTTGAGAGAGACACGGCCATGATAAAATGGTATGGGAATTGTTTTGTGGATTATCGTTCGTTATTATTTTAAATGTGTGGTGGTTTGTAAATGTTTGTACATAGTGGAATTTTATAAATATTTGTGGTATTATTAAAAATTTCATTATATCAGCTAGTGTGTACTAAAATGTTTAGTCCAGGGGGGCCCAAGTCCAGTCCTCGAGAGCTTATATCCTGCAACTTTTAGGTGCACCTCTTGTCCAACACACCTGAATCAAATGTCTGATTTGCCCCATCAGCATGTCATTTTGCATTGCAGAGGCCTGATAATGAGCCATTAATTCGATTCAGGTTTGGTGGACAAGGGACGAATGTCCCTAAAACACAAACCTTTATGCTACTATACCGCTAAACAAAGCACAATAGGAGCATTCAGTCATATTTTACAAATATATTGATATTTAATTGGATGGAAACAACAGTGGAAAAAGAATTGTTTATATAGCAAAAGCAACAATTCCAACCATAACATCTTTTTTTTAATTTCCAACATCAATGTCAATAATACATGTGTTTAGTTTAGTGAAAAGGTTAAAGCATACACTGTCTTACACTGATTTATCACCTTTTTCACCATGTGCGCGTCAGCAGATGATCACTGACAGCGATGTTACACTGGAATGATGTTGAAGGAAGTCTTGCAAGGAGTTTTACCATAGGAGAAATATCATGGCTTCTGTTTGTGATTGGCTCCAAATCAGAGCTTAGATAATCCTACACAGAATCCTCTATCATCGTCTATTTTTTATATTTTTATTTTTGAAATCTGTTGGCAAATGTACAGAAGATTATCTCTCCCTGTCATCTGTCATTCTGTCTACCCCTCCTTCTGGCCAAAGTAACAGCAGACATTTCTGTGTCCCAGTTAGCATCTGCATTTAAAATGTGCTAAATTAATTCACAAAAAGTGAGCCCGCAAATCGTTTCAGGCTTTGAAAATCCCCTTGAGGGCGGTAAGGAATTTGCATATCCTTCTCCCATGAATTTGCGCGTTTGGGTCATCATATGTTTTGCATAGTGATGAAGACAGAAATGCTAAAAAGTTTGCGCCTGTAGTTCCGCTGATTTTGCACACGCTATCCAATTACCACCTCGTTGTAGATCAGCTTTGCTGATGAAAACAGGTTTGCGTGCGGTTTTGTACACGTAAACCTTTTGAAGATCAGGCCCTCAGTGATCTGATTGAAGTGTAGACAGATTCATAAGAACTAGTTATTATTCTGTGCCCAATAGTACTCTATTCATTGGGCTTATCAATCTGTTGGCTAAACCTTGCCAACATTTTTCTGCAACTGATGCTTCTTCCCAAAATGTCCACAGTGGTTGTGGTGGACCCTGTGGTTAACGCTGTTGGCTCACAGATAAAAGTTTTTGGCTTTATTCTTTGGGCTTATTATGTCCTTGCTGTGTTTGCGTGGGTTCTGTATGTGTCCCATGTGTTTTGTGCCTAATGTTGCCTTGCTAATCCCCTGTTTAAAATTATAATTTTAGCTTTCAATAAATTCTAGGAAGTTTTAGCTTTCATATCTTTGGCTACATTTGGGGCAATATACATAGGACATTTTAATATGAGGCTGTATAGTGCGCAGCTCTACTCAGCTATTTCTTTTTTGGATTTTGCACAGTTGTGAAGGAGCTTTATAGTGCCTCCTGCCTGTGAATGGCACAGTTGCGCCAGGTCAGGTAGGGGAGGACACATTTTAGAAGGCCAATCAAGTTTCCCCACATCAAACTTTATACACCTGCAGCCATAGAAGTGATTGGAACATCATAATTAATTGATTTGGTGGTGTGAACGAATACTATTGGCAATATAGTGTATATATATTTTATGTTGCAGGACTATTATGAAAGCCCATCTTCATTCTACACTCGTGACTGACTGTTTTGCAGTTTGACCTTGTCAACACCATTGGAGAAGCCGCTGCCCTTGGAGCTGCTGGTGTTATCTCCTGGGGAGACATGAATGTCACAGATACAGAGGTAAAATTGACTTTTTTGAACTGATTTTTACTACTGTTTTACAGTTTCACCACCAGCCACTAACTGACTATGCAACAATTGTCTAGAACTCCTGCTTTGTTGCACTGAAATACTTCGAGCAGGTCATGAACCCATACATCCTGAACGTCTCCAAGGCATTGTGTCTATGCAGTGAGCCACCATGCCACAGCCAGGGTTGCTTTGTGTGGAAGAACTGGAACGATGACGTCTACCTTCATCTCAATTCACGTTATTACACAATTGAGCAGTGCTTTCAGGGAGGCCCACTGACTGTCACAGGAAGACACTGACTATTTTAACCTCAATTTCAACTGTATGTGCTACAGCAAGGCACTGTGTCACTCTGTCCTTACCTTGAATGTCATCTCTGAAGCTGTGGTCAACCCAAGGAGTGGAAGTACGGGCAGGATGTGCTCCTTTTTGTTGTTGTTTATACTAATATGCCTAAAGTTTTTCATAATGTGAATTCAGCACAAACTTACAAAGCAACCCCTCTCAATCCCAAACAGTAGGGGAAGTAATATGCATTTGTAACATCTAAAACTATTAAAAAATATTATTCAAAACACACAGTGCGGTTCTGTCCACAAGGAGCTAAAAGCAGCACACAGCACTAACATAAGCAGAAAGCACAATGAAACTGCTATCAAAACAACGACCAGGATGTCATTTTAACACACAATAAACTCATGTCTAAAATAAAGTTTGTTGTCATTTTAGCATTATTTGCAGCTTACCGCTTTGCTGTGTCCATCGTTTCCATAGACAAAAGGGAACTGACCCCTTAATCAGATGAATCCTTCTTGATACTGGCGGAGGTTACTGAAGCACTCGTCCTTGAAGTGCCAACAACCAAACATTTAGATTTATCCACTTGCAGCTTCGGAATATTTGAGTTTGAACTAAAAACATCGCCGCAAGAAATACAAATGGCAGATACGTGAAATTGGTAGCCGGATGTCCATGACCTTGTTTAGCTGTATAATAAAGAATAGAGAAAACTGAACGGACTGAAAAATATGACCCAAACGGAATATAATGATATCTATGCACCACCTGGAGAGACTAAATTAAACTTTTCTGAACTCCTACAGACTCCAAGTATACAACAAAATGTTTTTAAGGGCTAAAAAAGTGGATTTTGTATTATATGTCTGCTTTTACTCATCCCTTTGGGGATGAGTGAAAGCAGACATATAAGACAAGTTATTTTGAAAATAAAAAGCTACAGCAGTATGTTTTATTCTTTCTTTCTTTATATACTTATGTTTATATTATTCTTCCTTTGTATAAAAAACAGCTAGACATGTTTTCAACATCAAAAGAAATATTTGTTGCTTTATAAAAATAATTGTTCCTTTCCACTGTCGCTACATACTTGCTCATGAGCAGAGATTTGACTGTGTCATAACTAGGATCAAATTAAACTTTATATAGTTGAACTTGAATCTAATTGGACTCGATTGAACTAAACTGATTGAATAATATATTTCTTAAGCACATATGAATTTCATCTGTCCTTGTTTTGAGGGATTCAAGGAACATCTGACCTTTGACATGTGATCAGTGCTGTGCTTTGTCTTGTACATTGCTTTGAGATTTGTTGTGAAACTGTGGTGTGAAAATAAAACTGCATTGAAATGGATGCATATATTTGTCAGGAAGAATAAAAGCACAATCTTATTTGACCTGTCCTATTGGTAGGTGTCCAGCAGAGGGAAGTAAAGTTCTGTTACTAAATATACTGCAACTGTCACCAAACTCTCACATCTTAAGTACTTGTATGAAGGCATAAAAACCTAAAAATGTGAATGATTTCACAAAATCTTCAGCAAACCCACAGGGTCATTGCTCCAGTACTGACAACAGAACAAAGTCTTTTAGAACCTGGACAGTGTGACAGGACAGGTTAAGTGTTCAGCTTTGTTTCCATCCATATTACTTCCTGTGAGACAGAAACTCTAATCTATTTATCAGTTTCTTTTCAAATGTTTCTTCATATGTTTTTGGGAAGCTGTGTGTAAAAACTAAGCTTAGATTAACTGGTGTAAAACCAAGCAGAACTTAGTTTTCCCCGTCCATCCACCACTGTTCCTTTCACATGAATGTAACATCCACAAGGCAACTTTGATTTCCTCACCTTTGAGAAGAACGTACTCTAACAAAATAGACATTACACTTGAGTGGTCAACATAAACTACAGAAGTGTCTTGCAGGACATCATTTAATATACAAATGATTTGCTTCTACCCGTTGTGTTTCTGTAAAATCACTTCATCTGTGTTTCAAAGCTGTAATCCAGAAATATGAAGACAAATGTAACAGGTTTCCCCATGTTTTTCTCTATGTAGTTTCATGAATGAGGAGTAAAACATCTTTGTTAAAAATGACAATGAATTCTGCTGGTTTGTGGAGTGTTGAGAGAAGATCCAGAAAAACATACTAATTGTTTAACTGTGTAACAGGTTGAAGTTCAGTAACATTTGATCAGCAGCTCAGTTCCTCTCAACCCTGACTTTAAGTTCTGTCTTTGCTTAAATCCATCATTAATTTCTTCTCATTTGGTTAAAAAAAATTGGGAAACTGTGTTAGGAGTCACAAGAGGCATCCATTTTAAGTTTTGTGATGTCTCCATGTTCGCATTCCTTGTATTAATGTTATGTAGCTAAAAGGATTATATAAAGTTTAGTTTTAACACCTTTTCTGTCTTTACAAACTTGTGTTGGAATCGTAAGGCTGGACCTCTACAAAGTCAATGCAGATATTTTATGTTCGAGGGAACTGAAGACCTTCCCTTTGCACATTTCCAGAGGCTCACTCCATGTTTAGGATGGAGTAGGGATAAGATACTTTATCTGTTTTTGTTGCTGTTTGAATTGTGAACGGCTTTTTAGATGTTGCAAAAGCATATCACAAGCTGTGTGACTATTCACCTGGCAAAACATTAAGAACAATTTCTTATTTACAATGTTAGCCTGAAAGTCCTCAAACATTTCAAAGGGAAAATGGGGAGAGGACAACGAACATTTACAAACATACAGGTCCTTCTCAAAATATTAGCATATTGTGATAAAGTTCATTATTTTCCATAATGTCATAATGAAAATTTAACATTCATATATTTTAGATTCATTGCACACTAACTGAAATATTTCAGGTCTTTTATTGTCTTAATACGGATGATTTTGGCATACAGCTCATGAAAACCCAAAATTCATATCTCACAAAATTAGCATATTTCATCCGACCAATAAAAGAAAAGTGTTTTTAATACATAAAACGTCAACCTTCAAATAATCATGTACAGTTATGCACTCAATACTTGGTCGGGAATCCTTTGGCAGAAATAACTGCTTCAATGCGGCGTGGCATGGAGGCAATCAGCCTGTGGCACTGCTGAGGTCTTATGGAGGCCCAGGATGCTTCGATAGCGGCCTTTAGCTCATCCAGAGTGTTGGGTCTTGAGTCTCTCAACGTTCTTTTCACAATATCCCACAGATTCTCTATAGGGTTCAGGTCAGGAGAGTTGGCAGGCCAATTGAGCACAGTGATACCATGGTCAGTAAACCATTTACCAGTGGTTTTGGCACTGTGAGCAGGTGCCAGGTCGTGCTGAAAAATGAAATCTTCATCTCCATGAAGCTTTTCAGCAAATGGAAGCATGAAGTGCTCCAAAATCTCCTGATAGCTAGCTGCATTGACCCTGCCCTTGATAAAACACAGAGGACCAACACCAGCAGCTGACACAGCACCCCAGACCATCACTGACTGTGGGTACTTGACACTGGACTTCTGGCATTTTGGCATTTCCTTCTCCCCAGTCTTCCTCCAGACTCTGGCACCTTGATTTCCGAATGACATGCAGAATTTGCTTTCATCCGAAAAAAGTACTTTGGACCACTGAGCAACAGTCCAGTGCTGCTTCTCTGTAGCCCAGGTCAGGCGCTTCTGCCGCTGTTTCTGGTTCAAAAGTGGCTTGACCTGGGGAATGCGGCACCTGTAGCCCATTTCCTGCACACGCCTGTGCACGGTGGCTCTGGATGTTTCTACTCCAGACTCAGTCCACTGCTTCCGCAGGTCCCCCAAGGTCTGGAATCGGCCCTTCTCCACAATCTTCCTCAGGGTCCGGTCACCTCTTCTCGTTGTGCAGCATTTTCTGCCACACTTTTTCCTTCCCACAGACTTCCAACTGAGGTGCCTCGATACAGCACTCTGGGAACAGCCTATTCGTTCAGAAATTTCTTTCTGTGTCTTAGCCTCTTGCTTGAGTGTGTCAATAGTGGCCTTCTGGACAGCAGTCAGGTCGGCAGTCTTACCCATGATTGGGGTTTTGAGTGATGAACCAGGCTGGGAGTTTTAAAGGCCTCAGGAATCTTTTGCAGGTGTTTAGAGTTAACTTGTTGATTCAGATGATTAGCTCGTTTAGAGACCCTTTTAATGATATGCTAATTTTGTGAGATAGGAATTTTGGGTTTTCATGAGCTGTATGCCACAATCATCCGTATTAAGACAATAAAAGACCTGAAATATTTCAGTTAGTGTGCAATGAATCTAAAATATATGAATGTTAAATTTTCATCATGACATTATGGAAAATAATGAACTTTATCACAATATGCTAATATTTTGAGAAGGACCTGTACAAGAAGCAATGTGTTCATTCAACAAAACAATTACATGACTCCTTAAAAAGGTCCATTACTTTGTGTTTAAAAGCAGAAAATAAAATTTAAGATTGCAGATGCAGTGGGTTTTGATAAAAATAACAATAAACCAAGCAGAAATCTGCTAAACTAGTGAATTACTTTTAAGAATATATTAATTCATCAATACACCGAGATAGATTTTTCTCAAATTTGACACAAATATTTAAAAATTGGGGCAATAAAAGGCAAATATTACAGGCAGAAGATTTTTATTTTGCCGAGAAATATTTTTCCCATCTTGCACCTTGTTTTTATCTGGTCTCCAAAATAAATTGATCTGGGACCAATATTCAAATACTGCCCTAATTTAACAACTACATGGCATATTGACATGCCCCTCGTCTAAACAATTTGTAAAGGCTAAAAGGGTGTCCACATGAAGACAGATGTCTAAATGTGGTTGAAAGTTGTTAGGATTAACCAAATGAGCTAACCCAGCCTGAGTCCCTCCTTGGGGCTGGGCAGTCTCGCTCCCACGTGCTTCTCCATGACCCTGTCTGTTGGGGTGAGCCGGCCTCAGGGGTCACTGGGGGGTGACTGCAGTGCCAGGTTAAGAGCCTTGGTGTCCTGTGTGTTTCCGTCTGCCATTGGCATGAGGCTGCAGTTATTTTTCTTTGCCTTTGGTTCCCCACTAGGTTGTATGACTATCCTGTGGTAGTGCATGGGTTCCTGCTCTCTGAAATAGATGCAACGCTTGCAGATCCATGCCAACCTTGTGTTCCCTAAGCCTGACCTTAACTCAATTCACACCTTACTCCTAAACCTAACCTCTAGCAAAATAGCAAATAAGGACCATGAAAATGTCATTACTTTACAACTAATGGTCCACACTTTGATGGTGAAATACAAAAAATGGTCATCACTCAAAAAAGCAGGAGCACAAACACAAACACACCATAGAAAATACTATGTGATGCATTAATAATTTATGTCTATTTTTTACTCCTGTCTACTTTGATGCCAGAAGCAGTCTTTCTCATGAAAGTCACTTATGCAACAAGGGGACAGTCTCAGAATCCCCTTTAAGTAGACAAAAACTGCTCTGAAACAAGTAGGCAATCATGGTAGACCTGAAATGCCAGGACAGGACATGTGGAAAAAGAAATGACAAAAGACTGATGCACATGGGGATCGAAGACTGGCATGTGTGGTCCAGTCCAACAGCCAAGCTACTGTAGCTCAAATTATTAAGAAAATAAATATGTTCTGGTTCTGATAGAAAAGTGTAGTGTTGTGTATGGGACTGCATACCCCTGGCTACCACTTAGAGGACCAACAATGGACATGTGAGCATCGTAACTGGACGATGGACCAATAGGAGGAGGGAGCCCGGGGTGAAGAATCAAGTTTTCTTTTACATCATGTTGATAGCTGGGTGCATGTGGAGAATTGGGCAATGTTCTGCTGGTAAAACCTGGGTCCTGACATCCTTACAAAATTGAAAATAGGAGTTGCTTTTAACGGCAAGTTCCAGCTTTATTTCTTACTGCACACAAGATCCCGTTGAACATAGCTAGGAGCCCCGAACCTCCATGGATTACCATCCCAGTGGGAAGAAGCATTATAGCAGCATTAGTGACCAGCAAAGAAAGCACCATGACGCTGTGCACATTACAGAGGGGGACTTCAAAAATGCAGACTTAAAGGCAATGCTCCCCAAACTACACCAGCATTAAGTTTCTACCAGCGAAGCTAACACACTGAACAAGGTCCACAGCAACATCAAGTGGGCTAGGCCACTACCACACCTGGGCCAGTCTGACCACTGTCCATGTTTTAGTCCCTGCTTATGCCACCCTCAGGAAAACTGCTCCTACCATCAAATAAACTTTAAAAACGTATCCCATGATGCCTCTGAGCAGCTGCAGAACTGCTTTGATGGAACTAGCAGGGAGATTTTTGAATACAGAGACCTGGAGGTGTTCAGAGACAGTGTTCACATCAGGGTCTACCTCAACAAGAAGCCCTCCATGCTTTCTATATGGCTATAGCTCTGGATTCACTGATGGACAAACTGATGGACGTTGGACTGCTACACTCCACCTGCATGTGGGTCCACAGTTTCCTGTTGGGTCGCAGGCAGAGGGTCAGATGGGTCAACACACATCTTCAGCAATTATCCTCAGCACCAAATCTCGACAGGGTTGTGTGTACACCTACAACTGCATCCCCACTCACCACAACAACATCAAGTTTGCAGATGACACCACTGTGGTTGGGCTCATCTCTGGGCTACCTATGGGGACAAGGTGGAGCAGCTGACAGCGTAATGCACAGAGAACAACTTGATGCTCATCATCTCCAGTACCAGGGACATAATAGTGGACTATAGAAAAAAGAGGACAGACATTTTACCGCTGATCCTCAGTGGGGACTATGTGGAGAGGGTGGCTGACTCCTGCTTTCTGGGAGTCCACATCGAGAAGGATCTGACTTGGAGTGTGAAGACCTTTGAACAGCCAGCATATATTGTACTTCCTAAGGGTTCCTAGGAGAAATAACACCACACATAGACTGCTGGTGTCCTTTTATCTGTGCTCTATTGAGATCATAATGACTTACTGCATCTGTGTGTAGTACACCAGCTGTACAGTGGCTCGGGGGAAAGCGCTCCAGAGGGTCATTAGCGTGGCCCAAATGATTGGTGGCTGCAGTCTCTCCACACTTGCAGAAATTCAGAAGTTCCCACTGTCTCCAAAAAGCCCATAATATCAAAAAGAACACTTCTCATCCAGGTCACGCTCTGTTTGATCTGTTATTGTCAGACTAATGCTACAGATCAATAAAAGGAAAGACAAGAAGATTCAACAACAGTTTCTATCCATCAGCAAAACCTAAACTCATTACTGCCAGAATGTAAAGGATATGCAGTAATGGGAATGCGCTTCAGTGTCAATATGTGTACATGTGTTTTAATTTTATCTTTTTAACAAACTAGTTTTATTTTTCTGTTTTACATAAATTATTTACTCATGCACAGACCAGATAGCATTTTTTCCTCAATTTCATTGTACTTGTGACAATAACAACAAACGACCATGACAATATATAATTGTTCTTATGATTATCAGGCAGTTTCACAGCCTTTCACACCTTGGAACACTTTCTGTGTTGTTCCTTTAAGAAAATATCTAACAAGTGACTGGCAGGATGCAGAAGTGGGTCTGTGTGTCATATGACCTCATAGACCCCATTTGCGTGATTGTCCTAATAAAATGCCCAGCTCATAATCAGAACTGAGGAAGCCTTTCAGATGAGAGATAAAAATTACTTCAACAGAAATTTCAGTTGCATTTGATTTAAGCACTGAGAGGTTCCTCTAACCAGCATTAAAGTGATAATTGCAGATTTTTTGAAAATTAAACTTCATAAAATTAGGTAAGTTTTGGTTGGAATCCGCACTCAGCACATTCTTCAAATGCTCCAATGCTGATGAAGACAATGCTGATAAAGACAGTACAGATGTATTTATCAGCATTAGGGCCCTAAGGAAGCAAATTCAAAAATAGTCCAATTACAACAGTTTTGGATAATTCTGGGATCTTGCTGTAGATCAGTTCATTTATGCATAAATTGTGTGCATTATGAGTAATAATATTGCATTGGACTGTTGTAAAGTCCTACGTTGTGGAAGAATGTTTCTGGAAGTGAGCATACCTAATAAGCTGCAGGTTTTAGAAACAGCAGTTTGGCAGACTAAAAGGCTATTTTTAGGACTTGTTTCATTTTCCAATAAATCCAGGCAGTGATGATACTATTAACAGATTACCTGGTTTTTGCTCTATAAATATTTCAATTCTGTGATATCATCATGGTTTAAACTATGGTCTTCAAATCAACACTTGAAACTAGTATGACTACTTTTTTCAAGGTCTATCATCTCAGCAGACCTGAAACTCCTAAAGTTTGCAGATGATACTACTGTTATTAATCTGATCCAGGAACATGACGTGTCTGCATACAGACAGGAGGTGGATTGGCTGGTCTACTGGTGCTGTCAGAACCACCTGTATCTTAACCTGCACCAGACTGTGAAGATGATAGTAGACTTCCAGAAAATCCCCCACACTGCCTCTCTTCACCATCCTCAACATCACTGTTGATCACTTCTGATTCCTAGGAACCAACCTTCTCAGGACCTGAGATGGTCATCACACATAGACTCTGTTCAGAGGAAGGCCCATCAGAGACTGTACTTTCAACAACTGAAGAAGTACAACCTACCACAGGAGCAGCTGGTCATCTTCTACACTGCCATTATTTAGTCTGTCATATGTTTGTCCATCACTGTGTGGTTTGGGTCATCTGCAAAACCAGACAAGTCCAAACTACAACAAACGATCAGGTCTGCAAAGAGGATCATCAGGGCTCCATCCAGGAATTGTACAGGCCTAGGGTCATGTAACATCTCTACAGACCCCAGACATCCTGCTCACAGACTGATTAGACTTTTGCCTTCAGGTTAGCGCTGCAGAGCAGCTTTTGCAAATCTATCTACCACAGAGACAGTTTCTTCCCCCAAGCTGTCTATCTGAACACTCAACAGTCAGTGCTCAGATCAATACCATGCAGATTTGTACTAATTCAACTAATTTCACATTTGTAAAAACACTGTATAAATATATATTTACAAAAAATATGTTTTTATTTCCCTTCTTGAGAAGTTGAACCAACGTCAAATTCCTTGTGTGTGTGCACAAACATGGTGACTAAAGCTGATTCTGATGGTAATCGGCAACTAAGAAGTTTTGAAGGAAACTTTTCCTCTAAAAGGTGTGGTCCGAAAACTTTGAGAACCACAGATTTGAGGAAATTGTAGGTTTTGCTCATATCACAACAGTCGGCTAAGTCACAGTATCTTCTTATACCATGCCCCTCAGTACTCTGGCAGCCCAGCCGGACTTGGCTCGGCTTGGCTCAGCGACCCCTCTGCCAATATAATCTGCTCTGTCAGATAAAAGCTGTTTTCCGCTGGGAGAAATAAGAGCCTTATTGTCCTGATTCTTCTCCTTTTGTTGGGAATTTCAACAATACTTTCTAGGTCACTGGCTGTGACAGAACGCCCCACTGCCCCAATCCATGATTTTCGTAGGGAATTCACCCCCTTCTCAAACCAACTTCACCCTGCCAGTCTCATATTTTAGCCAACACTGTAGGGGGACCATAACAAGAAATCTGCTCTTAGCAACAAGTGAGCCACAATCAGTTAAAGGTTCCAGCTTCTGTTTTTTTGTCAGGGCACATACATTATGGATGCTGATTCAAACATTTGTCAAAGGGCTCTTTCATTGTGAAAATTGGGCAGACAAGTCCTGAGATCCTTTCACCATTCATATTTGTCCTCATTATTTTTAAACTTCTGCCATGCTCATTTACACCAGAGAAAGAGTAAGAACACAATGCAACAAACATCACTTAATTGCTGTTTTAGCTGCAAAGATTACAACTAAAATGATCAGACATTTTAAAGCTAATACTCTCTCAAGTTTTCAACCATCTTGATCAAAATAACAGTTCAACAGAAAATATAAACTAACACTGAGCACCTGATCTTTGCTTAAACTATGAGGTTAAAAATGCTGCACAGTGTAAACCCATTACCAGCTATCTGACTAAATGGATGCAGAGGAGACAGATTATGAACAGCAGAAATAAATTTATAAATACATTTATATTAAAATACATTTATAAAAAAATACATTTATACATTAAAATACATTTATATTTAAAGAGAGATTAGAGTCCTTTTGTTTAGTTTCGTAACTTCCTGGATTCCTATGTTTAAATATGTTAGTTTATTAGTTCCTCTCCTAGTTCATTGGTCCACTCTCCACTTCCCTCAGTATTTAAGTTCTCTAGTATTCATTGTTGTCTATTGGTTCCTCCTGGAAACTACCCAGCTTGCTACTCTGGTGCTGTCTAAGTCCATGTCCTCCGATCCCTTGCTCCTGTTGTTTTCCTGCTCATATCAGTCACCTGCCTGTGTTCCTGGTCAGATGTAAGTTTGTTTATACTGTAATTAAATCTTTATCATCTACTCCGCTGTGCTCTGCATTTGGGTCCTACCTCAACACACAGCATGACAGAGCCACTTTGTCATTGTTTTCACTAACCTCCCATTATCCTGGTAAATACACAGATCATCTCCAAATTGTGCCTGGACTGCTAAAAGACATTACTTCCTGAAGATGTTCTGATCTGGCTCTTTATTCAGTTGGATGAGATGAAACCACACACATGCACTGTGTCAGGATATAGACCAATCTAGAGAAGGCTGGCTATTTCTCTCTGAAGAACCAATCATAAACAAACTAAAAAGGAATCCAGGAATGCCAAAAAAATAGCAATAGCTATTCCGTTCTAGAGCTGAGTGAAATCAATTTACCAGACCACTATGCAGAATTTGGCAGTGTATTAGGTTGTCAACCAGCTAAACAGCTGACTGGAGCACTGCAAAGCAATAAACCACCACTGCCATCCACATTACCGGCCACTAGTGATGTAAGTGTACCACATTATCTACTTTTCTAAATGTTGTTTGTGTAAATGTGACATATGTTCATAGTTTCTGTGCATATATTTTTTTCTGCTGTAGTACATTACATTTACTTTTAAAATGTAATGTGCATTATGAATTATGAATGTAATTTATTGTGTGTGTGTGTGTGTGTGTTTTGACAAATTGAAACGTCCGTGCAGTGTTAGTGTAGCAAAAAATCTTGCCTGTATGTCCAATGAATATATTTGTACAAGGTCCTGGGTTCGATTCCCAGCCAGGGTCTTTCTGCATGGAGTTTGCATGTTCTCCAAATTTACATGACTTGTTGTCCATGATGAGAGGAATAAACAGGACTTGATGAAAAAATAATTTGTTCCAATGTTATAGAGGGGGAACTGATTATTTCAGCTGTCTGAAATATTCTGTTCCCCCCTGTAATTCTGGCAAATAAAGAGTAAATGTGTCCACATTCAGAAGAATAGTTGTGTATGATGTGCGGAATGACCAACCCAAAATATACGGTGATTGGTTAATCCCTGTCTCATGGGGCAACAAAACATTACGAGGTGTGAGCGTCAGGCTGGAATACTGTGTTCCCCTATGATGTTCCTATGAAAATGTTCCCCTCTTTTTAAAAGAGCGGAAATATGTTCTCATACATGACAGGGACAGTGTGTTTAATATGGGAATATGTAAAGTACTTAAATAATACTAGAGCGGATTATTTTAAACAAAACAACATCAGACAGTACCATTATCAAAGCAGTAAAATGTCTTTTATAAATCCAGTATTTTGTCATATTTTACATTAGAACGCAATTTACCAGAAAAATAAGCTACACTCTCATCTATTCAGGAAGCCAACAGAGTGAGCATCCATTGTTTTATATCAGTAATAAAAAGTATAAATAAACACGTCGTGTTGGAAAACAGTGTTTGGTGGCTGACTGATGTCTGTCAGGTTAAAGTGAACATGACACAAGTTGGAAAAGACATGGATTCTTTCGGTGAAACAACACGAAACTGTGCAAAAACAACCTCACAAGACCAGGTTCATTTTGTATTTATTTATTTTTTAGAGGAGCTGTTGATTAAAAATTAAGTAACAACATTGACATGAATATGTTTCGTCGTTTTACCGACAAATCGATCAGAAAAGCTGTGAAGACGTCGGATCTGCCTCTCTGGCTGCAGTGCGCGCTCCCGACACAGGGGGAACAGAATATTTCAGGGGGACAGAATTTTGCACAACACCTGTATTGTAAATCAGACATTCATATTCACCCTCACATTTATAAAAGCACGATTGGCTGGAATTTCCAGCATTTGTTTCCGAATCCGGACACAGATGCCTTCAGTTCACAAAAAACCTCCGACAGACTTTGGCGATAGGCTGATGACAACTGATTACAACCACACATTCACAGAATGGTGAAATTATCGTCCATTTGGCCTTTTTTAGGAATATTGATCGTACATCGTACAGAGCAAAATTATCGTACAAATACGATAATTATTGTACACCTGGCAACACTGAATACCGGTAATTGAATTGTGAAAGTGCTCTTGATTTATCACACAAGTTCATTGGACCTCTGTGAACTACTCATCAATTTGATTGGTCTACTGTTACCAGGCAAAATGTTTTTGGCGGCACGAAAAAAAACATGCATTAGCCGCACCGTTGTATAGGCTACGGAGCCCGGTACCCGCGATGGGACATAGGGGAATTTTTTTTTTCTTTTGCATCCCCACGCAATACTTTTGCGTTCACTCGCAATACTTTTGCGTTCGCTCGCAAAAATTGTTAATCACCTTGAGAAAGCTGTGCATTGGTATGGTATATTTATCATATGCAAGTTAACATGCAGTCAACAATGCGATTAAATGCTTAGGATAAGACAAACCGTTCAAATCACTATTAAAAACAAAAGTGGCGTGCAAAAAAAAGTACACGTCATGCAGCAGCAATAAGCAAATAAATTGTCACAGATGTGGTTTTGTGCAGTATTATTGTCCAGAGTTCTGTAGTTTGACAGCTTGTGGATAATAACTGTCTTTAAGTCTGATTGAAGATCATTTTATTTAAGGCCAATTTCAAAATAAAACTCAATAAATCTCAAGAATGGGTGTAGTGTTTGTTGCATTTTTGCAGTTATCTGGTTTGGAAACTATCCCAAAAAGTATTGCGAGATAACGCAAAAGTATTGCGTGGGAACGCAAAAGAAAAAAAATTCCCCCATGTCCCCTTGCGGGCACCGTAATAGGCCGCAGTGTTCAAAGTGTGTGAAAAAAGTAGCGGCTTATAATCCGGAATTTACGGTATACACAACCCAGTATATCTCAGTGCATCCGTGGCTTGTGGAAAACACCTGCTGGGGAAGCAGCATCAGAGCCAGGGATTTAAAAAAGCTGACCACCAGATGAAGCTTTTGGGATGAAGCTCTTTTGAGTTCATCTGTCTTCAGGTCCACTAACTTTGCTTCAGCTTTCATGGTCCTCTCCTCAACTTTTGAGAGCTCAAGCTTTGCAGCATTCTCTCTTTCAAGGGTCATCTGGTGGTCAGTCTGTAATATCTTTTAGCTTCCAGTTGTGATTTCTGCTGATACAACAAGGTAAGCCTACCAACAACATCTGAAATCAGAATCTCTCTAGTTGGATTTTCAATTAGGTCAAGTAATTCTTGAATCTTTTCATCACATGCAGCAAGGTCAAAGTGATTTAAACCATCCCGCAAATCTGGAGACAAACGGATGAAATCAGCAACAACAACCTTCTGCATCTCCACGTCTCCTGAATTCATAATTGTTAGAGTTAGATATAATGATAAACTCAGAGAAGGTATGCAATGAAGACACAAGCGAGTCAAAGTTATCATTGGCTGGCCAGGGAGAGACAGTTCATTTTCTCAAAGGACCTGCCCTGTGTCACAGCCTTTTATTAAAGAAAGAAAAAACACTCATGTTACAGCATCGTGGGTGTGGCTACATACAGTTTCACAAATACAAGTCCTACTGAATAAAACTGGTTCTGGCCAGATACTGATACAGCACACACGTCCACATCTGGCATCCAAGGCCACGGAGATTGTCTGGGGTGTGAACAGTATTCTTCCCAGAACTCCTACACACACACAAGTTCTTGTTCAGTCTGCATAGCAACCACCCAAATGCAACTCCGAGGCAAGATGACAGTTCTGTTAATAGTTCATAAAAGTACTTTGAAAACAAATGTGAAAAGTATTCAAACCATTTCTATCAAAGCTCACCCAACTAAATAAATGAAAATATCTTTTAATGGCAAGTCATAAAGATAAAAAACCTTTTCAAACTAAGCAATGATAATTCATGTACAAATCTTCCAACAATTCCCTCCTGTTTATTATTGATTAGTTTAATACAAGTCATCCATGTCTACACTTCCTTTCGGATTTATGCACACACTTCATTTAGTACTAAACTATTCCGTGTCGTCATCAGGATCTGGATCATCTCTCTCCAACAACTGGTAATCCTGGGACAGCATTGTTTCAACTATGCCTGCAATCATCTTGGAAATCATTACTCTGATACAAAGAATGATACACATGGTGAAAAGGCAGAACAGTGGTAATATTATAAGAAATGGTGTCATGATATTCAATAGCAGTTGCCACCTGTCAAAATAAGGTGAGATGTTTCCATGTAATCCATGCAACATTCATTAACTGCTCACAGTTAAATCCATAAAAATTACAATAAATATCCTTTTGTGTAATCCATGCAATAATTCTTAAAATGCACAGTTGAAGCAGGAGAGAGGGAAACAAGCATGTATTAATTTTCTAGAACTGAGAGACTGGAGAGGCCTGTGTGTCATCACATATTAACTGTCTTATATTTTGCAGAAGTATAACCAAGAAGCGTAACCAAAGGAATAATGTATGAAGATTTACCATTTTCTACAAGTATTAAATGAAATTAGTAATCTTTGATTTTCAAGTGAAAACACATATGATTGAAATATGATTGAGAACTGATAATTATTAAGGTTTGGAAATTCTCAATCAGCTATATATGAAAGAGATAATGTTGGGTGGTGTATGAATAAAAAGGATGAAGTTTAAGTAATGGTTTTAAACTGTAAATGAAGTAAACTAAACTAAACGTTTGAGCAGCACCGATGTAAGAAATAAAGCCTCTGTTTAAGAGGAAGTGTAATGTTGAGTGAGACAGAAATAGAGCAGATGTTCAGGAATTGGGGAAGAGAGACCTGTAGCTTACAGCACAAGGCTGATGACTGAGGTGGGGCTCAGGTCAAAGAAGAGGCCAGCAGGCATGGTGACCAATGGGACAGCCATGGCAACAACCACTGGTCAATGAGCACAAAGAGTTTGGTGAAAATGCTCTATAAAATGGGCAAGAATAGAGGAACTACAGGGTTGGAGAATGAAACTGAAACACATGTCATTTTAGTGTGGGAGGTTTCATGGCTAAATTGGACCAGCCTGGTAGCCAGTCTTCATTGATAGCACATTACACCAGTAAGAGCAGAGTGTGAAGGTTCAATTAGCAGGGTAAGAGCACAGTTTTGCTCAAAATATTGAAATGCACACAACATTATGGGTGACATACCAGAGTTCAAAAGAGGACAAATTGTTGGTGCACATCTTGCTGGCGCATCTGTGACCAAGTCAGCGAGTCTTTGTGATGTATCAAGAGCCACGGTATCCAGGGTAATGTCAGCATACCACCAAGAAGGACGAACCACATCCAACAGGATTAACTGTGGACACAAGAGGAAGCTGTCTGAAAGGGATGTTCGGGTGCTAACCCGGATTGTATCCAAAAAACATAAAACCACGGCTGCCCAAATCACAGCAGAATTAAATGTACACCTCAACTCTCCTGTTTCCACCAGAACTGTCCGTCGGGAGCTCCACAGGGTCAATATACATGGACGGGCTACTATAGCCAAACCTTTGGTCACTCATGCCAATGCCAAACATCGGTTTCAATGGTACAATGAGCGCAAATCTTGGGCTGTGGACAATGTGAAACATGTATTGTTCTCTGATGAGTCCACCTTTACTGTTTTCCCCACATCCGGGAGAGTTACGGTGTGGAGAAGCCCCAAAGAAGCGTACCACCCAGACTGTTGCATGCCCAGAGTGAGGCATGGGGGTGGATCAGTGATGGTTTGGGCTGCCATATCATGACATTCCCTTGGCCCAATACTAGTGCTAGATGGGTGCGTCACTGCCAAGGACCACCGAACCATTCTTGAGGACCATGTGCATCCAATGGTTCAAACATTGTTTCCTGAAGGCGGTGCCGTGTATCTGGATGACAATGCACCAATACACACAGCAAGACTGGTGAAAGATTGATTTGATGAACATGAAAGTGAAGTTGAACGTCTCCCATGGCCTGCACAGTCACCAGATCTAAATATTATTGAGCCAGTTTGGGGTGTTTTGGAGGAGCGCGTCAGGAAACGTTTTCCTCCACCAGTATCACGTAGTGACCTGGCCACTATCCTGCAAGAAGAATGGCTTAAAATCCCTCTGACCACTGGGCAGTACTTGTACATGTCATTCCCAAGACGAATTGACGCTGTATTGGCCGCAAAAGGAGGCCCTACACCATACTAATAAATTATTGTGGTCTAAAACCAGGTGTTTCAGTTTCATTGTCCAACCCCTATAGTTGGTTGTTTCCTCGCAGAAGACCGGCGAACAAGATCGGAGAGACGCTACAGATGAATCAGAGGACCAGAGACACAGCGCAGCTGATCGATTGCATTAAAAAGAGGATCAACCCGTTTGCCTTAGAAGGACTGTGCCTCAAGATGAAGAATCTGATTTCATCTAAAGCCTTTTTATCCAGACAACAGACGTTAACTTGATCGGTGAACAGCTGATTGCTCTAGGTTTCAGGCTTCTGGAAGTCCTGAATCAACCTCATTTATGTCTCCGGGTTTCCTTCAACTCTTCAACCTCTGGAAACTACTGTCTTCGGAGACATATGACAACAAAGTTTCTGTTTAACCATCAAAGCCTGGAGCATCAGTGCCTGCCACTTAAAGGAAGAAAACTGAAGATTGAGTCATATTCCCTTCAAGAAACCACTCGTTACCAGAAGAAATATCTCCATCAGGTGCATGGATGAGCCTCCGTCTTCAAAGCCTCTCCAACCTCATTAGTTTCAGCATCAGGGTAAGACAGGTTGAATTGATTGATTTATTTCTATTATTACACTTATTGAAATTATTACATGTTGCCAAATTGAAGCTGTTACTGACCCCTGCGTTGCTAATTAAAGAAAGCATATAAAATTCTAGATAAATCGTGGACATTCAATTAATTGACTCACCTTATTTTTGGTTTTTCATTGGTGGTAAAAAGTCTTGTTGCCTGGTTGTAAGAAATTTTAGGAGGTTTTTATAGGTTGCCTTAGCCAAGTTTATTAAAACAGCACCCTTGGGGCTCCTGCCGAGTCACTAAAATTAACCTAGCCCATATACCAAGAGCCAGTTGTAAAATTAGGGAATGAGCAGCCGTGAACAAAAGTGACTGTTGAAATGTGAATGACTGCGGTAGGCTACTCAGTCGTCCAGACCTCCAGTTGAAGAAGGGCGAGACTTTTGTATGAAGGCTGTCAGAGGCTAGGCGAGTCATTTCCCGACACCAGCTTAAACAGAACTTTCAGTAAACCTGCTTAGTAAGGTCTTTCAGGTTTAGGGAAGTCCGGACCTGTTGGATGGAGAGCTGGATTGAGCAATCCCTTTAGACATAGGGAAGTAGGAGGGAGGGGTTAGCACATCGGACAACGAAACACCACGGTCCAGAGGTAAGCCATGCGAGCAGGCCTCCTTGTCCCGAGTGTACATCCTGCTGCATACCTTTTCTTATCTCTTTGAACTGAGCTAACGCTTCATTTACAGTGTGACCATCTCCGGTTTCATCAGGGATGTAGGTGCAACAGGTCTCGTTCAGAAGAGCGCACACTCCCCTAGACGGGACCGTTACCAAATCCAACACCATCCTGTTTTGCAGTACTACTGTGCGGAGTGCTGTTATTTCCTTGGACATTCCTGTAAGAGCTTTATCAGAGATATTAACAAATAATCCTAACCTATGTTTCCAATCTAAGCATGTTTTTTCCTACTCCTAAGCATGGGAATAGACCTAACAAGATCTTATCTCCTGTTGATACCAAGATGGCGCCGCAGATGGTCGCCTCGGCGTGTTGGTGCGCACTGTTTTGTTTTGTTTTTTGCTTTAAAACAGTATTCTGTGATGGTACCCGGAGCTCTCTCACCAGAGAAGAACTCATGAACATCAGGGCTACTACACCAGAGGAGTTATTTCCCACTTTTCTGCCTACTGCTCTGGAATTTTTGGATATTCTGGTCAAAGGTGCGCTCACCTTTGTTCACGCGGTGAAATGCCGGAAGAGAGGGAAACGGGCTGGGGTGCTGGTACATCTTCGCCAGCGTGGACTACGAACACCGTTACCTGGAATATTTCTCTCTAACGTGCGCTCACTTCCCAACAACATTGAGGAACTACAACTGCTGTTGGGGAAAAACAGGGACTTTTATTCATCGGCAGTTTTGTGCTTCACGGAGACGTGGCTGTGTGGATTAATACCGGACTCTGCGCTGCAGCTGGCAGGATTCCAGCTCTACAGAGCGGACAGAGACACGGAACTCTCCGGCAAAGCGAAAGGTGGAGGAATCTGTTTTTACCTCAACAGTGGTTGGTGCAACGACGTGACAGTGATTCAGCAGCACTGTTCTCCAGACCTGGAATCCTTCATCATAAACTGTAAGCCTTTCTATTCCCCCCGTGAGTTCACTTCGTTCATACTGGTCGGTGTTTACATCCCGCCGCAAGCTAACGTATAGGTCGCACAGCGCATGCTCACCGACCAGATACTGAGTGTGGAGCGGACCAACCCGGACTCCTTAGTAATTGTCGTTGGCAACTTTAACAAAGGTAATCTCACCCACAAACTCCCCAAATATAGACAGTTTATAAAATGTCCGACCAGAGAGGACAACATTCTGGATCACTGTTACACCACCATCAGAGACGCTTATCACGCCGTCCCACGTACTGCACTGGGCCAATCCGACCACATCATGGTCCACCTGATTCCTGCATACAGGCAGAAACTAAAGCTCTGCAAACCTGTTGTGAGGACGACAAGGAAGTGGAGCAGTGAGGCTGTGGAGAATCTCCAGGCGTGTTTAGGCTGTACTGACTGGGATGTGTTCAGGACTACTACCAACAGTCTGGACGAGTACACAGAGGCTGTGACTTCCTACATCAGCTTCTGTGAGGACAGCTGTGTACCATCATGCACCAGGGTGAGTTACAACAACGACAAACCCTGGTTCAAAGCTAAACTCAGAAGGTTAAGACTGGATAAGGAAGAGGCCTTCAGGAGTGGGGACAAAGACATATACAGAGAGGCAAAGTACAAGATTGGCAAGGCAGTGAAAGAGGCCAAACGACTGTACTCTGAGAAGCTCCAAAACCAGTTCTCAGCCAACGACTCTGCGTCTGTCTGGAAAGGGCTCAAGCAAATCACCAACTACAAGCCGAAAGCCCCCCACTCCATCAACGACCGACGCCTCGCCAACAACCTGAACGAGTTCTACTGCCGCTTTGAAAGACAAAGGGACAGTCCTGCAACCATCCCCCACGATGCCCCCCAACAGCTGCAGCCACAATCCACCACCCCCACCTCCCCAACCTCAAGAGGGGCCTTGGCACCTCCAACCCCCACCCTGAAGTTCCCCCCCACCAGCCCCCTACCCACGCCGAGGACGGCTCTTTCCATCCAGGAGAGGGACGTCAACAAACTCTTCAGGAGACAGAACCCCCGGAAAGCTGCTGGTCCGGATTCTGTCTCACCAGCCAGCCTGAAGCACTGCGCTGATCAGCTATCTCCAGTCTTCACAGACATTTTTAACACCTCACTGGAGACATGTCATGTGCCAGCCTGCTTCAAGTCCTCCACCATCGTCCCTGTTCCCAAGAAGCCAAGGACCACAGGGCTTAATGACTTCAGACCCGTCGCCCTGACCTCTGTGGTGATGAAGTCCTTTGAGCGCCTTGTGCTCTCACACCTAAAAGACATCACCGACCCCCTCCTGGATCCCCTGCAGTTTGCCTACAGAGCCAACAGGTCTGTAGATGATGCAGTCAACCTAGCCCTTCACTTCATCCTCCGGCACCTGGACTCCACAGGAACCTATGCCAGGATCCTGTTTGTGGATTTCAGCTCTGCCTTCAACACCATCGTCCCAGTTCTGCTACAGGAGAAGCTCTCCCAGCTGAGTGTGCCCGACTCCACCTGCAGGTGGATCACTGACTTCCTGTCTGACAGGAAGCAGCGCGTGAGGCTGGGGAAGCACGTCTCTGACTCCCTGACCATCAGCACCGGTTCCCCCCAAGGCTGTGTTCTCTCTCCTCTGCTCTTCTCCCTGTACACCAACAGCTGCACCTCCAGTCACCAGTCTGTCAAGCTTCTGAAGTTTGCGGACGACACCACCCTGATCGGACTCATCTCTGATGGTGACGAGTCCGCGTACAGATGGGAGGTGGACCATCTGTTGGACTGGTGCAGCCAGAACAACCTTGAGCTCAACGCTCTAAAGACAGTGGAGATGGTTGTGGACTTCAGGCAGAACCCAGCCCCACCTGCCCCCATCACCCTCTGTGACTCCACAATTGACACTGTGGAATCGTTCCGCTTCCTGGGAACCATCATCTCCCAGGATCTCAAGTGGGAGCCAAACATCAGCTCCCTCATCAAGAAAGCCCAGCAGAGGATGTTCTTCTTGCGGCAGCTGAAGAAATTCAACCTGCCAAAGACTATGATGGTGCACTTCTACACAGCCATCATTGAGTCCATCCTCACCTCCTCCATCACCATCTGGTACGCCGCTGCTACAGCCAAGGATAAGGGCAGGCTGCAGCGTGTCATTCGGTCTGCTGAGAAGGTGATTGGATGCAGTCCACTGTCGCTCCAGGAACTGTACACCTCCAGGACCCTGAAGCGGGCGGGGAAGATTCTGGCTGATCCCTCCCACCCCAGTCACAGACTCTTTGAGACTCAGCCCTGTGGCAGGAGGCTGCGGTCCATCCGGACCAAAACCTCACGCCACAAGAACAGTTTTTTCCCATCTGCCACCAGCCTGGTTAACAAAGCCCGGAAACCACCCTGACACTCTCCCTTTCCCCCACACGCCCCCCCCTTTTGTTGCTGACAGGACACCTGTAACCTGTAACTCTATGCGTTACATTAACGCTCAGCATGGACTCCTGCTTTACTTGCACTGCCATACTTGCACAATGATCACCTGCACTGTTGTATTGCTCTTGCATCTTATACTGCTCTATATTTACTCTCACTCACTTAAAACTGTGCACATATATTTATATTATATTGTAGATATGTTTATACTGTTTAATTTGTACTATATTGCACTGACTACGCCAAAACAAATTCCTTGTATGTCCAAAAACGTACTTGGCAATAAAGCTTTTCTGATTCTGATTCTGATTCTGATTCTGATTCTTGATCTATGTTTAAACTCGTCAGGGACATCTCTTCCCCATATACTATCATGTGGTTTGACTTGAACAAGTTCTCTCTTAATTCTATTAAGTGTGGAAAAATCTAGGCTGATAATAAAAGTATGGTCATTTACATACACAGGTGCACAAACACCACTCCAATTATAAGGTAGCTGTATGTACAATGCATGGCCACACATATAACAATATCCATCCACAGCAAATGTACCTCAGTCTTCCATGGGTGTGTTATCATGTGCATTGTGATATGATGTCACATTACACAGACAGCTCGGGAGGGCACCTACTGGAACACAACCCCTTCCCCCTACACAAGGGAGGGAACCGAGAACCTGCTAATAGTTCAACATAGTTAGAGACAGGAGCAGTGACATTTAACTTCTTAAAATTGTGAAATTACAAGTGTGAAATTTAGTAAAGTTTACTCCTAGTACCAAACAAAAATTCTCACTGTTTCCTTCAAGGCTCTGCCTTATGAAACACATATCCTCTGGTGTCGGCACCGGTCTGCCTGTTAGTCTGGGTTGGCTGGAAGAAATGGGAAGTCTGGGGCACATATAACAATCAGAGACATTTCTTTTTTTTTTCAATGACTTTCCCATATTGATACCATATATTTGTTTCATATACATGTGCTATATCTTGATAAAAATGTCATGGAATCCTTCATCGATCCACCTTCTGACCTTTTTCATCAAACAAAATTAATAATGCTAAGGTACACAAACCAACTATGATTAATTGCTTCAGTAACATTTTTCAAAACCCTCTTCTGTTTTTGTTTTTTTTTTGTTTTTTTTCCCCAGGTGTTATCAGTCAACTACTTACCTCCCCTAAGCTCTAGGGAGAAGCGTTGGTTTCTTCACTGACATTGAGACGAAGCACCTCTAAACGGTTACAACCCCTTTGTAGTCAGACTTTGTCGCCCCCTTGTGGTCGGGAGAAAGTATTGACTGACCCACCTTTTCACAATGTGCCTTATGTATCCAAGTTGCTCTGTCCTGGATTTTCACTGCAGTGGGAGTTGTGAGAACCACTTGGTATGGACCTTCCCACTTCGGATCAGACCACGTTTTCCTCTTTATGCACTTGGCAAGCACCCAGTCTCCTTCCTTCACATCTGAGGTGGTCAGTGGGGTGTCAAAAACATCATTTGTTAGATTATTTGCACTTTCTATTTCTCTAGAGTTTAATGTTTTCCTCATATAATCTGCCAACGTTCTATCTGATTGTGGGTCTTTTAATTCCTTCTCCAAATCAGGAATGTAATATGGTCTGCCATGTATTATTTCAAAAGGTGTTAAACCTCCTTGAGTTGATGGAGTTATTCTCATACTAAGTTTTACTATATCCAAGCATTCAACCCAGTTTCTTTTTGTTACTTCCATTGTTTTTCTTAATTTATTTTTAATTGTGCCATTAGTCCTTTCTACAAGTCCTGCACTCCGAGGATAACAACTGCAACGTGTTTTTAGCTCAATGTTAAAACATTTTCCTAATTCCTGTATTATTTTATTTAGAAAACGCGTTCCATTATCACTATAGATTCTTCTTGGAATTCCAAAGGTTGGTATTATATTTTTGCACAAAGCTTTTGCCACAGTTATTGCATCAGGTGATTTACAGGAAAAGATTTCCACCCATTTTGAAAAAGCATCTATTATTACCAAGCAATATTTATACTGTCCTTATTGAGATATTTAGCTCAATAAAATCCATGTGGATTGTGTGGAACGGGTAAGGTGAGTGTGGAAACTTTCCTGGCCTAGGACGCAAATTTCCTTGAGGGTTATGTTTTACTTATGTCAAACAGGATGCACAAACCTTTTTTGAATAAGTATTGAAGCCATACGTAGTAAATTGTTTATTCACCAGGCCCACCATTCCTGTTGCTTTGCCCATGGCTGACATTAGCAGCCCAGTGAAACATTGGTTTAGGTAATATTGGTTTACCTTCAGGGCATCTTGTAATCTCTTCTTCATCTATTGTAGCACCTTGTTTTATCCAGTATTGTTTTTCACTCTATGGGGCTTGTTCTTGCATCTGTTTTAATGTATGATCTACATCTAACATGAGGTCAGATTGTTTTTCCTGTCAGGCTGTATATAGTTTTTTTGCTGCCATTTTTGCAGTCTTATCAGCAAGATTATTGCCTACAGATATTGGGTCATTTAGTTTTTTATGAGCTTCACATTTACACACAGCTAATTTAGCTGGTAATAGCACAGCATCTAACAATTTCAGTAATAACTCTGCATGTGCATCTTTTTGCCAGTGCTTGTTTTCATTCCTCTATTTTTCCATTGTGCTGCAAAGACATGTAATGTGGAAAATGCATATTGGCTGTCTGTGTAGACAGTAACTGACTGTCCTTGGAAAATTTCACAAGCTCTGATAAGGGCTACAAGTTCTGCTGCTTGTGCAGAGTGGGTAGATGGCAGGGCTTTAGCTTCAACTGTTTCTGTTAAAGTGACAACAGAGTATCCTACTTTATTTTTGCCATTGTAATCTTTTCTCGCTGATCCGTCAACAAATACTTTTAGTGAGTTAGGTATTGGGGTATCTGTGAGATCAGATCTTGGTAGAAAAAGTTTTGTAGTTTCTTCTAGATAATTCTGTTGTTCACCTTCTGCAGGGTGTGGTAATAATGTGGCTGGGTTCAAACAGGTACTTCTTTTGACCTCTATATGAGGTTGTGACATTAATATTGCCATGCACGAAAGATGCCGTGCAGGGGAGAGAAATGTAATTTTAGTCTGGAGAAGTAGAAGTGAAACTGCATGGGGAACCAGCAAGGTTAGTGGATGATATAAGACCACTTCTGCTGAACATGTGACCGCGAGTGCTGCAGCTACAACAGCCTGCACACAATGAGGTAAAGCTTGCGCTATGGGGTCTAACTTCGTAGAGTAATAAGCCACAGATCTATTTTTATCTCCATGTTTCTGCAGCAACACAGATGTCATATAACCATTTCTACAATCCACAGTTTGGGTAAATGGTTTCTCATAATTAGGCAATGCTAATGTAGTAACTGATCATAAGACCTTGTTTATTTTGCAAAAAACCTCCTCTCCATTTTCTGTCTATGTTATCTTCTCATTGGTTCTTGATAAATTAACTTCGAAAGAGGCTCAACTAATTCAGCATAATTTGGTACCCAATATCTGCAGTAATTGCACAGACCTAAAAAGGACATCATTTGCTTTTCTGTTACAGGTTTTGGTGCTCTCAGAATGGCTTGTTTTCTATCAGCTGTCACAGTTCTGCCTTCACATGAGAGTTGATGACCCAAATATCTGACTTCTGTTTTCCATAGTTGCAGCTTATTTTTATTAACTTTATGTCCTTGTTCTGCTAGATAAGTTTATAGGGACAAGATATCATTTTCGCACCCTTGTCTATCTGGGGAGGCTATCAAAATGTCATCCACATACACAAGTAATTGGCTTCCGTTTGGTGGGTCAAAGTTTGCTAGACAGTTTTGAATGGTGGTGGAAAAAATTGTGGGGCTTTCACAATACCCTTGGGGTAGTCTAGTGTATGTGTATCTTTTCCCTTTAAAGGTGAAAGCGAACCAAAATTGACTGTTTTCATGTAATGGGATAGAAAAAAATGCATTGCTTAAATCTATCAGAGAGAAATACTTAATTTCTGGCTTTAAAGAGTTTAACAAAGTGTAAGGGTCTGGTACCTTCGGTGCTCTCTGAATTACTGCTGCATTTATAGGCCTTAGATCCTGTAACATCCTCCATCCTACTGAGGGCGCTGCTTTTTTAAGTGGAAATATGGGTGTGTTACATGGTGAATCAGGGCATTCTATTATCACTCCAGCTTCTAATAACTGTTGAATAACTGGCTCTATTCCTTCTTGAGCATCAGGTTTTAATGGCTACTGTTTTACGTTTCTCATGTCATTTTTTGGTTTAACTTCAACTGGTTGACATTCTCTGATCATTCAAACATCTGCAGGCCCTTTTGTCCAGAGGCTGTCTGGAAGATTCTGTAACACCTGCTCTTCTTCTTCAGTAAGCATTAATCATTTTATTTGCAAGTCTTGTAAATGTACTGTTGGTTGTGTTATCACCACCCAGTTTAGCGCAACCTTACTGTAGCCTATTTGTTTTGACACTAGACAATGGCCTGTTTGTTTCCAATCCGTTGCTTGTTTCACTTTTTCAGCCTCATATCCTAAATTTTCCACCTGTGCTTCTTTGTCTTTGTCAGAGAAACATGAGGAGGAGTGAGGTTTCTCCTGATTTTCATTGCTTGGGGAGTTAAGGAGACTAAGCAAAAACTTTCTCCTTCAGGGGACCAGCACAAATCTGTGAGAATAACACTCTGAGGTCCTAATTTATGGATCTGTTTGTCATACTCATAACCTGGACCTGGGGTCTTTTTAAATCTCATTGTGACATGTAGCTCAGTGGGAACCATTTTGTCATGGCCTGTTCCCACTCTATCGAAGAGGTGTCCTTGTCACTTCGTCTTTTCATTTGTCCTCTGCCACATCCTCTAAAACCACCTCTTCCTCTAAAACGTCCTCGTCCTCTGACACCACCTCTTCCTCTGTTTACTGGTCCTGCATAAAAAATGTCATCCTCTACATAAAAGGTGTCAGTAGGAGACTTTTTTTTCTTTGAACTGACTACTTTTTCTGCATGCACGGCCCAATTCTGCCACTCACTCACAGTGCATGTGGGCAAGTCAATATTATGTTTTGATTCCCAGTTTCTGATTTCAGGCAAAGCATTTGCCTGTAAATTTTTTTTTAGTTGTTGTTGGTAAGGGCTATCATCTTTGTTATCATGTTGAACTCCACTATTTTGTTTTAAAATCTCTTCCATCCTCACCTTGTACTCTGTGATAGGTTCTCCCATTCTGTGTTTTGTTTGATTTATTATAGTGTAGTCTGCTCTTTGTTTGAACACGTCTCTAACGCTCTGCTCAAATGACCTTGCAGCTGCAAGGTCATTTGAGCCTTGAGGAAGCGGCTCATTGTTATTCCCCATAGGATTATAGTTTCCTTGAATTCTGCCCCAGTCTATTCCCAGTTTAGTCATGAGAACCTGCTGCATTTCCACTCCATTCAGGTGATAAGTAGTTCTTAGGCTATTAATCCCTGTGATAAATCCCTCTGGACCTCCCTTGGGATGTGGAATGCCTTCCACAGCCTATTTAACATCTTCTAATGTCCAGGTTCTATAAACTAGCACGGTAGGGCGCTTTCCAGGATCATTATTGGGATTCGGAACTTCAATCATGGGGTAAGCGTTCACTAAATCCTCTGTATTTTTTGTTATCAATTTTCCCCTAGTATGGTTTGATACGGGAGAAGGCTCAAGAAAAGGCTGAGAACATCTTTCACTGTCCTGTATATTAGGATGAAGCTTCTTCCCTTGTGCTTTCTCTTGTTCAGTGCGGGGTGATATGAGTAAAGGTGGTGCAGATGGCACTGATGCTGCTGCAGCATCCTGGGGTGGTGGTTGTCCACGCCTCCCTCTGGTTACACACATTTCATTATCTTCTTCCCTAGCTACTGCAATAAACGTTTCTCCTTTTCCTTTTTATTTTTGGTTTTCATTTTTCCTGTCTTTCTTTTGTATGCTTCAAGGAGCCATTTTTCAGTTCGAGTTGTACTTCTACTGGGCTGTCTTCTGTTTTTTAATTTATCTTTTTGTTTTAATCTGTTTACCAAATGTGTGCATGCAGGGACTGAGAGGTCCCCATTGAAATTATAATCTTTCTGCCATTTAGCAAGGTTTTTTACTGTATTTGTATCTTTTGAATGCATGAACTTTGCATCTCCCTCCAACGGGGGCTGCTTCTGGACGCAGCTGCCCATCTTTGGAGAAGTTATATACTTTGTTTATATTTTAATTAATAGTTCCTAATCAATAACTTTTAACTATTATTATTAACTTACTTTAACTAATTATTATTATTATCTTTTTTATTTTTTTTATTTAACAACTTATTATTATTATCTAATTTATTTTTAGAACATGTGCATCCACCAGCAAACAGCACGCCGCTCCACATGCAGTTCAGCCCCAAGAGGCGCCCTTCCCAACAACCACGGAGGTTAGCTACAAGCTAACCCTTTGTTTACCCACATGTGGATGTTTTCCTCAACGCCCATGGTAACTTCTCCTCAGTACGGTTCACATAAGAGGTAGTGTTCGGGCAAAGAAGATTAGTTTAGAGTTTAATAATCTAAATAATGTTGGTTTAACGACATTTGTTTTTGTTTGTGTTGAGAAACTCAGCTTCAGTAAGTACTAGCAGATTAGCACTTAGCTAAGGTAAGGTAAGGTAAGGTAAGGTAAGGTAAGGTAAGGTAAGGTAAGGTAAGGTAAGGTAAGGTAAGGTAAGGTAAGTTTATTTATATAGCGCTTTTCAGCAACGAGACACTCAAAGCGCTGTACATACAATTACAATACATTCACAAAGCAAATAAACACAGATACAGACACAGAAAAACAAATCAAATGATAAAATCAAACAACAGAAGTAATTTTAAAAAGTAAAATAAAAGAAAGAGAATAGAATGATGGACAAGAAATTGAAAGGATAATTGGACTGAAAACGCAACTAATCATGCCTAGATGGCACAGTCAAAGGCCACTCTAAACAAATAGGTTTTTAATCTTGATTTGAAGCAACTTAGGCGCTTTTACAGTGTTCTGGCAGTTTATTCCAGATTAGTGGAGCATAAGAACTAAAAGCTGATTCTCCATGTTTAGTTCTGGTTTTGGGTATGCAGAGTAAATTTGAGCCAGAAGACTTGAGGGGTCTGGGTGGTTGATACACTGACAACAAGTCTGTAATGTATTTTGGTGCTAAGCCATTCAGTGATTTATAGACTAACAGAAGTATTTTAAAGTCTATTCTCTGAGCTACAGCGAGTCAGTGTAGGGACTTTAGAACCGGGGTGATGTGCTCCACTTTCTTAGTTCTAGTGAGGACGCAGGCAGCAGCATTCTGGATCAACTGCAGCTGTCTGATCGACTTTTTAGGCAGGCCTGTGAAGACACCGTTGCAGTAATCAATTCTACTAAAGATGAATGCATGAATTAGTTTTTCAAGGTCCTGCTGAGACATTAGTTCTTTAATCCTGGAGATGTTCTTTAGGTGATAGAAGGCTGACCTACTTACTACCTTTATGTGCCTCTGAAGGTTCAGGTCTGAGTCCATCACTACACCCAGGTTTCGAGCCTGACTGGTGGTTTCTAGCTGTATTAACTTAAGCTGTGTGCTAACTTTTAAACGCTTTTCCTTTGGTCCAAAGACCAAAGCATCAGCGTTTGCATTGTTCTGGTCCTTTCTGTACTGGATGTCAAACTCAAAGGATGATAGTTGAGAAACTCAGTGTTGTCGTGTGGCATCAAGCTTGGCTGTGGTCATTACATATTTGAGGGGATTGTTATCAGTAAAGTTAGAGAAATTACGTCCATAAAGGTGGTCATAGAACTTGTCTGCGATCGCTCACTTCAATGCGAGAAATTCCAGTTTATGAGCTGGATATCTTGTCTCGGGCGGGCTTAAGCCTATACTGGCATAGGCTATGACTTTTTCAGCCCCATTCTGGACCTGGGCCAATACAGCACCCAGTCCCTCCCCAGATGCATCAGTCTGCAGCATGAATAGCAAGTTATAGTCCGGATAGCCCAGCACTGTAGCGGACACCGGCCTTTCCTTTAAACACTGAATCACCACCTCACAGTGATTAGTCCACAGAAAGGGTTCAGAATAAGAAGTGTTTCTGTGCCCCCTTTTTATTTCTTTTTGGGGTCCCTAGAGTTGAATTGGTAGAAGGGAGCCACCAGTGTGGAATACCCCATTAGATAACGGCTGTAGTACCCTGCAAATCTTATAGAACTGCAGGACCTCCTTGCAATTAATGGGGCTTTTCCAATCTTTAACCCTGCTGATCTTCTCTGGGTCTGTCCTAATTCCTTCTTCGGATACAATGTGACCAAGATACTGCACCTCCTTCTTCACAAGTTGACACTTTGAGGGCTTTAGCTTTAGGCCATGTTCCTTGAGTTGATCAAACACCTGCTGAAGTTGTTCCATATGGTCCTCAAATGTTTTAGAGAAAATTATAAGGTCATCAAGATAGCTAAGCAGGTGAGTGAAGTTAAAATCTCCAAAGCAGCAGGTCATGAGTCTCTGAAAGGCTGATGGGGCATTCTGGAGTTCACAGGGCATTTGGTTTGCTTGTTGGAATGTGAGTTGTAAATAAAAGGTTGGTGCAAGGATTTTCCCTTTGTGAGAAGGAAGTCGCTGTTCTGGCAGAGGACTGTCTCATCCTTGCAAGTCAAACTTACTTGGTTCACTTGTGTCTTATTTTACACTTGTCTGTATTTATCAGCTTTCTAACTAACATTTTTTTGGTCCTTCGAGCCGGATTGCTAGAAATCCACCGCCCGGTGCACAGCGGTCCGTGTGGGGTTCCAGTCTGTGCAGCCTCCAGAACGTATGGAGAACAAAAATCCTGCACAGTGAATTCTATGTTGGTAACCGCCAAATCGACCGAGGGGCACCTGGAGAGGGTGGATCAACGCGTTCCGACAGACAGTGTGAACGAACGCACAGGTAAGACAGAATCAACTAAGTATTTTACAAAAGTTTAGTGGTACTCGTAATTTCCCCTAAGGAGATTCAAAAGCAACCAACTCCATGGAAAAATCCTGAGTTTAAAAGAAATAGTGCATAAAATATGGAAAACCTAGTCTAGGTGATTTAGGCCTATGAGTGATTGTGTGTTGGTGCATGTGTGTGTGTGTGTCTGCAGAATCATACGGCACTCTCAGTGAGACAACCTGAAACCTTGCTGGTGTTAACATAAAGTTGTTGACAGCTGAGAGGTGTCGTAAGGAATTCTGATTTGGATATTAGGTGCCATAAAATCTCAGTCTAAAACCCCTGCATTCTCCGAGAGTAGAACTCAAAACCGGATCAAAACTAGGTGTTTATCTAGAAGCCTGTTTTCCGGGAGATGTTGGGGGCCCGTTTGAGGAATTCTGTTTTGATTTGATGGTACAAAAAATATATAGAAATACTATACCCCTGTTAGATAAAAACAAAAGAGCGGAGTCTGAATAATAATAATAAACTAGATTAAATAGGATAACAGTTTATATAATAAAGCACAAAGAATTAAATAAACAGTGCTAACATAGACTAGTAGAACTCAGTTCTTAACAATAGTTTTTAATAGATAAAAAAAAAAAGAAACAGCTTAAAATGGCGAACTGAGTCCAGAAGCAGCCCCCGTTAGAAGGAGATGCAAAGTTAATGCACTCAAAAGATCCAGATACAGTAAAAAATCTCGCTAAATGGCAGAAAGATAATAATTTTAAAGCACATCTTTCGGTTCCTGGTTGTACCCATTTGGTGCAGAGATTACAACAGAAAGACAAACTTAGAAGAAGGAAAAAACCTAGCCAAGAATTAATAAGGGCATAAAAATTTACTTGCTGAAGCTTATTAAAAAAAAGCAGGAAACAATAAAAAAAAGCAAAGAGAGGTTTAAATAGCAGTTGCCAGAGAGGAAGATAATGACACTTGTGTACTAAGGGGGAGGGGCAGGCAGCCACAGCCCGCTGCTGGAGCTGCGATAGTGCCTGAACCCTCAGCGCCAGTGGGACAAATAACTACCATATTCACCACCAGTTTTTTTTTTTGAGTTCACAAACTATGAGAGAGGGATCCCCAAATTTAATAACCAGCTTCCCAGTAGCAAAAATACTAGGCGGAGAAAACAGGCAATTAAACTGAATGGCCTCAATGATAATGCTGATGACAGTCCCTATCAACAGCAGTTAAAAGATGCCCTCCAGGCAAATGCTTTACCTGAGATTCTTAACTGGGTAACAAAACATAATATTGATCTACCCACCTGCTCAGTTAACAGTTGGCAGAACTGGGCAATGCATGTTGAAAAGGTGGTCAGTGGAAAGAAAAAACAACCCCCTACTGATAACTTCTATGCTGAAGATGAGATATTTTATCCAGGACCAGTAAGTAGGGGGAGGGGTAGAATCAGAGGAATTTTCTGAGGAAGAGGAGGCCTTAGGGGGCATGGACAGAGCCAAGTGAGAGGGAGAGATGATGGAAGAGATTATGTATGCTGGGCTTGTGGGCTAGAAACTGTCAAACTGGACAACCCAGTCAATAATGACTGGATAAGGGAGAACAGAATGTTGTTAAAGAAGGAAAAGGGGAAGTTGATGAGAACAAGGAGATGATAGACAATGCAGCAGCATACATGGATAAGATGAGATCCTCTCCATGTGCAACAATATATGTCAGTCTACATGAGATACTAATAACTTCACCTACTGCAATGTTTAATGATCTGATTGAATATGTGAAATAACTGACTAATATAATAATCAGGTTTTTCAACAGGTGATGCATATCCAGGAGGAATGCAGTGTTCTAGGAAATGCAGTTCATTTATTAATAATAAAATCTTCTCCAATAGGTGAAAGCTGGAGAAAAAACGTCACACTTTGTGAAAGTTTTGTTGACTAATCATAGGCTGGATCTATGAGACATTTTGTCCACAGACCAAATAACCAAGGTTTTGACTGACTTATGAACCTCGCTGACATGACAATGATAACCTGATACTTCTCCAGACTGAACGGACCCAAAAGACAACACCTTCAAGGTGGACCCCACAAACACCACCTTATTGATCCTTGGTGGATAAAAAAGAATTGAAGCATTCAAAACAGACCTAGTGGAAATAAAAGGGGTTATGAAAAAACAATGTGCATTTTAAAAATATAAAGAGGAAATTATATTGGAATTTTAGCAAATGAAATTGCTCTGATAGAGAAATAAGTAACTAAGTAAAATTTATTTGCATAGCACATTTCAGCGGCAGGGCAATTCAAAGTGCTTTACATTTATAAAAATACAAAATCCTAAAAACCATCAAGTGGATATTCATGACAATCATGGGGGAAAGGCTGTCAGTGTGTGAATGTGTGTGACTGGGAATGACTGATTTCATTATAGAGCATATATGAGGGACCTTAAAAGCACTAATAAAGGTCTGGTGTTCTAATGATCATTGCCAAACTTTTACCTCAATAAGGTTTCCAGAATTTTTCCAAAATCATATAAAGATAGCAAAGACTCTACCTGAATTGAAATACTGATAAACATAAGAAAGCTAATAGACCTGTCTTCAATTTTTCAAAATTCTTTTACAAACAAAGTAATTACATTTTTATGTGGCCAATGTCTGTCCATTTTGTCTGTTTGTTTTTGGGAAATGTCTGTTTTATGTTATGTAAAAATTAGGGTATATGTGCACGATAATAATTAAAGCCTACAAGAGCAAGTCTGATCCTCAACAGTACAATGATAATATTAGGTCAGTTCTTTATGGTAAAACAAAAGGATTTTAACAGATATTTGGACTTTTTTCCAGTCAGGTTCAGAATGATCAAATTTGACAAAAGATTTAACATAAGACAGAATTACTGGACTGGACTGAAATTGAGAAAACTTTAGTTACTTGAAATAAATACAAAGTGTAATTAAAAAGGGAAAAACTGTAGATGACTGAAACTGTACAGTGTGTTTATAAAACTAGGTAAGACAAACTAAGATTATAAGACATAACATGCTCTTCATTTTTATGTTCATCAATTTTATTAAGCCTTCTAAACTGATGAGGAGTGAGTTTTTTCCAGAACTAATGAAACCTAAACTAAACCAAGCATTATTAAAATACTAGCAACTAACAGAAATAGTGACCTCGTTCTTAAATTATTATAAAAGGAATTATTAGTATTCATCCAATCATTGTTAAAATTGTCATATACAAACAGAAACTTCTTGGTTATTCCAGTAAATGTTTTCTCTCCAGTGTTTATGTCGGGCCGAGGTGATCTGTATATTGAACTTATTATAACATTTCTACTTGTTTTTGTATTGATTTCTATTGTAATATTTTCAGGTATATTTTCAATGACAGTTGAAATATTATTAAGGACTCTGGTGTTAAATGACTTAACTGTATAAATTGCTTCCCCACCTCCACCTTTTTTTTTCTGTTCATAAGCCATAATTAATATCCATCAAGCTGAAAACAATAAGCATGAAAATATATGTAAATTTTCCTTGAGTTTGTTGAAGTTCAGACTTGAACCTGGTGGAAAATGAAGTTGTCTTCAGATGTAAAGCTGTGACTATATTCATTTGTGCAGTAACTGCAGCTAGTGTCGGTGGCTGAAATAAAGTTCATATCTGGGTCTATTTAACTTCCAAGATCCTGAGGGCTGTTTTCTGTTTACTCAGATGACGCTATTTCCAGATGATTGTGTATGTTGGTCAGTTGTTTGCTATCAGAACGTCCAGATGTGTTTATATTAACGGCGTTCATGTTAGGTATGCTTGTGTGTATAATGTTCGTACCTTTGTGTAATGAACTCTATGTGTATTTGTTTAGTTCCTCTAGACGTCTCACCACCAACACTTATGTTCGTTTAGTTTGATGGAGGTCTCGCAGCTTGATGTCCATGTGCTTTGTATTTTCCACTGTTTCTTTAGTTCCATTGATTTTCTGGTGTTGGTAGCATTTACTGTCGTTAGGTGTTTGTTCAGAAACATGTTAGTCCACTTCAGTATTCTTCCCTGTTTCAGAAGCGCTGTCTTGTGTTTTCTGTTCACAAACCCCAGGAAGACAGCAGGTCTCTACCCCTCTCTCCTGGGCAGCGGATGACAAGCCTCGGCATTGTTAAGGTCCAGCTTGATGACCTTAGACTGGAGGAATGCAGCCACTTGTTGCTCCATGTCCAGGTCTGCTGGCTCTTTCTCGCTGTCACCACTAACATCCTGAACATAGGAGCGCATCTTGATGATCGCATTGTTGATCTTTAAATACTGCTCTAGTTCAGACACCCGGGTCTCAAAGAAAGCTGGTTGCTTGTCTTTTTCAGCATTTTGGACCCTCAGGCCTTTCACCTCCTCCACCAGCTGTAGCTTTGTTCTTTGACAGGTGCTGCAGCCAAACTGACACCTCTGTCATGAGGAAATTCAACGACTTTTTTATATTTTCAACATTCTTCACTGGTTGCTGCTTCTTTGGCCTCGTGTCTTTAATGTCAGCCGTTCACCCATCACCTGTTAGGTCACACAGGATTTGGAACTATGCATCACTCAAATCTCTAACTGCAGTTAGCTTCGCTAGTGGTTATCTCCACTATTGCTTCTCCAGCCAACGCCACTTGCTGGTATAAATGAGATTTCTTTATTCTGATATCTGTTTGCCAACATGAATATGAAATATTCTGCTTTGTGGCCATTACATGTAGTTTTCTTACCAATTCTACAAAGAGTCACACATTAGCATCTCCAGGGATAATTAAATCTGCTCAGAATGTATTTTCTTTTCTTAGATGATATACAGTCTATTGCCAAAAGGATTAGGTCACACCACCAAATCGATTAATTCTGGTGTTACAGTCAGCTGCAGAAAGTTTGGTGTGGAGAAGTCCTGACCTGAGTCCTGACCTCAACCTTCTTGACAACCTTTGGGATGATTAAGAGTGAAGGCTGCACTTCTGGTTTTCTAATCTAACTGTGAACACACTCCTAAACAGTGGAAGATGTTTACACAATAGTTAAAGTTGATGTTATTGGTAATGATAGGTCTATCAACAAATTGGACCTTTTATATTAAGAATAGGATGTCATCAATGTACATGTAAAAGTAGACAGACGATACTTCCTGCAATATACAGGTCCTTCTCAAAATATTAGCATATTGTGATAAAGTTAATTATTTTCAATAATGTCATGATGAAAATTTAACATTCATATATTTTAGATTCATTGCACACTAACTGAAATATTTCAGGTCTTTTATTGTCTTAATACGGATGATTGTGGCATAGAGCTCATGAAAACCCAAAATTCCTATCTCACAAAATTAGCATATTTCATCCGACCAATAAAAGAAAAGTGTTTTTAATACAAAAAACGTCAACCTTCAAATAATCATGTACACTTATGCACTCAATACTTGGTCGGGAATCCTTTTGCAGAAATGACTGCTTCAATGCGGCGTGGCATGGAGGCAATCAGCCTGTGGCACTGCTGAGGTCTTATGGAGGCCCAGGATGCTTCGATAGCGGCCTTTAGCTCATCCAGAGTGTTGGGTCTTGAGTCTCTCAACGTTCTCTTCACAATATCCCACAGATTCTCTACGGGGTTCAGGTCAGGAGAGCTGGCAGGCCAATTGAGCACAGTGATACCATGGTCAGTAAACCATTTACCAGTGGTTTTGGCACTGTGAGCAGGTGCCAGGTCGTGCTGAAAACTGAAATATTCATCTCCATAAAGCTTTTCAGCAGATGGAAGCATGAAGTGCTCCAAAATCTCCTGATAGCTAACTGCATTGACCCTGCCCTTGATAAAACACAGTGGACCAACACCAGCAGCTGACACGGCACCCCAGACCAACACTGACTGTGGGTACTTGACACTGGACTTCTGGCATTTTGGCATTTCCTTCTCCCCAGTCTTCCTCCAGACTCTGGCACCTTGATTTCCGAATGACATGCAGAATTTGCTTTCATCCGAAAAAAGTACTTTGGACCACTGAGCAACAGTCCAGTGCTGCTTCTCTGTAGCCCAGGTCAGGCGCTTCTGCCGCTGTTTCTGGTTCAAAAGTGGCTTGACCTGGGGAATGCGGCACCTGTAGCCCATTTCCTGCACACGCCTGTGCACGGTGGCTCTGGATGTTTCTACTCCAGACTCAGTCCACTGCTTCCGCAGGTCCCCCAAGGTCTGGAATTGGCCCTTCTCCACAATCTTCCTCAAGGTCCGGTCACCTCTTCTCGTTGTGCAGCGTTTTCTGCCACACTTTTTCCTTCCCACAGACTTCCCACTGAGTTGCCTTGATACAGCACTCTGGGAACAGCCTATTCATTCAGAAATTTCTTTCTGTGTCTTACCCTCTTGCTTGAGGGTGTCAATAGTGGCCTTCTGGACAGCAGTCAGGTCGGCAGTCTTATCCATGATTGGGGTTTTGAGTGATGAACCAGGCTGAGAGTTTTAAAGGCCTCAGGAATCTTTTGCAGGTGTTTAGAGTTAACTCGTTGATTCAGATGATTAGGTTCATAGCTCGTTTAGAGACCCTTTTAATGATATGCTAATTTTGTGAGATAGGAACTTTGGGTTTTCATGAGCTGTATGTCAAAATATCCGTATTAAGACAATAAAACACCTGAAATATTTCAGTTAGTGTGCAATGAATCTAAAATATATGAATGTTAAATTTTCATCATGACATTATGGAAAATAATTAACTTTATCACAATATGCTAATATTTTGAGAAGGACCTGTAGTGTATATGCCTTTTAAGCAATTCCTGGATTTTTGTGTTAAAAAATGAGGGATCCCTAAATATCAAGTTGTCTGTTACACTGCTTCTTATGTTGTCATGTCATGTCACATATTCAGCTCTCCACAGGAAACGTTTTTGTAAAGAAAGGATTTTAGTTAAAACCGCAATGTTGGTTTAGGTGAGTCTCATGATAATCTGCTGTGCACTGTATAAAATGCTTCATAAAGTGAAAATTATTTAACAATGTACTTTACTGACATCAGCTGTTGCTCGGACAGTTATGGTAAAAGTTAAGGCTTTATTCGTTTCTTGCCTTAACTGTAACTCCAAAATGTGTTGCTGATATTCACCAGTACAATGTGTATAATTACCCATGTGTACAAGTATAGGTAATTATTAAAAAGCTTAATAAAAATATGTCAAGACAAAAAACGTCATTTTAATTGTTAAAAGTATTACTGCTTTAAGTTTATAGACATGACCACAGAAATCTTAACCATCGTGTACAAGTGGTTTGGTCATTGAGGAAGCTTGTCCAGGGGCACCAATCGCAGCACATGTCTCATCCCCAAAAAACAGTAATGGAAGCAGTTGGGAGAAGGTCAGTGAGCAGCTTGTTCAACATCACATCCTCAGTGTACCCATAGCTCTTTTGTTTCTGAATGAATGGCACTGTCTAATTATTGGAGCAGCGACAGGGGCTGCCAGCCTCATTTACAAAAGACACAAACAGCCAAGGCCAGAGGCAGAGAACAAATCAAAACCAAATGGGTGATTAGACAAGAATTTGGTTCACATACAAAGACAGCCCTTCAAGTGACTATGTAGACAACACAATTAAACAGGAATGCCATGTCCTTACCCAAAGACATGCACGGAAGATTTAAAAAATATATTTTTTTAACCAAAGGATGTTAATGAAATTATTACCAATCGTGGTACCACCTGATTATCAAGAATTAACAGCCAAACAGCTCTCAGCCTCTGTCAGTTATTGTTTCATGAATATCTGCTTGGTAATGTGTGATATTACAGAACAATAGATGAAGGAATAAATTTGCGAACTGGTGTTCTTAAATAGCAATCACTACACACATTTACATAATAAACACTAACAATTTCTCTCCAAACTACATACTTCAACTTCTAGGTAAAATACCTTGGTCAACTGAGTAAAAATGAAAAGAACAAGGAAAACTAATACACTACAAAAAATTGCAAAAAGGAACAAGTAAAAATAAAACTGAAACCAAAACATTGCAGGGATATCACAGTTTAATGTGAATTTGTATATTTAAGAACCAAGGTTTTTTATGAGGAATTTGGAATGAGGCCAAATTAGCTTTAAAAGCTAAACAAAGAACAACCGTTTCTAGGTGTAAACAACCAGCTCACAATTCAAAACAGAAGGGTAGAGAAACATTAATTTAATAAAACAATGTTTCAAAAATAATTTTCTGATTAGAAATCAATAACCCTTTGAACAATTTATTCTTAAAATTGAGTTAATTAACTCTCAGTTTCTGACTGACTGGAGTAGGGGACCACCACGATTGTGGCTTCAAACGAATATAGACGAATTTGGCCAGCGTTTGCCGGGCATGATGATGTTACATCTGGAATTAGTGACTCAGCTTAACAACAAAGAAAATAGGGGCTGCTGCAACATTTAGCAGCCCTTCTAAGTCCCACGTCTACTTTTAGGTACTATAACTACAAATATTATTGCGTGTAAGAGCGTTGGCAGCGTGGTACAATTGATCACCATATGAACAGAATGAGCTGTGTAGTAAACACTGCAGAACTAATGGTGGCTGGCATTAGCAGGGCTTAAGCAACTGAGATAATGGAGTCTCACTTTAGTGCATAACGCAGACATACTGTATTGTATGCAGGCAAGGAAGAGAAGAAGGGAAAACACAGGTGGGACAGAATAAAATCACATTGCAGGAGTAAAGTGACTCTTTACCTGCCATCAACTTTACTAAACAAATTTGTAGCATCATTCTCAGTGGTCTGACTCAAGCAGTTAAACACCACAAAAAAGCAACACACAATGAAATAAACAATAGTTAAATTGTTTTATCCTAAACCGTTTTTCTCTGCTCAGACACCATCTCTTAAGTGAACTTTCCGTCTTTTTTTTGTTTTTTGTTTTGACCTGTCCTGTCCGGCAAAGTCGCACTTAGAATTGTCTGAGTGCCAAGATGAAGCCCAACAGATTTCCTTTCACAAGTGGAGCATTACGGCTTTCGCTACAATGCTTCGCTTCATCTACACTACTGGTCAAAAGTTTTAGAAACACTTTCTCAAGTAAGGGTTTTCTTTATATTCATGACCAGTTACATTGTATGTTGATTCTCACTGAAGGCATCACTTGCCTTTCCAAGCTAATTTTTTTTCTCACTTGCCTTTCAGGGCATTTGTAGGGAAGACACACCTGTGAAAGTCTTAATCTTGAAAAAGACTGCATCTTCAAAGAAAACCTTGGATCCAAAGTAAAGTACGATATGCTGCATGTGTAACCAGTGACCGTTCCCCAGGAAAACATAACTATGTTATGACTAACCTCCTAAAACTGGCTGCCTGAGCTTCTGCAGAATGAATCTGAGAATAGATTTAAACTGTGATATCCCTCTTTTAATTTCCTTCTTTTAATTTTAGAAATTCCAGCATTAAGGCTAGGAACCAACAAACTGCAATACAATAATCACAACTATGCAGCTTGAGGCACTAAAAATCAATAGACAGAATGGTGATCTTTGTAGCAGGGTAGGTATACCTGTCAATACTGGAATGCACAGTTCGCACACTGCTTATAGATTTATGTTCAAGGAGAGTACATATTTCTATGTATCATAACATTAGGAATTTTCTCAGCTTAAACGTGAGCCATATTTTAAAAAGAGTGGATAAGCAATAAGGGCGCTATGACAATTTTTGTGACAGTTGCATGGTCATCCTGCATCAGAACAGCATGGTTTTGTTGACATTCTCAATGCAGAGCAATGACGCCTGCATGAGCATGTCGCTGTCTATAGCGGCTAATAGATGGCGATCAATCCAGGATAACATATATGAATGATAACCACATTAAGAATCACTTGTCTGAAATGTCATTGATTTCTGATTCAGCAACTCATTTTTGAATAATTACTTTACTAAAATACTATTCTATTTTCCCTTCTGCTCTGCATTGTGAACTGGTTTTTTGAACACCTATCAGCAGTGCTTTTTTTTTTTTTTGCTTTAAAACTAATTTGGTCTCATTCCTGATATCTTAAAACAAACCCTGATTCTTAAACATACTGTAAATTTTCACATTGGACTGTGACATCACTGCATGGTTTTTATTAGGTATTGGTGTTGGGACTGTGGAGATATATTATGTGTGTGCATCATTATTATTACTATGTTCATAACCAGTGTGGGAAATAAAATGTGTAACATGTGTTAGTATAAAACATGGTGTATTGTGTGGTCTGCAAAAGTATTTCTCACAGGAGAGGTGAAGTGGAAAATTACTGAAGAGCTGCAGGAGTGTGTGAAAAATAGAGATAGTACAACTGACTGACTTACTCCCTTCTCATATCAGTAGAAAACAGGGTGCAGGTGCAGGACAATAACTGGCTAAATATGGTCTGCCAGAACAATGTGTACATGACTATATGTGAGAAAATATTGTAAACAAGGGCGCTGCCCATTTTTCGTGTGTGTTTTAATAAAAGAAATGAGCCCAGTCAGGAGAGTCAGAAGAAGTCTCGGTGTATCCTACCTACATGAGCTTCTCTCACTGGGCCCATGTATTTTTGAATGACATACAGCTGTGTCCGTGTGATTTATTCTAATGTGTTGTGAATTCCTCCAGGTTACAGTGAATAAACAAACGCGCAGAAGGCCCCTTTAAAGGGGTACTTCAACAATTTGGTGACCCTCGACGTGGACAAAAACAGGGTGTGACAGACGGAATCTTCTAACACCGGGCGCCCATAAATCATCAAAGGGGAGGTAGAGCCTATTTTATTAAACTCTCCGATTGAATTTATATATAGGCTAAATTAACCAGGTGTCAGTTGGTTCTGTACATCATTTTACTCTGCAAAACTGTGAGGAATGTGCATTAAATTAATGCGCTAAAATGGAGTCAGATACGAAAAGCTGAAAAAGGTTAAAGTCCTTAAAGGTTAGAGGCCTAATTGCTGAGGTTGGCGTCTCAACTTATTTTTTGACGAAGCAGTAAGAAAAGCTGGGTTGAAGGCCCGTAGTTTGGCAAACCATAAAGTTTATAAACTGGGAGGTTAAAAGTCCTCACAGAAAAGAGTTAGAGGCTCATCTGATTTTTTTAACAGGTGATAAGCTCATACAGAAATCTCACGAAGGGTTAGAGGCCCATCTAGCGGACACACGGAGGAATTACACAAGCGACTGGTAGTGCAGTCCATGTTAAATTATTGAACACTCATTCTGAATTAAAAATGCGGTTGGATTTTTGATTATTTGAGGGAAAATAAAATGCATTTATTGAATATAGGGTGAAGTGGCTTGTAGTGGATTGTTTCTGCATATTTGTGCATATTTCCTGTGTGCGAGTGTCTGTCACAGACAGTTGTGTTGTATTGAGGAAGTACGAGCTGGAATGTGTGTGTGTGCGACTGAGCTGGATGATTATTTGGGGTAAAATAAAAGACAAAGTACTAGATATAAGTGTCTGTGGTGTGGATTATAGAAGAAATGTGAATGTTAAGTGTTTTTGCTGATATTAAACGGGAGTGACTGTCACAAGCGCTGACTGTGTGTGTGTGTGACCGGCTGAAGCAGCAAAGCGCTGTCTCAACATTGCGGTTGTGTAAAAGCACTGTGTTGTTAACAAGAACAATACAGTGATAAGTGGATTTTATATGCATATTGTGAAGCGTAGATTGCACATTAATTTCACAGGATTTTAAACAACATGGAAGGGAAATTTCCGGAAACATCAGGATGGGTGGATTTAGAAACCCAATTGACTAACATACAAGCACTGGTTCTCCAGACGAGAGGTAAGGAGGAAGGTGATAAAATCAAAAAGAAGATCGAAAAAAAGGTAAGACAACCAATGAAGGCGGATGGAATTAATTTGACGGACAACTAGAATTTAGGTGATTGGTTTAGAAAGAAAATGCACACAGCAAAGAAAAACAGACAGGACGCACAAGGTAAGTTGAATGAAGCTACTGTTTGGTCCAAAGGTAGGTACAAGAACAACAAAGATAAATGTGAAAAGGAGGAACGCTTCTGGGGAGACATGCTTTTGATTTACCAAGGAGGACTTCACACAATGCAGCGGAAAGAGACCAGAGGGGGAGACAAGAAGGAGGGGTCAAAATCAGCTCAGGAGATGGGCCCAGACACACCTCCCCCATATAGACCCTCCTCCCCATGCAGCTCCCTCACTGGTGCACCCACACCGCCCCCTGGTTGATTGTACCCCATATTGGAAATAGAAAATGGAACACTTGTACTGCATGGCTTGGAGATTCCAGAAGGGGGGACTGAATCTGTCAGTGGAAGTTCCGGATTATCAATGTCAGCATCTGTTGACTCATTTCTGGATGCAGAAAAAACACCATTTCAGGACAGAGAGGTAAGAGAAAGACAAGAACAACATCAAAGAAGCCTGAGCAAAACAAATCCCTTTCGCTCACCCCCACAACAATCCTCCCAACCTGCTTCTCTAATTTCAGAGGCTGGGGCACGGGGGCCACCCTGGACACCCAGCCCAGGCTCTGGCTTACAAGTAGCAGGGACTGATCCGGTGGGATCAGGGGGTTTACTGCTAAGTGGATCCTGGAGGCCAGATAGGGTTTTGTGTCCCAATCATTTTCTCACACCCACACCTTGTTACACCTCTACCCCAGCTGTAGATCTGCAGGAAAACAGGCACAGCATACCACAGGAAGATGGAGAAGACAGAGCTGATCCGCAGCAAAACCATCCTGAGGACGGATCCCCAATACGCAGTCAGACAGTTGGACAGTTAAGGGAACATTTAAACGGCAAATCTGCAGCTAAACCAGAAGGCTTTAGTTATGCCCCAAAAACCAATTATCCCCTTTTACAGCAACAAGGCTCTGGAGCCCCCCCTAGGTATAAACCTTTCTCTCTGGGCAACATTACGGCTCTCTGTGACAAGTTGCCCCCCATAACTGAAGGAGCAGCAGTGTGGCTCCAGACTTTAGACACCCTGACGGCAGGCACCACGCTAGCATTGGGAGATTATAGAGCAGTGGCAGGACGGTGCATGCCACACCACACATGTAGAGAGATTGAGACTGCTGCTTACACCTCGGGAGCCCCGGATTCTGACCTATTCACCCAGCATGTCCACTGGCTAGGTGATGCGTTGAGAACAGCATACCCTGTAACCAGGGGACGCACCATCCCTAAGTTTTAATGGGACCCTAAAATGAACCCCAGGGAATACCTGGACCAGTGCAAATCCATGTGGCAAACTCAGACAGGAACTAACCCAGCTAATGAGGGGGCACAACGAGACTGGTTCAGAGATGCTGTCCTTAAAGGACTACCCCAACAGGTGAAGGCCAGTATGGACGACAATCCTGTCCAAAATAAGAGAGGACCATAACAAAGATGAGGAGGAACTTAAGACCCTGCAGACCCAATTGCTAAAAATGCAGTTAGCTGAAGCAAAGCAGAAAGCAGGAGAAAAGAAGAAAGACAACAAAACTCCCAAAATAATGTATGAAGGTGAGGTGTCTCAGGTCCCCCAGACTCCTCCCTTTCCTGGCCATCAGGACACGATTGCACCGAGGTCTGCAACCTCTGGTCCTTATCATGCCCAACCAGGCCGGTTCAGGGGCAGGGGCGGGCCAAGGGGCCGTGGATTCCGTGGGGGACCAACAAGGCGATGGGGGGGTGCTGACGTTTGCTACTATTGTGAGGAGCAGGGTCATTGGAGCCGAGAATGTCCGTACAACCTTGAGGCATATGGGCGTGGGTATGGACCCAGAGGAGGCCCAGGGCGACGCCCGTATCGAGTACGGGGTGGTCCACCACCCGGGAGGAGTGAATGCTGCAAGTCACTAACTGGATGCAATCTGCTGGGTTTCCTTAGATAGAAAAACTTTTTATCCAATTTGAATAAAAAGCTAACTCCGACTGCACTGTTCAATTGTTAGGATTAATAGGAATGTATGTACCTGACTGTTGTGAAGTGCCTTGAGACAACATGTGTTGTGAATTGGCGCTATATAAATAAAACTGAATTGAATTGAATTGAGGTCAACAGCAGCAACCTTCACTTCAGCTGCCAGCCTGGGATGAACCCAGCTTTGGGCCAGACCACTACTGAGGGCCCCCACAGAACCCCCCAGACAGAGGGACATAGGACCCCTTACTTTCCGTGACAGTGTATGGACAAACTCTTCCTTTTTTGGTGGACACTGGGGCCACATGCTCAACTATTCAACGAGCCCCTCCTACCACCCTCTCCACAAGGACTACCACTGTCATGGGGTTTTCTGGGGCTAAACAGGTCCTACCTTACACCACACCCCTAAAAACCGAGATAGGGGGACAGACTTTGAACCACAGCTATTTGGTGTCAGCAGACACACCTGTCAACTTATTGGGCAGAGACATGGGAGCCACCATTTTATGTGGACCTGATGGACTGTCTGTGCTTCTGCTCAATGGAACTCAACTAGCCTGTGGCAACAATTCCCGCCTCTCTCACGGACAGTATCTCATACAACCCCTGGCTGACCCTATGGCTGACATATATTGGGCCCTCCTGCATCCAGAAACCACAGCGGGCGGAGGCATCCTCTCGTCCTTCCTACGGTGGAAATCCTGGATCTCGACCATGGCGCCCTACGTCTCTCCCACTGACCCGCCACATGTCACCCTCTTCTATGACAGGAATAACTGGGATTGTTATCAGGAAAGCTTTGCTGAGGAGCTAGAGGGGACTTCCTGGGAGATCGCCACCGCAGACATTTATGTAGCCCCTGAAGGTGTCGTAGCCTCCGTGCAGCTGTCTACAGAACAGGAGAACTGGTTTAAAATGTGGTCTGATGGTGTACCCCATGTTTCACTGGCGCTCCACCCTGCTCACGAAACGAAGCCCGCGAGCTGGGAGGAGTGTTAAAACGCTCCCTAGCTCTCACTGACTGGCATTCTTTATCCCCACCCAATCTATCTTATTGCCCCTCATGTAACACCTACCGCATTACTAACATGTCCACAGACATTGGCACCTTGGAACATGTGCAACTTGAAAGACATCATGGGAGAGAAAAAACAGATCATCCAATGGCTGCAGCTGTAGTTCAGAGCATGCCATCTTCACTTTGGGCTGAGGGCCCCACGGACGTGGGACTCATTCAGTGCTCTCCCATCACTTTCCAGCTTAACACTGACCGACCCATTTGGAAATCCCAGTACCCTCACAAACCACCAGCCGAAAGTGGAAATTCTGACACCATAGAAGGGCTGTGGAACGCTGGGGTGCTGGAACCAGCTGACGCTCTTCTTGGAACACACCCATCTTACCAGTAGAAAAGAAGGGCACTGGGAAATGGAGAATGGCTCACGACTTGAGAGCTGTAAATGCAGCACTTTCCACTCCTACAGTTCCAGTGCCCAATCCTTATGTTGCTCTTACCAATCTAAACCCCGAACATGCATGGTTCACCTGCATTGATCTGGCCAACGCTTTCTTCTGCCTGCCTCTAGCTGAGGAGTGCAGAGATATTTTTGCATTCACATATAGGTCAAACAGGTACCGCTACACTCGTTTGCCGCAGGGTTTTGCTCTGTCACCTGGGATATTTAATCCCAGGTGACTCCTTCCAAGACTGCCCCCTCCCACCGAACACCACATTGATTCAATATGTGGATGACATTCTTTTGGCGACACCAACTGTTTCTGAATGCTTGGAGGCCACAGCTGTGGTGCTCTCACACCTAGCTAAAGCTGAGTACAAGGTCAGCAAAGCCAAACTACAAATTTGCCGGAAACAGGTGGATTTCTTGGGCAGGATAATCTCCCAGCCTGGGACAGGAATGTCCCCTTCACATCAATCTGCTGTCCTTTCTCATCCAAAACCGGTGCGGGTGAAGGACATGCTTTCCTTCTTGGGACTCACCGGATACAGCAGGTCATTTATTCCAGGATACACTGACCTAACTGCCCCACTCCACGACTTAGTGAGGAAACAGGGCATGCGCCATTTGACAGCGCCTTTAGAATGGACAACAGAAGCAGAGGAAGCATTTATTGCTCTTAAAACCAGCCTTTCCCAAGCTGCTCACTTGGCACATCCAGACTACACATTGCCCTTTCACCTGGATGTTTCTGTAACAGCACACACTGCGAACGGAGTGCTGTTCCAGAAAAAAGGGGGAGTAAGAACAGTGCTAATGTATATTAGCGTGATGCTTGACAACATGGAATAAAGACACCATGAATGTACCAGACATGCAGCAGGGTTGGCAAAAATAATTCAAAAAACAGCACATGTGGTGATGGGACATCCACTACACATTTTAACATCACATGGGGTAGTGGCATTTCAATTCCAAAACTTTCACACTCTCGCCATTGAGACAACAGAGATTGAGTAAGGTGCTGGAGGCGCCATATATCATCTACAGCCATGAAGGGATCAACATGGCAGACAGAATGACAGAAGGAGAGCCCCATGTATGTGCCGAAAAAGTTAAGGTAAGTGAGAAAATCAGACCAGACCTACAAGGAGAACCACTGACAGAAGCAAGAAACCTGTACACAGATGGCTGTTGTTTTAGACATGACACAGAGGGTCTGAAAGCAGCCTATGTGGGGGTGGAAGACACAGGAACGAACTTTGTGACTCTTAAGGCAGAAGAGCTGACAGACACCCAATCAGCACAGAGAGCAGAGGTGCTAGCAGTAATAGCAGCCCTAGAACTAGGGGAAGGACAAAAAGTGAACATCTACACAGACTCAGCTTATGTCACGGGAGCAGCGCACGTGGAACTGAAGCAATGGATGAGAACAGTGTTTAGAACAGCAGGACAGAAACCCATTAAACATGAGCAAGAAATGAGAAGATTAGCTGAGGCCCTACTACTTCCCCAAGAAGTAGCAGTCATAAAATGCAAAGGACATGATAACAGCTACACTAGGGTGGCTCAAGGAAATCAAGCTTCAGACCAAGCAGCCAAAACCAAAGCTGGATATCTGCCCATACACATCTTGATGAACTCTGAAGTTGAATGGACACCAGAACCGACTCTGGAGGAGGTGAGTAGACTGCAAAAGGGGGCCTCACCGGAAGATAAATCAGTCTGGAAGGCAAGAGGGGGAAGAAAAGACCAGGATGAACTATGGAGAAGTCCAGACGAATGTCCCATCCTACCCCCAGGGATGTCCACAGCAGTGCTGGAAGAAACACATGGACCGGGACATGCAGGAACTGCACAAATGATGAAGAGTCTTGAGCAGTGGTGGCATCCATACCTGAAACAGACGGTAGGTCATTGGATAAGCTTGTGTAGCACCTGCCAACAATTCAATGTGAGACCCACTCTGAAGCCTGCACCAGGTAAGTTTCCTGTGGACCCGGTAGCAGGTAAGGAAATCCTCATAGACTGCACAGACATGACTGAGAGAGTGAATGGGTTCAGATATCTTTTGGTGTGTGTGGATGCGTTCACCAGTTGGCCAGAGGCCTGGCTAGCAAAAAAGGAAGACAGCAAAACAGTGGTGAAGTGTCTGATTAATCACTACATCCCCAGGCACGGTTTTCCTGCGAAAATCAGGTCAGATAACGGCACACACTTCAAAAATGAAGAACTTAGAGAGGTTGAAAAGTTCCTGGGACTGAGACATTCTTTTGGAACAGTGTACCACCCCCAATCCCAAGGGAAGGTGGAAAGGATGAACCAGACAATCAAAACCAAATTGGCTAAAATCTATGCACAGACCAAAATGAATTGGGTGACAGCATTACCTTTAGCTTTGATGTCAGTAAGGAGCTCAGTGAGCCAGAGACATGGGTTGACGCCCCATGAACTACAGACTGGAAGACCTTTTCCAGGCCCAAAAACCAGGTTACCTTTTCTGACTGAATGTGAACAATCTATGTCTCACCGTGATTACTATAGATCTCTCCACAGCTTGGTTGCAGCAATCTCAAAACAGGTGGCCGCCCAACCATCCGAGGCTTGAGCCACCACCTCAGACGCGGAGTGGATCATTCTGAAAGTCCTCAAACGGAAGTGGTCAGAGCCCAGGTGGACGGGTCCATTCCAGGTCACAGAGAGAACCTCACATGCGGTGAGGGTCAAGGGCAAAGGAGACACGTGGTATCAATGGAGCCCGTGTGCAGCAGCAGAGGCACCACAGAGATTGCTGCCAGAGGTCCAGCAGAACCTGAGGGACAACACCAGCACACCAGAAGACCTTTCTCACCCAATTCAAGGGGCAGAATAATCCCCTAGTGTGAGAAAGCATTCATTTACACCTAAAGGTTAGTCTACACCTTAGGTGCACCGTCAGATCAGTGGTCCCACCAATAGGGGCAGAATAATCCCCTGGTGAGACCACTTAGCTCCAGGTCAGTCTACACCTGTGAGTGAAGACCAGTACATCACACAGAAGAGGCGGATGTGATTGAGCTTTCCTCTCTTTCACTTGTGGTCGTAGCTGCTCTCCCACCGAAGAACTGAACTGAAAAAAAAAAAAAAAAAAGAGGTATTTTGTGTTTCACCATATTGTTAATCCTTATCTTCCTTTGCAGGTACCTTTGAAAAGAATGGGAGGTAAAAATCTAGGACCCAGGCCCCTTAAGGGTTGGGTCACGGGAGGTATAGGTGTTTTATCATTTTTCATTGTCACATTGATTCTAGGTTTGTATTGTGAACTGCCTTTCCAAACATGTACCAGTCATCATCAAAATAAAATATCCAGGCGGAGCGTGTCCCCTCCTCCCACAGACAAGTGCCTTGGAGATTTTGGCGGAATTGAGTTAAATTACACCCTATGATCGACTACCACCTTCCAAATTGACCTCTGCAATGTCATAAATTGTGGCGACGAGTTCACTCATTTCACAAAAGTAGAATTTTACTTATGCGCCAACGAACAAACCTCAGTTTATTGCGCGGATAACACCACCAATAGGGTAACAAAGTCTGGTAATCCTGTATGCGGAGGGACGTGGGGAGCAGTTATAACATGGAGCGGAGGCACCTGGATCCCCACCAAATCTTCCTTGAACACACAACAAAAAGCTCACTCTGAAAAATTCTTTCTGACCCGTGGAGTGCTCCCAGGGAAAGGCGAAGGCGTTAAGATCCCCTTATTACTGACCATAAAGGGTCTACAACAGGGTTTGTTGGAAGAATCCCATCAATGGAACAAAGTAGTATATCTGGCTCTAGGTATTCACTTCAACACAGGATGGTATATGGGGTATGACCCTCAGGGACTGATTAAAGTTAATTTCAATAAAAACACCACCACTGACCACGGTAAAACCATCAAAATAGATTATTCCACCCTACAACCTTTAGACATTATTCAGATGGCTACAGGATATTCAGATGATAACTTATGGTTTAAATGGATCGCTCAAACAGCAAAAGAACAAAGCAAAGCTGATTGTGTTGCCTGTGCCTCGGCCCGACCACATCTTACCACAGATCCCGCCCCTCTGTATCCAGAAGACACGTGGGGTTACAATTGTATGATACAACTAACTAAGGAGGCCACACCAGCTAGCTGCACCACACTAGCCAGCATTTTTCCTCCCATCCCCAATAACACTAAAACAGGACCATTTACCCCTCAATGAAGAAATGGCACATACACTTGCTTTAACTTCACTTCCACAACACCACAGGCAAATGTAGGACACATTCCTTGCGATTGGTGTAATATCACGGTGCCAGGCTCAGTGATAGGTCCCTGGGCAAGATCAGGACTCTACTATTATTGCGGAGACCATAGACTGCTCACTAATATCCCACAAGAGACTGTAGTATTGTGTGCCATGGTTAGGCTACAGGCACCACTGCTCTTGATAGGACCTAATATAACATCTGCCACGACCACTCATGATAAGACCAGGGCGTTAACACATAAAAGAAGAAGGCACGTCATGAAAAGGAGCACAGGAACCTTTGACCTGAGTCAAGGCTCCCCCACTTACATTGATGCCATAGGAGTACCACGGGGAGTGCCAAATGAATATAAAATTGCGGATCAAATCTCAGCAGGTTTTGAAAATATCCCAATAATTGCAGCCTTTTTTCAAATAAAAACATAGACCGCATCAACTACATCCATTACAATGTTTTACGTCTAGCTAACCTAACCAGGGATGCAGTAGAAGGCCTGTCTGAACAGTTGGCACCAACCTCCCTCATGGCTGTGCAAAACCGAATGGCATTAGATATGTTGTTAGCAGAAAAAGGGGGCATCTGTTCGATGTTTGGGGATATGTGTTGCACTTTTATTCCCAACAACACTGCACCTGATGGTTCCGTCTCAAAAACTCTAGAAGGGTTAAAAACACTTTCCGCGACCATGCATGAGCACTCAGGAATAGACAATCCGTTAGAAAACTGGATGACGGGCATGTTTGGACACTGGAAAGGGTTGATTATGTCATTGTTTATATCCATTGCTGTTTTTGTAGCTATTATGGTTACCTGTGGATGTTGCTGTGTACCATGTATAAGATCTTTGATTGTTCGATTTATTACTACAACCATTGAAGGGAAAACCGCACCTCCTCCTTCCCATATGATGCCTTTGCTTGTGGTTGATGCTAACGAGGAGGAGGACGAAGATTAACCCGTAAGACTAATTGACAGGGTGTCTGATATGTATTACTGTCTAGGGAGCAGAAGGATGGTAGAATATTATATTGGCATATTTGGACAGACTATGGAATAAAGCACGGATAGACACCCTCCAGTTAGAGGGGTCAATATTCCCTGTCAAGACTTAGAAGGTTGTAAGCATCCTTGGGACTACAAAGGCCAGACAGGCAATAGTCCCTGGGCACATGGCAAGGCATTGGAGGCAGGGTCAAAAGGCATGATGACAAACATTTCCTTCTGCTCCACAGGTTGTAATGATTGTTCAACTCTTTTATGAAGCATCTCCAAGTAGTGGTGAAGTCTTAGGAGACTTCAAAAGGGAGAAATTGTGGAGATATATTATGTGTGTGCATCATTATTATTACTATGTTCATAACCAGTGTGGGAAATAAAATGTGTAACAAGTGGTAGTATAAGACATTGTGTATTCTGTGGTCTGCAAAAGTATTTCTCACAGGAGAGGTGAAGTGGAAAATTACTGAAGAGTTGCAGGAGTGTGTGAAAAGTAGAGATAATACAACTGACTGACTTACTCCCTTCTCATATCAGTAGAAAACAGGGTGCAGGTGCAGGACAATAACTGTCTAAATATGGTCTGCCGGAACAATGTGTACGTGACTACATGTGAGAAAATATTGTAAACAAGGGCGCTGCCCATTTTTCGTGTGTGTTTTAATAAAAGAAATGAGCCCAGTCAGGAGGACCGAAGAAGTCTCGGTGTATCCTACTTACATGAGCTTCTCTCACTGGGCCCAGGTAATTTTGAATGACATACAGCTGTGTCCGTGTGATTTATTCTAATGTGTTGTGAATTCCTCCAGGTTACGGTGAATAAACGAACGCGCAGAAGGCCCCTTTAAAGGGGTACTTCAACAGGACCCAGCCACAGGTTACAACATTAAAGGCCATTAAGAACTTTTCTGAAACTTTCAAAATAAATCGCATTAACCTACTTCCAGCATAGCCAGGAACAGGAAAAAAAAAGGGAGTAACAGCAGACTGAATAAAAACCCCACGTTCCAACAAACAGACCTCCACACAGTTCCCCAGCTGGAAGGAGAGACAGCACATGGCTCCTTGCTGGCAAGTAGACATAACTCTTCAACTTGGAAAAAGTAATTACGATCACATACAACAAAGTTAAGTAATGATTTGCTGTTCAAGTATCCGGCATTCATTCATATAAAGGGTGTAATAAGACCAGCTTGACTTGACTTTTCTTCTGAGGCCTCCTGAAGCAGCCCTATTCGAATAGCCTGGAAAAGAAGGCCGGGACCACATCGCACACCTTCCTGTGTGCAAGTCCAGGTAGCAGGAGCTACCCCGGTGCATCGCGGCCACTCAAGGAGCCGAACGTGCCTTTGTGGTATGGTACGGCCGGGCCAGCTAAAGGCCCTTCCCCACAGCTACAGAGGTTAGCTGCAAGTTAACCCTTTGTTTATCCACACTTGGATGTTTTACTCAATGGCCAGGACAACTTATCTTCAGCACAGTTTACGTAAGAGGTAGTGTTTAGGTAGAGAAGATTAGTTCAGAGTTAAATAATCGAAATAATGACGTCTGTTTTTGTCTGTGTTGAGAAACTCAGCTACAGTAAGTGCAAGCAGACTAGCACTCAGCTAAGGATGTGTTCTGTATTGCCTTTCTAAAATTAAGACAAACTTTATTCAAAGGGTGGGTTTTAACTCAGAAGATTCGACCATAAGGCGTCGTCCACACTTATGCATTTCAACGCTTTTATTAGTTGTATTTTAAAGGTATGTGTTTGATTCTGGTAACCAGTAATATTTCCTTAAATATTATTTTACTAAATGTGATAACTAATTAGACACCATTAAGACCCATTTATCCAAAAGGTTTGGTTCTTATTCAAAATATGTTTTTAAATGTTATTTTAATATTTCTCTAATATTTTCTTAATTATTATTTTAATAAATAAAGGCAGCTAATTAAACACAGTTGAGAATTAATGACCCAGAAGGTTGGTTTTATTCAGCAAATCATTCTTTAAAATATTATTTTATTAAAATAAATATAAAATAAAAAATATATATATATTTTATACGATCTTACATTGTGAATGGTTGTCTAAAAGTATGCCAATTATTGCCTAAGTTGGTTCCAAGACTAACTTAACTTCATTTCCAGATTCTTCAAGATAATCCTTGGTTGTCAAACATAAACATTGCATGGTAATGTTGCATCACTGTTTCAGTCATGGTTTTCAATCATCTTTCATCAACTTGTTTATATTGTACAAAGCCCATGAGTCTTTGTTATTCTTTAATTCTGCTTGGTAGTTTGGTTGGATTGTTTTAGCATGGTGAAGAGTTTGTTGATTGAAATATGTTTGACTTTGAGTTGACTTATTTGTGTTAATAAATTCTTGTATTGTAAGAATTTGTGTGAATTCATTCCATGTGTGTGCAGAGTTTTGCTGTTCAAAAATGTCAGAGCTTGGCTCATCCTTTTCAATTTTGTCCTAATGCCATCACCTTATTGGGCTGGTATCCACAGGACAACCCTTAACAGACCAAAATATTATTTAATATAACATTAAAGTATTAATATTAAATATTGAATAATATATTCATATTCATAATCACAACATTGGTTTCAGTTTTATTCCAGTTTGTCCCTTTTTACTATTTTTGGTCTGAGGTTTATTAGTTTTCTAATTCTTTTCTTTTTTACCTATTAGTTTACGTGATTATTGCTAGCCTAGTTAAAGAAATTATCGACTAAAGTATTTTAACTGGAAGTTGGAGTGATTTTGGTAATAAATTCTTGTATTTTGGACAGAAGTTTTTTGTGTTTGTTGGACCACTTGTTGGCTGAATATTGGACTATTTGCACGGTGCTGGATGCCACCAGGCCTCCTGGTGTTTTCGGCCATTTTGTATCCAGGACAGTCCGCTCCTACAAAATCCCGTCGGACACTACGACTGATATGACAGGGCGTCCCAAGTCTGATGTCACAAGACGCTATACAAGTCCTTCTCAAAATATTAGCATATTGTGATAAAGTTCATTATTTTCCATAATGTAATGATGAAAATTTAACATTAATATATTTTAGATTCATTGCACACTAACTGAAATATTTCAGGTCTTTTATTGTCTTAATACGGATGATTTAGGCATACAGCTCATGAAAACCCAAAATTCCTATCTCACAAAATTAGCATATCATTAAAAGGGTCTCTAAACGAGCTATGAACCTAATCATCTGAATCAACGAGTTAACTCTAAACACCTGCAAAAGATTCCTGAGGCCTTTAAAACTCCCAGCCTGGTTCATCTCTCAAAACCCCAATCATGGGTAAGACTGCCGACCTGACTGCTGTCCAGAAGGCCACTATTGACACCCTCAAGCAAGAGGGTAAGACACAGAAAGACATTTCTGAATGAATAGGCTGTTCCCAGAGTGCTGTATCAAGGCACCTCAGTGGGAAGTCTGTGGGAAGGAAAAGGTGTGGCAGAAAACGCTACACAACGAGAAGAGGTGACCGGACCCTGAGGAAGATTGTGGAGAAGGGCCGATTCCAGACCTTGGGGGACCTGCGGAAGCAGTGGACCGAGTCTGGAGTAGAAACATCCAGAGCCACCGTGCACAGGCGTGTGCAGGAAATGGGCTACAGGTGCCGCATTCCCCAGGTCAAGCCACTTTTGAACCAGAAACAGCGGCAGAAGCGCCTGACCTGGGCTACAGAGAAGCAGCACTGGACTGTTGCTCAGTGGTCCAAAGTACTTTTTTCAGATGAAAGCAAATTCTGCATGTCATTCGGAAATCAAGGTGCCAGAGTCTGGAGGAAGACTGGGGAGAAGGAAATGCCAAAATGCCAGAAGTCCAGTGTCAAGTACCCACAGTCAGTGATTGTCTGGGGTGCCGTGTCAGCTGCTGGTGTTGGTCCACTGTGTTTTATCAAGGGCAGGGTCAATGCAGCTAGCTATCAGGAGATTTTGGAGCACTTCATGCTTCCATCTGCTGAAAAGCTTTATGGAGATGAAGATTTCATTTTTCAGCACGACCTGGCACCTGCTCACAGTGCCAAAACCACTGGTAAATGGTTTACTGACCATGGTATCACTGTGCTCAATTGGCCTGCCAACTCTCCTGACCTGAACCCCATAGAGAATCTGTGGGATATTGTGAAGACAACGTTGAGAGACTCAAGACCCAACACTGTGGATGAGCTAAAGGCCGCTATCGAAGCATCCTGGGCCTCCATAAGACCTCAGCAGTGCCACAGGCTGATTGCCTCCATGCCACGCCGCATTGAAGCAATCATTTCTGCAAAAGGATTCCCGACCAAGTATTGATTATTTGAAGGTTGACATTTTTTGTATTAAAAACACTTTTCTTTTTTTGGTCAGATGAAATATGCTAATTTTGTGAGATAGAAATTTTGGGTTTTCATCTGTATTAAGACAATAAAAGACCTGAAATATTTCAGTTAGTGTGCAATGAATCTAAAATATATGAATGTTAAATTTTCATCATTACATTATGGAAAATAATGAACTTTATCACAATATGCTAATATTTTGAGAAGGACCTGTATAACAGGGCCTCCATTTTCAACACTCGCCTTCAGCTGGAGACCGGGTCCAGTTACCAACATCTGAAGCATCACCTGGAGAAGAGTCCCGAGTGGATCTCATTTATTCTCTCTCGTTGGCCAACGAACAATTCATTACTGAGGTTTCTGGACTAAGAAGGCCAGAAATTTCACTTTGCCGGTTGAAGACGTGAGTTTAACACGTAACTAAAAACACGGAGTTTTGAGGAGACGAACCGCCACCGTGTTTTATCCTAAGTCGACTTTGATGGTCAGATCATATTTTTCCCTTTTGCCAAGGAGGCCAGAGGACGAAGATTGACCGCTTTTCCTGAAGTTAACTGTGGACGCACAGTAACTTCCAACTTTCCCCTTCCTCCTTCAGCCCCGCTCAGAAGAAAATCGACAACAAGTAATATCCATCCTTTAATTTTATTTCTTTATTAGGAATAGCCGGGCAGGGTAGAGGAGATTTTTAGTGCAGTTAGAATCTAATGTGTTCTGAATGATATGTGCAAGTAACCTTGTTATTGAAACTTTGATGTGCCGTGTTGATGTCTGGAAGCCGCTACGCTCACAGCTTTGTGTGTTTTGCGGGGTCATGGAGCCCCTGAGAGCAAGCGCAGATGTGAGACTGGACTGCTAAAATAACCTTATGGTGAAATTCCCCATTTTCTTTGTCTTCAACCTCACTGCTTGCTAGCTTGCCGCCAAAGGTTTTATAACTCTTTGTCTGCTCAGGAGTTGGGGGAGGTTTTATGACTGAGTATAACTGAGTTACAGTGGAGCTGCGCCCCACCCTCCTCTCACAACCATATCCATTTGTCATATTATCATTTTGGCCATAACTGCTGGTTGATCCCATTCGCACCCACTGCTGTTTTGCTTTATTTTTGTTTAGTTAGATATTTTACCCCTTTTGTGTAGAGCTTTGCGTGTTGAGTAGGTGAAGATTATTAAATCAGAAGAACGGATTGTATCAGGCTGTGATTTAATAAATATTCACATAGATAAAGAGGAGGCGTTTCTGGGTTTATTTTGTGCAGAGTGATTCGTCAGTCAAGATAAGGTTAAAAGTTCCACACGTTTCGGCGGAAACGGTTGATTAAACAGTGACATCTCTGGTAATAGTTATTAATTATTACTGAGTATTTAACGGTTGTAATTATCAAAAGGCGTTGAGCCACAATTACAACACCAGAAGACATATCTGGTCTCGATTCATAAATGAGGATTTTGGTGAAGAAATTAATTTTGTCAAATTATAATTTTTAATTATAATTATTGATAAGGATTAATCAATCAATAATCATAATTCCTAACAGTTTATTATGTATCTGTGTGCAGGGCTTGCTGTTTGAGAAGGTAACATACAGTAGACTCACTTCACTTGGCAGAAACGTGTTCTCCCGGATTGCTCCGGCCTGGGGGGGCCACTGCTTTTTGTGGACTCCCTCCTGGTGGGTTCCATGTGCTGAAGAGGGTGCTGGTGGGACAGGAGGGGCCCAGTTGAGGAGCTGGCCCCCAGGGGGATTCATGTGGGTCCTCATCCCTGCCTCATTTACATATGCAACAACACGTATGCAAAGGAGGGTCTTAATATGTAGGATTTTCATTATGACCTGCCTACTTTCATGCTGCATCGAATCTGGATTTAATGATGCAATTAGGATTTCGTCCTGAGATATTATTTTTCTAGAGCAAGTTTTGTGTAGTTATTCAGAGCCAAACCAAATCTATTATTGCACAACACCACCTAACCAGCATCTGTGGTGCACCAGCTTTTTAGGTTTGAGGTGTGGTCCTGAAGTCTATTTCTGCAAGATGACACTGGCAGGTCATACCTCTCATATTCAGCATGCGTAGAGGCAGCTCCAGCAGAAACATGTTTTTACATGCACTGTAGTAATTACAGTCGACAGAGCTTCAGCCATGGGTTCATCTACCTGTAATGTGTCTGTGTTTGTTCCCCAGTGACCAGGCCAAACTGGTTCAGACCAGAAACAATCAGTGACAGCTTGCCTCAGACAAAATGAGGCTCCATATTCTGTTTGTTTCACTGTAACTCTGTTCACTCCATGGGCGAGCTCACAGGCAGACTCAACTGGGTCGTTATGACAACAGCAGGCTAAGACAATGGTGCACTATGTCCTCCCTGGCTGGGTGGCGACTATGATGACGAAATGATGGCGAGAGAACAGCCAGCTAAGAGATGCAGTGAGAATGATGGTGCAGATCTATTATGAGAGGAGTAGAAGTGTTTTTTACAAAAAAAACAACAATGTTAAAACCTTGTCCCCACAGCGACACCCTGCTGCTTAATCATGCGTGACAAAGATTTTACAGTTTATTGGACTGACTAAGTCTCAGAAGGACACAGTGCTTTGAGTCTGAACTGTAAAAACAATGAAAGCTGTGTACTCTGGATAGACAGCGATGAGCTTCAGATTCTCTTCATCTGGACATGTGCTGTGCTTTCATCAAAGAAGGACAAACTGTTGTTGGCAGAATATTTCATACTTGTGTTAGAGTTAAATCAGAAAAACTTTTATTGTAAAGCTTCTTCATATAAATGAATGAATATTAATCAAAAAAGGAAACATCTTAATCGATGTTAAACATCAGTTCAGTTATATATATAGTGCCGATCCACAACAAAAGTCGCCTCAATTTACAGAACACACAGATCCAGTTTAAATATAGTTAGTTTAATTCAGTCATACAGACCGATTCAAAGTCAATTACATAAGTTCTGAACTGAGCCTAGTTATCAAACTGTACAGTAAAGTCCAGTTTATTATTCAAAATGATAAAAGGTTTATCACAGGAAACATTTTGCATCGAGTCAGTAATCTGCAGGAATCCCTCCTACTGAAAGAACATGTAGCAACAACAGACAGCTGGTTGCATCAAGTTATTCACTTTGCAGCAATCACTCATACTAAGCATGCTCAGTGTGAGTGACCTTCTGCCACAACTGACTGGGGGTTTGAGAAGACAGAGCATAAACACAAAAACTACAGGAAGACTGATCCAGGGATACTTTCAATGTTAAAGAAAAAGTTAAAAGTTAAAGGCAGCGGTATCCCTAACCCTTTAGTGGCTTCCTGTAGGAAAGAAACACAACTGCTCTGAGCCAGCAGTGAAATCTATGGGATGAAATGAAGAGTACATATAGCACAAGTAATATCTCCTTGAGTTACTTCATCCTGGGCAGAGACTTGGTTAAACACAGGAAGATGGAGCTGGGTGGATCACCTATAGAAAGAGAGTATTAAGTTATCGGCATCAATAGCTTACCCAGCCCCCGTTCATAAACAAACCTTTTTGATTGGTTAGAATAAATACCAGTTAACTGACCTGTAACAGTTCCTTTATCCATTCAAAAGAAAACATTAGTTACTGTAGAGCAGGGGTGTCTAAAGTGTGGCTCAGGGGCTATTTGTGGCCCTCAGAATGATTAAGAAGGGCACGAATGTGGTTGGCAGTTGATGCAGTAACACTGTTTAAACAACATTTTGGTGGGAAGTTTTCACTGATGCAAGGCTTTTCAAAAAAATTGCAGTCAAATAAAAATCAGTTCGAAAATGGGGGGGGGGGGGGGGGGGGGTCAGAAAGGTTAGGGTTCATGTCTTGATTTTAAGCAGAGAGAGTGTGAGTGAGGACTCGTACCAGTCCCTAGATGTTGCTGATAAAAGCATAACTCACTCTTCTGACCTATCTCCCTTTCTGTGACATGTAAGGAGGGAAAGACACTTAGAGCAGACATGAGTGATAAACAATACAAAAGTTTTCAAACCCCTAACAGTCCCCCCTTTTTTTATCACAAATATAGTCATGATTAAATACAAATAAAAGAAAACACTCTGTGTGAGCACAAACCCATGGACGAAAAGCAGATTATATTGTGGGAAAAATACTCACACGCCCCTCCCCCCAAGGGGCATGGTAGATTACAACACTAATAAAACAATACAATAAATCAAAGTAAAACAAAATGTAATAAAAGTAAAATAATTAAAACAAGCCTTGTTCATGTCATCAGTGTACTCTGTCTCATTTAACTTAAATAGCAACTTCTTTCGATTTTCTGCTATAAAATCAATTTATGAGATACAATTATGAGTACACTCAGGCGTCAAAGATATTTTCATTTACAACATGTCATCATAGGAGTAATGGTCTTTATTTTGTAGCTCGGTGAAATAAACCTTTTCTGTGTCTTCATAGTCATCTATCTTTGGGTTCAGTGTGGTGTCAACATTTACACACAGTATTTAAAGAGTATGTGGGTGTTATCTCAACTAAAAAGAGTTTGTGCTTTACGACCCTAAACCCTCCCCAGGTCAGGGGTAACAGACCATATGCTGGTTCCTGAGACATCACCCAAAAGGAATGGGTTTTAGCCATTAAACGTCTGATACTGGTTTTACAGCTTCCTCCTCTAATACAGATGTTCTGAAGAAAGAGAGGTAACCTAAAGGTCATACACTTTGGAACACCTTAGAGCACTTAATACAAGAATTTCCATTACAACTCCTTTCTTCTGGTACTGAAAACAAATTATAACAACGGCAGAAATGAACACATTTCAAATTTGTAATAATGATAGATATCAAGCAATAAACATGAAAGTTAGATAAAAACAGCCGAGATTTCCTCCTCAGAGTCAGTTTTGCTGTCAAAGTGGGAGAAAAGAATTTGGCTGACCCTTGCTGTCCAGGCAAAGGAGCGCCTAGTAGCCACCAAATGTTAAGAAATTAAGGAGAATAAGCATCATGGCGCCTGTTTGACTGTCTCTTTGTTGCAGACGTCACCAGTCCATCATCCAGAGAAAGGTTATGTGCAATGTGTAGAGGTCTTCCCTGTATGTTTCCTATGTGTCTCTCACTGTGGTGTGTGTGCAGTGAGGCAAATGACCTTATGATTTCTAACTTTCAGGCAATGCGATGGCCTTAAGTAGATTCTAAAATAACGTTGCACTGCCCAAGGGATTATTGTGCCCTTGTAAGAACAGTGTTCTTCAACCACCTCTTCAATCACTCGCCAGTGATCAGCTTACAGTTCTTTTTCTTGTGGTGGACCACTGTCCTCACACCATTCAGGCCGTGGATGATCCAGTTGGAAGATGACTTGTGTCCTGGAAGCCAGATGAAGCTGGAGGAGCTTTCCTGCAGCTTTCCTGGGTGTCTAGTAAGATCTGATATGGGCCATTCGCGCCTGGACTTCCAGTGTTTTCTCCTAGATTCTCTGAGCAGAATCCAGTCGCCAGGGATAAAGGACTGGAGGGTGCAAGTGGCTGTTCCTGGTAATGCAGCCTTCACTGTCTCTGACACTTGAGAAAACACAGTGGACAGGTTTTGACAGTAAAACAACATCCTATCTTCACGGAAAAAAATGTATCTTGGCAGTATCCCCATATTACTTTATTCTGACATTCCCCTCTTCTGGCACAGGGTCCAACCCCTGCGACAATCCAGCAAAAGGTTTGAACAAGAATGTTCTAGTAACCAAGATCACATTACATAGAACCAAAGAAATGAATTCTGACATAACTACGTGTCTCTATGAATTTAACGAAAGCAACATAAAGAAAATCCAGATGTTTTTAACTGTAACTCAGTTCCATTAACAACAAAACACAAACTTTGGTTATTCAGTTCATCAATATTTCACTTAGAAATTAGTCACATATCATCCTGATTTGTCTTGTATGAAGATAAGTATTAGATTCATGTAAATCTAATGTAATTTTGATACACTCTACAAATTTAATCTAATAAATAATTCCTGTCAAATATGAAATCATAACTCTGATTCTTTATCAAAAATATATTCCTTACTTTTGGCATATCTTGAACTGTTCGTTCGTCGTCTTCCGCTTATCCAGGACCGGGTCGCGGGGGCAGCAGACTCAGCAGAGACGCCCAGACTTCCCTCTCTCCAGACACCTCCTCCAGCTCCTCCAGGGGGAGCCCAAGGCGTTCCCAGGCCAGCCGAGAGACATAGTCCCTCCAGCGTGTCCTGGGCCTCCTCCCGGTGGGACGTGCCTGGAACACCTCCCGAGGAAGGTGTCCAGGAGGCATCCGGTATAGATGCCCGAGCCACCTCAACTGGCTCCTCTCAATGTGGAGGAGCAGCGGCTCTACTCCGAGCTCCTCCCGGATGGCCGAGCTCCTCACCCTATCTCTAAGGGAGTGCCCGGCCACCCTACGGAGGAAGCTCATTTCAGCCGCTTGTATCCGTGATCTCGTTCCTTCGGTCATGACCCAAAGTTCATGGCCATAGGTGAGGGTAGGAACGTAGACCGACCAGTAAATTGAGAGCTTTGCTTTTCGGCTCAGCTCTCTCTTCACCACAATGGACTGGCACAGCGCCCCCATTACTGTGGCAGCTGCACCGATCCGTCTGTCGATCTCCCGCTCCAGTCTTCCCTCACTCGTGAACAAGACCCCGAGATACTTAAACTCCTCCACTTGAGGCAGGAACTCCCCTCCAACCTGAAGAGGACAAGCCGCCTTTTTCCGGTCGAGTACCATGGACTCGGACTTGGAGGAGCTGATCCTCATCCCAGTCGCTTCACACTCGGCTGCGAACCGCCACAGCGCATGCTGTAGGTCTTGGCTAGGGGGGCCAGCTTAGTGCCGGCAATGCGGACCAAACTCCTGCTCCGCTCGTACAGGGACCGGATGGCCCCTAATAAAGGGCCCCCGATTCCATACTCCTGGAGCACCCCCCACAGGGCATCACGAGGGACACAGTCGAATGCCTTCTCCAGGTCCACAAAACACATGTGAACCAGTTGGGCAAACTCCCATGAACCCTCGAGCACCCTGTAGAGGGTATAGAGCTGGTCCAGTGTTCCACGGCTGGGACGAAAACCACACTGTTCCTCCTGAAGCCGAGGTTCGACTATCGGTCGGACTCTCCTGTCCAATACCCTGGCGTAGGCCTTACCAGGGAGGCTGAGGAGTGTGATCCCCCTGTAGTTGGAACACACCCTCCGGTCCCCCTTCTTATAAAGGGGGACCACCACCCCAGTCTGCCAGTCTAGAGGCACTGTCCCTGACCGCCACGCAATGTTGAAGAGGTGTGTCAACCATGACAGCCCTACAACATCCAGGCACTTGAGGTACTCAGGGCGGATCTCATCCACCCCCGAAGCCTTGCCACCGCGGAGCTTTTTAACCACCTTGGTGACTTCAGCCTGGGTGATGAAAGAGTCCAACCCCGAGTCCCCAGCCTCTGTTTCCACCACGGAATGCGTGATGGCAGGATTGAGGAGATCCTCGAAGTACTCCTTCCACCGCCCGATAATGTCCTCAGTCGAGGTCAGCAGTCTCCCGCCCCCACTATAAACAGTGTTGGCAAAGCACTGCTTCCCCCTCCTGAGGCGCCGGACGGTTTGCCAGAATCGCTTCGAGGCCAACCGGTAGTCCTTCTCCATGGCCTCACCGAACTCTTCCCAGGCCCGAGTTTTTGCCTCTGCCACAGCCCAGGCCGCAGCACGCTTGGCCTCACGGTACCCGTCAGCCGCCTCAGGAGTCCCACAAGCCAACCACAGCCGATAGGATTCCTTCTTCAGCTTAACAGCATCCCTTACTGCCGGTGTCCACCACCAGGTTCTGGGATTGCCGCCACGACAGGCACTGCAGACCTTACGGCCGCAGCTATGGGCAGCAGCATCGACAATAGATGCAGAGAACATGGTCCACTCGGACTCTATGTCTCCAACATCCCCCGGGATCTGGTCGAAGCTCTCCCGGAGGTGGGAGTTGAATACATCCCTGGCCGAGGGCTCCGCCAGGCGTTCCCAGCAGACCCTCACTATGCGCTTGGGCCTGCCGAGTCTGTCCGGCTTTCTCCTCCTCCAGCGGATCCAACTCACCACCAGGTGATGATCAGTGGACAGCTCAGCCCCTCTCTTCACCCAAGTGTCCAAAACATGCGGCCGAAGGTCTGATGATACGACAACAAAGTCGATCATCGACCTCCTGCCTAGGGTGTCCTGGTGCCAAGTGCACTGATGGACACCCTTATGTTTGAACATGGTGTTCGTTATGGACAATCCGTGACTAGCACAGAAGTCCAATAACAAAACACCACTCGGATTCAGATCGGGGAGGCCATTCCTCCCGATCACGCCTCTCCAGGTGTCACTGTCGTTCCCCACGTGGGCGTTGAAGTCCCCCAGCAGAATAATGGAGTCCCCGGGAGGGGCACTATCCAGCACCCCCGACAGGGACGCCAAGAAGGCAGGGTACTCTGCACTACCACTCGGCCCGTAGGCTGAAATGATAGTCAGAGACCTCTCCCCAACCCGAAGGCGCAGGGATACAACCCTCTCATCCGCTGGGGTAAACCCCAACACGAGACGGCTGAGCTGGGGGGCAACAAGCAAACCCACACCAGCCCGCCGCCTCTCCCCGTGGGCCACTCCAGAGTAGAAGAGAGTCCAACCCCTCTCAAGGAGATGGGTTCCAGAGCCCACGCTGTGCGTGGAGGCGAGCCCGACTATTTCTAGTCGATATCTCTCGACCTCCCGCACAAGCTCAGGCTCCTTCCCCCCCAGCGAGGTGACATTCCACATCCCTAGAGCCAGCCTAAGCATCCGGGGATCGGGCCGTTGAGGTCTCCACCTTCGTCCGCCACCCAATCCTCTTTGCACCGGTCCCTCACGGTTCCCCCTGCAGGTGGTGGGCCCACTGGGGGATGGCCTCGCGTCTCTCGTTCGGGCTTGGCCCGCCCGGGTCCCGCGAGGAGCAACCCGGCCACCAGGCGCTCTCCGACGAGTCCCGACCCCAGGCCTGGCTCCAGGGTGGGACCCCGGCTCCGCCGTACCGGGCGACGTCACGTGCCTCGATATTGTGTTCTTCTTGAGGGGTTCTTGAACCATTCTTTGTCTGACCCATCACCTAGAACCTGTTTGCCATGGGAGACCCTACCAGGGGCATTTAGGACCCAGACAACATAGCCTCTAGGATCATTTGAGCACTCAAACCCCTCCACCACGTTAAGGTGACGGTTCAAGGACTGAACTGTCAGTTAGCTTAATGGCACCAGGGAAAACTTTCAATCTAATAAATCACCAATGATTCTGTATGTAAAACTAATTCTTCAAATTAGTTTAAACTATTTCATTAACCTTTAATAGTAAAACACATAAATCTAAAAGTCATGCTACATCCTTAATTATTATACAAAAAACATGTTTTTAAGGCAACAATCACTACAAGCCTTTTGATTCTATTGTCTCTTAAATAATGTTAAAACTCAGGAAGGGAGGTGCTGAGCGTTACCATGACAGCAAAGGCATGAACCAACCTGGTAGGTGGGCGGAGTCAGGCAGAACTAACCTATGATGGACAGCCTATGGGCGGACCCACAGTTTCTTCATTCCAACCCATTTTAGTATACCTTAAACTGCAAAACTGTTAACATGCACCTACCTCAGAAACAAGCTGCATCTTAACTCTCCTGAAAACTCAAAGTTTTAATCAATCTGGGATTTAGAGACATTATTCTAAACATGGATTATTTTGTCATGCAACATATAAACAAACATTCATTCCAACAAAACAAAGACAAAACATCAAAGACAGACAAATGGCTAAATTTGAAGCTTCAAGAATTCAAAGAAATTTTTAACAATCTCTTTTCAGAATATGTTTTGTCAGCCATATCTTTTAATGCTGTAATTGATCCATTTTGTTATGACAATCTTCAGGATCCTTTTTAAGATGAGTGCACATAATCCAAAGAGATCTCAAACTATTTAGAAGCACAGCAACAGTTTTCTCTTAAATGAATCCAAATTCACTGATGCTGAAACCTTTAGTCAATTCTTTGTACTGTAACTCTGTAATAATAATAACTACAATCCTGAGAGTTATTGTTATAATTCTCTTTTTGTTTGGCTCAATTTGATCACAGCTGCATTCAAGAATTTCTCTGCTCAGGTTAAATGCAAAGAAGTATTTTAAGCCGGCGTTGACATTTTATGGTATATAAAAAAAAAAACTGCAGTGTTTGACTTAATCAGAAATTAAGATAAGAAGCTTGACTCCAAACTGAACTTTTTCCCACATAGTGTTTCAAAGGGAGAACACATATAATTTTCCTTAATTTGGCTATTTAAATTTTTGAGAGTTGGGGAGAAAATTATTACTAGAACCCCTCTTTAATAATCCAAATGCTGATAAATGTTCCAATATTTTATGATTTAGTAATTTGAAATTACTTTGTGTACCTTTGTACTCCTATGTATTCTTTTAATCTTTAAACCCTAAGAAATCAAACAAGGAGACTGGAGTTTGAGCCGACCATCCTCTTTAGTGTTGAGAGAGCCTTTATTTCTTTTCTTTTCCCAAAATGAAGGATTTTTTTATCTTTATTCCGTTATAAAAATCCTAACCTTGGTTCCACAACAAAACTCTTCAACCCCAATCTGTGTCCCCAGAATAGAAATCTTGAGTATTATTGCATTTCAAAACCACCAAATGACTGGAACCCATCATTGGCTTAGATCTATTTTAATAGGTAATCGGTCTACCTTTCATTAAGTATTATAATTTTATGGACTCAAAATCTATGGCTTGCGGAGTCCAGGAACCACAGGTTGAGTACTGCTGCATTGAACAATGATGTTGGCTCTCTTGGAGGATTGGCTAAATATCACCAGACCTGTTAGTGTATTATTTCTGCTTGGACAATAATCAGATTTAAAAATCACTAGTTCACAGCTCCTAATTTACCTCAGATCATATTTGCTCCTAACCCAGTTCATAAGAAGCTTCAGACAAACGTTATGCTAAAAAGCCCAAAACAAAACAAAAAACATAGATCTGTTTTAAAATAAAGAAAAAGCATGCTTAAAAACTTACAGTGGTGGAAAATAACTCCACGGTTCTGAAGGCCTTTTCATGCAGTCTTTTAGGGAACATGAGATTAGTTTAATTATTGTGTGGTACCACTGTCCAATCAGGTTCTTTCTTACCTTCAAAAATAACCAAATTTTTCCCATTCTCATTTTAAAGGTTTGTTTTACCAAGGAAAATGTGTTTAACAAAACCAATTACTCCAAAAGTCTTAAGAGTTTTAGCTAGTGATATCTTAGAAAACAACAAGTGTTTCAATATTTCTGTGCAGCACAGAACTGATTAGGTTTCTCTTTCCTTCCCCAAAAGGAGAAAAAAGAAACTGCAGAACCAAGCCTTTCATAGTTTTTTGTCAGGATCTGATATAAGGTACAGTGTAAATCAACACACTTGATGAATCAGAAGAGGGAAGAAAGAACCTAATATAACCTCTTCCCAGCAGCTGCTGTGAAAAACAATGAATTTGTACTTTCCATAAGAGTAAGTTAGCACTTGCGGACAAAAACTGCACCCCACTGTAAGTACTGTGTCAGAGACTGTATGAAGACCATCTGCAGTAAAACTAAGCCTGTTTTAATGAGGTCTCTACCCATTAGATTTATGGGATACAAACTCTGACAACAGAAAATAATACCTGAAAGACAAACCCATCAGGTTTTACGCATGCGCTGGGTTTTTAAAAAATGCTCCTTCATGAGATCTGTCCTGAGAATAACATAGAAACACATGGTTACTGCTGAGTTTTGGAAATGTAACTTCCTCTGCTTTTTAATAACTTTTAATAACTAGAATAATTGACCCTGAATATTCCACGATGAAAGAGAACTTGCTTCTCTAAAAGAATTAACTGGAAAGTATCAAATGAGATAAATTATCACCCTTTTGAAGATACTTTTCTAACCCTAAAATAATATTTTAACCCGCTATATCTGTCAATGTCAGGCCAGCGTGTCACATGAGCAGCGGTTAATAAGCGTTCTTCATTGCAGAAAATAGGAAAAGATTTATGCAAATATGTGTGTGTTTGTACGTTACCCCCATCAGTTTCTTAATCGCTCCAGAGTCAGACTGTTATGGCACACAGTCCTCTATCAGTCCAAAAACAACCCAAGCCTTTCAGGTCTGTTGGTGGGGTATTCAATCCTTCTTTGTCCACTTTAACTTCTCCAGGAGGGAGAAAGAACTTTGCTCCGGCCTGTTTTTCTTCTGCCCGCATAAGATGTGCTTTCAATATAAATCCAGTGTATCACTCTTCTGGCTCTGGCAAACATCATGGATCGTTGTCCATCTCGGTGGGTTTTGGCCAGACTTCTTCTGAGTTTCATTCTGGTGGAAACTCACACTGTGATTTGCAGCAGGCAGACAGGCTCCCTCTCTTTCAGGCCGTGCTGAATAAGCGTCTCTGGCGGAGTAGCCATGAGAACGGCAGGTTTCTAAAGTCCAGACTCAAAAACGCAGATGTTGCACTCAAATCCCATATATGTGTGTATGTGTGAGAGGCAGAAGACAAAGTTTAGTATAGGTTCAGATTTTGCACACAGAAATATTATCAGTCATTCAGTCAGTTGTTCACCATAACATGCACTATACTCCTTTCTTTTCCGACTGATCGCAATATTTAAGACAAACGAAACTTCCTGCAAGAAAGTTTAACTCTTTAACACCTTAATTGATGCACTCTGTGCTTTTTAATCTTTTTCTTATGTTTTTTTATTTTTCTCATCTCCATCCATCAACTGTTTTATTTGAAACTATTTAAACTATTTAACTTATTTACACTCAAACTTCCACTCTGTGAAAAACCAAACTTATCTTCCCAAGTTAAAGCACATCTAACATAATCAACTCCACCTTTTCCTTTCATTTTTTTGGAGATGATGGTTAATGTGTAATAAAAAAAATTAAAATAATAATAATACAGAGCAACTTCTCACCCAGATATATTTGTAGAGTATGAATGTCCCAGATAAAAAGTATTTTTAATCTGGGCAAAAGAAAACATGACCAATAGAATCTTGCTAAAATTCTTCCAAAAATGTTTAGTCCTCCAAACATACACAAGAGCATTCACACAGTTAGTATTTCAACATATTTATGTCCCTTCAGCAATATGTAGCTTAGTTTATGAGCTCCCTTATTATTCAACATTTAATTTCATTTCCTTACGGCAAAATGTTACCAACCAAATTATCCAGTTCACTTTACGGCGGAACCACCTAGTCGTTTTTAATCTCCTTGTGGCGAGATCCTAGCTAAATTTATCACTATTTCTTTGCGGTGAAATAAAACTTTCCCAATGCAGTGTCCTTACGGCGACACACTACCAACGACTTTTAAGTACTTTTCTTCTTTTATTTCTATAGCGCTTACTCTTATCTCATGTACTGTATTTTAAAGCTGTCTCACCTCGGAGTTGACTTCTAGGTGACTCTGTCGGATCCCCAGGGTCACCTGGCATCGAGCAAGACGATAACCCACCGGCCAGATGCGAATGTCACACACCAGGACTTTCAGCCACCAGGCCTAGGTGCAGCTGTGCGGCAGCGCTTAACTTGACGTCAGGCTGTTCCCGGACATCCGCCAGTCACTGCAAAGAAAGATAAAATCAGTTTAGTTCTTATAATCTCCGGCTCGAAGGACCAAATTAATGTTAGGTATTATTTAGTCAACTCAGAGGCAAGAATGATACAGTCAATTTACTTGCAAGGGTAGCTCTGCAGTACAGACTACTACAAAGTGTTGGCACCCCTGTCTCTTTATTTATACATGCTGGTTCACACACAGTTCAACAAACATTCAGGGTGTGTGTGTGTGTGTGTGTGTGTGTGTGTGTGTGTGTGTGTGTGTGTGTGTGTGTGTGTGTGCGTGAGGGGTCAGAAAGGTTAGGGTTCATGTGTCTTGATTTTAAGCAGAGAGAGAGAGTGAGTGAGGACTCGTACCAGTCCCTAGATGTTGCTGATAAAAGCATAACTCACTCTTCTGACCTATCTTCCTTTCTGTGACATGTAAGGAGGGAAAGACACTTAGAGCAGACATGAGTGATAAACTATACAAAAGTTTTCAAACCCCTAACACAAGGTAAAACACAAACCATTAATCTCATATTTGAAATTTTTATGTTTCAAAAAATCATTGAAAAAGGACCACAAATACTGTGGTAAGCCAGAGCTTATGAAGAAACAGAGACCCATAATCCTGTTCTTGTTGCTGAGCACACACACAAATCAAACCGAGATGACTATAACAGAAGGAAGTGACCCAAAACATTTGGAAAACTTAATTTGTTTGTTTCATTAAAATATCTGGTATTTAGTTTATTGTTGAGCAGGTAAAAAGAAAAACAAATGTTACAGTACAATTGTTTTTGCACTTTAAATACATTGTAATAAAAATCATATTTTTGAGGTTCTTTAAAAATGAAATATAGTTCAGGATCTGATTTCAAGATATGCCAAGGCTTTCTAAAAATGACTTAATAGTGGCAGAATGAACTGAAAACTGTCTTATGTAAAGACAGTAACTGAAAACTTTTTTGTTAAAGTAAATCAATGCAATCTTTCTAGAAAGTTAATTCATAGGCTTCCATAAGCCATTAAAAGGATTAATCTCTCTGTTTAAATCTTTTTTATTTATTTCCTCAATCTTTTCTATAGTCAGGGAGGTGATTTTTAGGTAAAGTTTGGTGAAAACTTGTGGCCAACAAAAGGGAATTTTATCAGGTTCTATTCAATAGATGACTGTATCTCCTGGACTGAGAACACCTCCCACCTGGTAAAGAAGGCCCAACAACGGCTCTTCTTTCTCAGAAAGCTGAAATGGACTGGACTCTCTACTCAGCTGCTCACAAACTTTTACAGGATCCCAACTGAAAGCATCCGTTGCCTCACTGTGACAGTGTGGTATGGGAGCTGCACGGCAAAGGAGAGAAATGACTAAGCAATATGGGTGGTGAGGACAGCACAAAGGATCATGGGATGTCGTCTACCGGATCTGGACTCCATTTATGCTGCATGAGTCCAGAAAAGGGCCAGAAACGTTGCTACAGACCTCACCCACCCGGTCATTGCACTATTTGTCCCACTTCCATCAGGAAAGTGATTTAGGAACATCACATCAAAAACAAATAGACTCAGAAACAGTTTCTTTCCCAAAGCAGTGAAGGCAATTGTCCCCCTGCAGGCAGACTAAACATCCCTGTTGACAATCAAACAAACAAAAGCCCATCTTATAGACTGTTTCAGCACAAACTGCACTTTATGTAAATACTAAATATAAATACTAGATGTCACATTCCATGTACATATGTTCTCTTTTTGAAATTTTGTAAGTGTTTTTAATTTATGTCTGCGTACTATATGAACCGGTGTCTCAGCAAAATTTCATTATGGTGACATAGTGAAAATAAAGACTCTGGAATCATAAATCTTGTATTTAAGAATCTTTCATCACCTACCTGTCCTGATTATCGGTTGATGCAAAACTTAATTTGCTTAAGCTGTTCAGGAAAGTAGCACAATCCAGTAATTTTTCACTATTTTTAATATAGAGGCAAAGAATATTGTCAGTGAAATTAAAGCACCTGATTATGTTAGATAAATGGATATTCACCAGTGGGTTAAAAACAAAATGCCTTTTCGTAAACCCAAATGAACTGAAACTGAAATGTTTTAGCCTTATTTCATGTCAAACGGGGCAAAAAGGGGTTATTTGTCTGTTCATATCTGGTTTCAGCTGTACCAGACATTTTATTAGAGGTGTTGTTTTGTTTAAAAGTAGCTGTTTCCGATTGGTTCTGATTGACCTTAAATAGAATCTGTCTCTGATTTATGAAAACTTTATCATTCCTGAGGAATATTCAGTGTATGTAGCTATTTTAAATACACAAAAATTCTGGGCAAGTTTATGTCCATGTCCATGAAAGAGGGGCAGTGTTTTAGAAACACCTCACTCTGTTATGATTGTCATTTCAGTCCTATAAATGAAAAAAAGAAAAATGAACAAATTAGAAAAAGTACATTGCAGCGGCATAAAGGTAATTAAATAATTAAAGAGAATAAAAATGAATAATTAAAAAGATGATAAGAAAAAATAAAAGATTTATGATAAAATGATCGATAAGAAAATGAAAGGAAAGTTGGACTGAAAACTGTAACAATGTTTAGATGGCACAGTCAAAGGCCACTCTAAACAAATACGTTTTTAATCTTGATTTGAAGCAACTTAGGGTTTCGGCGCTTTTAATTCAATTCAATTCAATTCAGTTTTATTTATATAGCGCCAATTCACAACACATGTTGTCTCAAGGCACTTCACAACAGTCAGGTACATACATTTCTATTAATCCTAACAATTGAACAGTGCAGTCGGAGTTAGCTTTTTATTCAAATTGGATAAAAAGTTTTTCTATCTAAGGAAACCAAGCAGATTGCATCCAGTCAGTGACTTGCAGCATTCCCTCCTCCCAGATGAGCATGTAGAGACAGTGGACAGTCACTGTCGTTGACTTTGCAGCAATCCCTCATACTGAGCATGCATGTAGCGACAGCGGAGAGGAAAAACTCCCTTTTAACAGGAAGAAACCTCCAGCAGAACCAGGCTCAGTGTGAGCGGCCATCTGCCACGACCGACTGGGGGTTTGAGAGAACAGAGCAGAGACACAAAAAGAACACAGAAGCACTGATCCAGAAGTACTTTCTATGGAAAGGAAAAGTAAATGTTAATGGATGTAGCTCCTTTAGTCGTTTCACCTAGAAAGAAAGAACAGATAAACTCTGAGCCAGTTAGAGTCTGAAAGAGAGCACATATAATTAGTTACAGTAAAAGCTCAGTCAATTTCCATGTATAGGAGAGAGAAAGGGTTAAACACTAAAAGACAGGGCAATGTGGATCATCGGTAGAGGGTGAGCATTAAGTTGTTGCCAGCAGAAGCTCGGACGATTCCCCTCTCCAGAAAGGTGTCACAGGCAGACACAGAGCCAGGCCAGGTGTAGCTTCTAGGAAGAGAAAAGAGAGAACAAGGTTAAAAGCTGAAATAACAGCAAACAATGCAAAATTGGAGAGTAGTGTGAGAATGTAGCGAAGAGGGTGAAAGTGGTCGTTATGTCCTCCAGCATCCTAAGCCTATAGCAGCATAACTACACAGATAGTTTCAGTTCAGATTATTTAGTTAAACGGCGCTTATTTACAACAATGTCGTCTTAAGGCACCTCACAAAGGGTCCCACTGATGGTCATTGTTATACTAAAAACCACAATGATTGGGATACCTCTCTCTGTCAGACTGATTATACCCATTGGAAAAGAGAAGGGGTCATACAGTTTTCTGGCAGTTTATTCCAGATTAGTGGAGCATAAGAACTAAAAGCTGCTTCTCCATGTTTGGTTCTGGTTCTGGGTCTGCAGAGTAGATTTGAGCCAGAAGACCTGAGAGGTCTTCACTGACAACAAGTCTGTAATGTATTTTGGTGCTAGGTTATTCAGTGATTTATAGACTAACAGAAGTATTTTAAAGTCTATTCTCTGAGCTACAGGGAGCCAATGTTAGGACTTTAGTACCAGGGTGATGTGCTCCATTTTCTTAGTTCTAGTGAGGACGTTCTGGATCAACTGCAGCTGTCTGATCGACTTTTTAGGCAGACCTGTGAAGACACTGTTGCAGTAATCAATTCTACTAAAGATGAACGCATGAATTAGTTTTTCAAGGTCCTGCCGAGACCTCAGTCCTTTGATCCTGGAGATGTTCTTTAGGTGATAGAATGCCGAACTTGTTACTGTCTTTATGTGCCTCTGAAGGTTCAGGTCTGAGTCCATCACTATACCCAGATTTCGAACCTAATTGGTGGTTTCTAGCTGTATTAATTCAATGAAGTTTTCAATACAGTTTATTTATATAGCGCCAATTCACAACATATGTTGTCTCAAGGCACTTCACAAAGTCAGGTACATACACTCCAATTAATTCCAACCATTGAACAGTACAGTCAGATTCAGTTATTTATACAAATTGGATAAAAAGTCTTTCTATCTAAGGAAACCCAGCAGGTTGCATCGAGTCAGAGACTTGTAGCAGTCACTCCCCCTATTAACTGAAGCTGTGTGCTAACTTTTAAACGCTCTTCCTTTGGTCCAAAAATTATTACTTCAGTTTTGTTTTGATTCAGCTAAAGAACATTTTGGCACATCCATGCATTGATTTCTTCTAAGCATTTACCCAGCGCTTGAATGGGTTCATAGTCACCTGGTAACATCATAACGTATAGCTGTGTGTCGTCTGCATAGTTATGATAACTTACGTGGTTGTTTATTAAAATCTGAGTTAGGGGGAGCATGTAGATATTGAATAGGAGGGGCCCTAAGATGGACCCTTGCGGAACGCCACATGTGATTTTTGTGGTCTCTGCTGTAAAGTTACCTACTGACACAAAAAAGTCCCTGTCCTTCAAGTAGGATTTAAACCAAGCGAGCGCTGTATCACAAAGGCCGACCCAGTTTTCCAGGGGCTCTAATAAAATAGTGTGATCAACAGTGTTGAATGCTGCACTAAGGTCCAATAATACCAGCACTGTGGTTCTTCCACAGTCTGCATTTATACGGATGTCATTGAATACCTTGACAAGAGCAGTCTCTGTACTGTGGTGAGCACGGAAGCCTGACTGGAAGACATTGAAGCGGTTGGTCGTTGTTAGGAAGTTGTTTAACTGTTGAAACACAGCTTTTTCAACAATCTTACTGATGAAGGGGAGGTTTGATATAGGCCTGTAGTTCTGCAGTAGCAGCTTGTCCAAGTTGCTCTTTTTCAATAGAGGTTTGATAATTGCTGTTTTTAGGGCATGGGGGAAAACACCTGACAAAAGGGACATGTTTATTATTTGTGTTAAATCAGATGTTATTACGGGCATAGCTTTCTTAAGGAAAGCTGTGGGTAAAACATCGTGACAGCAGGAAAAAGAGCTTAGTTGCTGTACGATTTCTTCTACGTTTTTGTAGTTTATTTGGTGAAAATGGGAAATTTTGTCGAAATAAGTTCTAGTTAGAGGCAACATTGGTAATGGAGTTGATGTGGATGCCCCTCTGATCTTTTGGGTTTTTTCAGTGAAGTAGTTAGCCAATTCATTGGAGGCCCTGGTAGAGTGGATTTCAGATGCTACAGTTACAGGAGGGTTTGTTAACCTGTCGACCATGGCAATAATGCACGAGCATGTTTTTGCTGAAGATCTCAGAGAAGAAAGATTCTCTCGCATTTTTCAGTTGTAACTTATATCTATATTGTCTCTCTTTATAGATGTTATAGTGAACCTGGAGTCCAGACTTTCACCTGCGTTCAACTTTTCGACACTCCCTTTTTTCACTTCTGACTGGTGAAGCTCTTCTCCATGGAGACATTTTCTTCCAAGAAATGTTCACTTTAATTGGAGCAACTGAATCAATGATGTCCGAGATTTTAGAATGAAAGTTATCTACCAGCTCATCTACAGTGTTACAGGGCAAAGTGGAGGTAGAAGAATAAATCTGGTTAAAGGTTTCAGCAGCACTGTCCTTAAAGATGCATTTTCTTATCATGTCTCTTTGGCAAACTGAGCCATTGAAGATGATGCTTTCAAAAATAACAGGAAAATGGTCAGATAGGGCAACATCAGTTACAGACACCTTGGAAATGTTTAGACCCTTAGTGATGATCAAGTCCAAAATATGTCCCTGTTTGTGCGTTTGCTGTTTAACATGTTGAGTCAAACCAACATTTCTAAGAGTGTCACATAGATCTATTGTACTTCTGTCTTCAGGATAGTCAAAGTGAATGTTGAAGTCTCCCACAATAATTAAACAGTCATAATCAACACATCACAGCTTAAAGTTCATTAAAGTCACTTGTTTTTGACTTAGGAGTTCTGTAAATATTCAAGAACATGGTTTGGACAGGGTTCTTTACCCTTTAGAACCATTAATTCAAAAGAGTCAAATTTGCCCAAAAATACCTTTTTACATTTTAGCAAAGCTTTAAACAAAGTGGCCACCCCTCCACCTTTTTTTTGCTGTCTGCTCTCACAAAGTAAATTGTAGTTCGGAGGCGTAGACTCTATCAGAATGGGAGCCTCATTAAATTCGTGTAACTATGTTTCTGTTAAAAACATAACATCAAGATCATGGTCAGTAATGAAGTCATTGATTAAAAATGATTTTCCTGACGGAGATCTAATGTTCAATAACGCCAGTTTATATGACTTAGTTGCTGATATTAACTCCGTGTCTGGTTGTACCTGACAGTTTATGGCTTTTAAGTTTGATTGTTTATTACTGTCTTTTATTCTTTTAGTTTTGTTCTTTCTGTGACGTATAAGCATAGAGATTTTACAACTATCTCCCACCAGGGGCCCAGGTTTTTCCTGGAAATGATCATTTATGATAGAGTTACCCCTGGGACCCAGACTGTATCACAGGGAAGTGACTTGAAGGTCCTGATTAGGAGGAGACAGATTAGGAGGTGGTGGGGCTCTGCGGCTTTTTTAAGATGTTGGTTTAGTAGCAGGGCCTTGGCCACGGGGGGTGTTGAAGGGAGAAGATGTCAGAGTCATTTGGGTCCCAATCTTAAAAACTTGTTTAATGGTGTCGTTGAAATCTCACAAAGCAAATACCAGGCTCCGTGGAGAGAGGGTATTGTTCTGTGTGGTCTGGGTCGGGGTCTGGGGTGCGGGTCGTTTGAGGGGGCCCACCTCCCCTGTGGAATTTGACTGAGAGACCTTTTGTGATGACCTCTCTTTCTCAGCCAACTGCCTGTTTATCTTTATCTCTGCTGGAGCTGTTGGCAGTCACCTTATCATTGTTTTTAATACTACATGTTCTCTGCTGGTTGAGGCTGCTGGCGGAATATTTATTGAATAGAAGAGATTAGATGAGAAACGTCTGGCTGCCGGCTCGTTTAAACAGAAACCATCTTGCTTGAAGAGGTATCTTTTTTCCCAAAAAATATTAAAGTTGTCAATGAAGTTCACAGCTGTAGTAGCACATGCTATTTTTCAAGCGTTCATTAATCATTAGAAGTTTTGAAAAAAATCTCATCTCCACAGAAAATTGGTGCAAAGGGTCTGCTGAGAAACACCTTGATGTTGAGACCTTCAATTTTATTCAGCAGACAAAATAAATCCTCCTTCAATACTAATGATATTTTCTTAGCTACGTCATCCATGGCTCCAAAGTGTAAGACAAGGTTTTCTAGGGTCGGGTGCTCTTCTGTTATTGCCAGAATATTGTTTAAGATATTGGACACCATGTCAGTGGTACCAATCACAATTTCTGTGTTTTTCTTAATGCAGAAATCTTCACAGCTGTGTTGCCCACTATTAGGGTTCTTGGTCCGGTGGGGCGCTTTTTCTCTGGCACCTTACGAGAAGACAGTGAAGAATGAAGATTGTTCTCTAACCTTTTATTGTTCTCAGAAGATGGATCATTTTCCTGGTTTTCATTCTGTAGTGAGGCAAATCTGTTTTGGAGGGGAATTCCATTATTTCCAGCTGGCTCACTGCTATCAGTTGTTGTGACAGCAGCTCGCTGTCAAAGTCTTCTTTTCCCAGCGGAAATGGGGGCATTGCTCTGTAATTCTGGTCATTCTGATTTATTTAATTGCAGAGATCTTGCAGTGAGTTGTCTTCCTTGATTTTTTGCCTTAGACCTAAAACATTCCAGGGGGGGCTGCCGGTGGGTTCATTCTCGGTGTTCTGTTTGCTGGCATTGAGCTTGCTGTCACTGTTTGGGATCACAGGCAAAGTTGAATTATTGCTGTACCTCATATTAACCTCCACATTCACTTCTAGTTGAAGGATTTTCATCTCCAAAACAGCCAATTTCTATAAAAGTTTGTCAAAGTCCTCTGTGGTGAAAGAAGGCATCTTGTGCTGGTTAGCTGGTGACTTGTCAACACCAGCACTCACCTCTTTATCTGTGATCAACGCCAATAGCAGTTCTGTCTTAAATAACATGTATTTCATACCAACATCTTCAGCAGGTTTGGAGGGATGATGGTAAAGGGTGTACTACACCAGACAACACCAGGGGTTTATAAATATGTAGCTGAACTCATGGTATGATGTTCCTTTTCTGAAATGCTGTGTGACTTCCATTCCAGATGTAACGAGACATATATATTCCACAAGGTTCAACTTTTGTCTTGTCAGTTCACAGATGATTTTCCCAAGAGTCTTGGCCTTTGTGTTCTTTTTGCTCAGCAGTGATTTTGACGTTGGAAGGGCCATCTCATGGAGGCCATTCCTTTCCAAAGGTTAATCCCGCTATCTCAACTGGAAATAACTATATATGGGTTTTATTTACTCTTTTATATATTGCTGATGGCTTATAAGCTTGTTTTCTTTAAAATTGTTCTTGTTTTATTCATTTTTAAATGTTATTCTTGTGCATTAATCAGCCATTTAAAATGCCCAAAATAATTTATATGTTCATAGATATAACAAATATCTGTTTAAATAAAAAACATTGATGACAAATACTATTTGTTTCATTTATTTAATTTTTAACAACTTAAATACTAACATATTAACTTTTTGAACAAAGTTTAAATCAATATATTTGTAGAGCATAATAATAATAGATAAAACGAACGTTACCCGTTAGATATCATCTGACCGATTACTTTCCACTCATTGGGAAAAGCCAGAGGGACAGCTGGCGAGGTGAGCTGGTTGTTAGCACAGCGGGAATGAACATGTCTGAACATTTCAGAGAACTTTTGCTACTATGCAATATCTTAATAAACCTAGCAGATATTTCAGGTTTCCAAAGCTACATTCCAAAAAATTATAAAAGATAATTTTCAAAGAAAGTGTAATATATTCAACTTTATTCACAGCTTTTCTCTCTCCTCTGCCATTGGTACTTCCGTTTCAACAATTTGCTTCAACCCACTATGATTCATGGGGTGGGCCACAAAGGATACACCGGACCCATCCTTCACATCTGGGGAGAAGGACACATTTGGAGGAGGCTTTGAATTTGGACAGCCTTCGTTGCATCGCTGTGATATAATCGGCCTACAATGTGGCCTTCGATGGATGTAGCCCCTGAATTTGGACCAGCTTTTCTTATGTTGCATCATGAACGCTGACCTTAACTGAGGCAGTGAAACCTGCAGAGATGTTGACATTGTTCTGGGTTCTTTTGGAGTAATTTTGGCCAATCCTGGGAAGTTTCTCCTCTGTTCTATGTTTCACACTTTGGTTTTGAGTAATCCCAAAGCCTTGGAAATGGCTTTGTAAACCTTTCCATTCTGATAGAGGTCACTGATTACTTTAGATCAGGGCATGGTGTGTCTTTTTAGATCTTTTGGCCTACTTCATGTTGTTAGACAGGTTCCTTTTAAGATTTTTATTGAATCTACAAGTAATTGAGTCTGGGTGTTGCTATTAACAATGATCCAAAATAGTTGGGTTAATCAAAGTTAATTTATGATTTAAAAAGGAGGGCAATTATTTCTTCATATCAGATCAGGCTGGTTTGGATAACTTTTTCCCTTAATACCTAAACTCATTTAAAAACCACTAGTTAGTCAGGGTTTGTCTAACACAAATATTGATGTGATGATTTGAAAGATTAGTGTGACAAAAATGCAAAATCTAAAGAGTACCTGTTTACTACTGTTTTCCTCTCTAAAACACTGGTGAAAGTAAAGGGGACTATTTATATGAAAACCACAGTTCAAAATGACAAAAGAGGCTTTTATAAACAGATATGTTTTAATTCTTGACTGTAAAAACAAAATAGAGATACTCAAACCATTCAAGAGGTAATTTACTAAAACATCAGCAAACAGCCAGTTTACAAACATAAATGGATAATTTTCTCAACAGTCTTTTTGTGCTTTGATATAGAATTAATGACTGATAAAAAGTGATAAAAATACAAGTAAAAGCTGTACAAACACTAAGTTAACTAATACTGACTGGATTCTTTCACGTAGAAAGTGAATCAACAAGGACCCAACACCTCAATTTTTATAAATTGAGGTTTTACTATCTATAAGTAAAATGCATTGCATGCTAGATGGTCCAACATCCAAGGCATACATTTATTTATTCATATATTTATTTATTCTTCATGCATTTTATCAAAACAGGCTGGAATTAGGGTACAGTTGAAGGTGTTTTTACATAGAAGTGGCAGCAGTGGCGATTCAAGTTGGCCGCACCCGAGGTAGGCTCCATGGATGTACATTTAATTATTTATGTATGTTTGGATATGTCTATTTCATGACTTCATCTCTGGTCAAATGTGAAATGAATTTTTTTTCCCTTCAAAAACAGAAAATGATCCCCTGTGATGAGATGAAAAATCTCAGCAGATGCAAATTAATGCTGAAAGTAATCTGTAGTTGACTTTCAAACTAGCCTCCATTTATGTGAAGTACCACCACACTGTGTAATTTATTGCCACTAGTAGGCTACAATAGATGACAAAGGTATGGTGCTAAGAGGACCGCAATACATTTAGAAAATAACAAAAACCTCCTGTAAAAAAAAAAAAAAGGTTTCATGGATTTAGGCGTAATTGAATCCACCTGTTCAATTCAGTAAACATTGGTTCAACAGACATGTGCATTATGAGTCTGTCAGCTGACATAAACAAGTTAAACTTTTGGAGAGTCTCAGAATTAAACAGCTTGGAGCTGTTCACCTAAAGATGTTCAGTCATGTAGCTATGATCTCAGCAGTGTGTCCCTACAGCAGAGTATGCAGCTGAGGTGGAGGGCTGCCTGTTGATGGTGTTGAATGGAGATAGCTCGAGGTCAGTGGTGGCACATTCATTTTCAACATCGCTGTTGCGGGGTGAGCCACACTCCTCGCAGCAGCAGCAGCAACAGTCCAAAAAGGCTCTGGTGAATGGCTGGCACAGGCAGAACAGCAGGGCGGGGGTTACTGCAGACTTGCAGAACAGCAGCAGCTGGCTGACCAAATGCAGGATGTCCAGGGTCCTCCTAGGAATGCCAGCCGCCATGTACACAGTGACAATGTTGCAGATGTTCTCAGGAATTATGCAAAAGCCATAAATGATGGCCAAGGCCACCACGGCACAGTTCATCTGGCTCTCCAGCTGGATTTGCTTCTTGCTCCCACGTACACAGGCTCGCTCAGCACGACGGATCTTTCTGGCAGTAATCAGTGAGCTGAAAATAGTGAACAGTGTTGGCAGACAGAAGTAGCAGCCGAAGTACCACCAAAGGCGTGCTCCGTCATAGGTAAGGCCCAGGATGTATAGCGTGTCTGGTAGCTCGGTGGAGATCCGAACCACACAGCGTTCACAGGGTGTCACATCGGGTAAATCACTGTCCTCAGTCACTAGCTGTCGGATAAGCAGCTCAGGTAAAGCCAGCAGCAACGCACCAACCCAAATGACTGCAAGCTTGGCCGTGGTAGATGCCCAGTTCTCAATCATCTCATAGTACATCTTCACATTGGTGGCTGCGCGAAAACGATCGATGCACAGAGCGCACAGCGTGAACGTGGTGACCCCGAGAGATGCCACCTGGTAGAAGAACAGAAACAGAATATTAAGTGATATAAACACCAGTCCATGAACATCACGACACTAGCCCAGATCTTCTGCAGTTTTCCACCAGCCACAAAACCTGTTATAGACATAGTTTTCTAGCGCCTGAAAGGTGTTTGCACACTCACAGGATTACACTCATTTTAACAAAGGAAAAAATAGAATTTCTTTACTTTTGACACTGACTGTCTGTGGGCACAGCAGCTTCTAGATGATGAGGAACAAAGAAAAGGAAACAATAGCTTCTTAATTTATGTGAAATCATTTAAAATATCACAGGACAATATTATGAAGGAAATCAACTGTCCCTAAAATAATGTCAGCATATTTTAAAATTCTAGCTTCTTGGAATGTAGAGGCATCTTACAATATTTATTTTAATTTCTTTCACAATAAATTATTTCACAGAATCAACATGTCAAGTCTTAATTTCCTTATTTTTGATCAATAGGACATTATTAGGTCTGAGCAGGGAATGAAGCAGGCTGGGGATGTTCCTGCAGTGATGAAGACCCAATTCTCAAGGGGAGGTTGTCCCAAACACAAAGGTTAGATTTTCACCATAGGAGGGAATAACAATCCACGTGGATGCAATTAGCAGTCAGCTCTGCTTCTGTTTATTCTTCCATGGTGTCACCCACCACCAGTGCTGGTCCCCATTTTTGGAAGAGGCTTCTTAATGTTAACGCTTAATTTTAATGTTTCACTTGTACACCTTTGCTATTTAGTCAGGCCTCCACTCTGATGACCACTGCAACACAGAGACACCAAGGACAAACAGGCATGCATGCACATGCTCATACCTACGGGCAATTTAGAGAAACCAATTAACCTAGCAGTCATGTTTTGGGATTATGGGAGGAAGGAGAATGAAGGAATGAGAATGTCTGGCCATCTGCTTGTCATCTTAAGCTCAAGCTCACTTGGGTTATGCAGCAGAAATATCCAAAGAACCACAAGAAGGTCCACCACTGAATAACTTTTAAACCCCCCAAAAGGAAGATTTTTAAGTGGCCTAGTAAAAGTCCAATCAGATGCTGTGGCATGAAAAGCCGTTGTTGCTGGAAAACCTTCCACATGTCTGAATAAAAACAACTCCGCAAAACAGAGGGGGTCAAGTTCCTCCACAGAGATGTTCAAGACACTGCCAGTTTTACAAACACTGTCGCTGCAAATGGTGAAGCAACCAGTTATTATAGGGGGTAATTACTTTTCCACATGTCAGGTTAGACTGAATAGATGTTTGCCCCTAATAAATGAAATCATCGTTTGAAAACTATTTTTTGCATTTCCTCAGGTTCACTTTGATATTAAATGTGTTTGATGATCTCGAAAATTTAAGTGTAACGAACTTATACCCAGAAGAAAGGTGTAAGATAACGTTTTCAGCACTTCCACCTTGATGAACTTCCAACTAGTGTGCTAGTGTGTTTCTTTGCTCTGTGCACTGCTGCTCTTTGGGATTCTTGTTTTACTCCTTCAGTTTACCTTCCTACTCAATCCCTCTCACAGTTTAGTTTTTGGGTTAGACAACAAGAAAAATAATGTCTGTGTGTGTGTGTGTGTGAACATTGAGTGACTGCAGCTCCCCCTTATACTGACTGTGGATCATTTTAGAGTTATCTTTAAATCTAGATGAATAAAAAAGAGTAAATGCAAAACAGATGAAGTAAATGCTTCAAATTTTGAGTCGATTCAATCTGCTGGGTTTCCTTAGAGAACTTCTTAACCATTGTCAATAAGAACCTGAACTTGACTGCATTGTTTGATAACTGGGGTCAATGTAACTGACTGAATATCTGTCTCTATGATTGGATTGTACCTGGATTGGAAAGTACCTAGAGACAATTTGTTGTAGACTGGCGCTATACAAGGAAACTAAAATGAATTGAAATATATCCTGTTAACAGCACTGATTTAAACCTCTTTGCATCTCATCTGTAGTGAGATGTAATCACTGAGAATCACAGATTTCTGGTTAAACTGGCTTCCAGACATTTGTACTTTCAGTTAGTGGGGTCTGGCACTGGGGTTCTGTGAAGGTTGGCACATTATTTCTAGCTGTTTATTCTAAATCTTAAAACCATGCTGTTGTTGTTGCTCTGAGGTTCCTGTAACATTTAATCCATTTTAGTGCTTAAGGATTGAGATGTTTTTACATCCAAAATGACATGGTCATAAATGACTGTTGCGTTGAAGCTAAATTACAAATGAGGCCTAAAGTACATTCAGAAGAGCTTATGGTTGTTTACAGTGATGCAGACAGTCCTGAGGCCAGAATGGGGTCATGGTCTAATCTCAGTCTGAGAGGGGACTCAGTAATCCCCCTCCCCAGTCTGATGGAAGAGCAGATTGTAACACATCCAGGGGTTTTTACAGTGTGATGTGCCACTAATCAGATCAACAACTCCTCATTTCATTTTGGACCATTAAACCCGATTTAGATCTGAATCCACTTATCTGCTCACCTACTTCTCTGATCTTTACATCTTCATAATGACTCCAGTTCTATTGCTGCAACAGTCAAACAGACTTTTAATCTGTCATATGTGACTGATCAGTTTAACACATTTAGAGGCTGAAGGATTGAGAGCAACCCTAAAACCTTACAGCATTCATACCAATGGATTCACTTTTCATAAACAACCTTTAACAAAAATAAGAAAAGAAATAGTCCATTAATGTTAGAATCATAAAATACTTTTAGTTTGTCTCCCTGATAGATAAAGTGAAGGAAAATTTACCTGAGCCCAACATGCGCTGCTGTAAGACGGCCTGTCAAGATATTACATGTCTGATAACACACCCTCAACCCTCAGGCACTGCTGCCTTCCCTATAGGTGAGTGTGTGAACCTAACTTTAAGTAACAAGAAATGCTCACTTTGGTAAATCTTTTTTGTTTATTGTGCATTCAATTACAACTAAAGTGCATATTTGAGAGAACATGATGCATTAATAGCATAGACAAAGTAAAATCAGAACTCCAGACTTTCCAGTCCTGAAGCTGAGTGAAATCAGCTGGATGTGATTTAGGGATAAGATACAGTGCTTTGCAAAGGTTTTCACATCCCATATACTTTTCCATGGTTGTCACATTCTAACCACAAATGTCAGCATATGTTATCAGGACCAACATAAAGTAGGCCATAATTCTGAAGTTAAAAGAACTTTAACTTCAGAATGAACAAATAAAAATCTTAAAAATGTGGCATTAATATACAGACCCCTTTATTCTGACAATCCCAAATAAACTCCAGTGCAACAAATTGCCTTCAGAAGTCATCTCAGTAGTAGACAGAGTCCAGCTGTGTCTGAGTAAAGTGAATCTGACAGCAGCTGTTCTGTTTCTGACCTCAGAGCTTTGTTAGAGAACATTAGAGATCAACAGCTCAGGTGGAAAAATCTGCCACTATTAATCATACACTGCACATATCTGGCCTTAACGTCATCTTACATTCAGCATTGTTACTCCCACAAGCAGACCCCCTTCCCACCAACCCCCTCTCACCTCCAGGTAGGGGACAATCCTGCAGGAGAACTCTCCCAGCAGCCAGTTCTCGGTGAGCTCGTGGAAAACTACGAGCGGTAGGCAGAAAAAGACAACGATGAAGTCCCAGAGCGCCAGATTGGCCAGGAGGGAGTTGGAGATGCTCCTCATGTAGTAGTTGTGACACACGATACACATGAGCGCCATGTTCCCGATAATCCCCACGCTGAATATGATGGCAGCCACCATTAGCACCGCGTAGGCTCCGTAGGACACCGGATAAAACGGGTTCTTCATCTGCTTGCGTCTGGTCCGCGGGTTCACTGGGCTAAACGGCGTGGTGTCAGGGATGTCCGACGGGAAGTGCTCCTCTTCATCATAGCTGCTGCTGTTAAACATTAAGGGGAACAGTGCACCCTGCTCCTGCGCCATGGCGACAGACAGAACCTTCGGTGAGTCCAGAAGGAGCCCACTCCGTCTCCTACGGTCCTGCATGTGCCTCGGATCGTTCTCATCGGTTCTAACTACGCATTTAGGTCCATTCACGGTTTGTTTCAACACTTCTCCCACATTACACTCGCCTTTTCTCTTACTTTTCTCCGTGCGTAAATCCCCATTTTTTGCAGAGCTTTTACGCACAGACCGTAGGGACTGTGCTCCCAGCCGCTCAGATGATTCTGGATTTACTCTACCCAGCGATGGGACCTTGGCAATGGCTCCTCCATTGTCCCACCAGCTGACTGGCCGCCATTCCTGGCTGTGCGCATTCCTGTCGGCGGTGGTGGATTCATAATGAGGACCGAGTCTCGACCTTTTGTTCCGGAGAAGCTGAATCGCGCCGATCTCGCCGCACAGCAACAAGCAGAGGACCCGCTGAGGCAGCATCTTGGTTCAGGCTAAACCGAGGGGGAGTTCTGGGTGACCCAAAATGCTCGACCCATCTCAAGACTGGTATCAGATCAAATACGTGTTGAGTTTCTAAGGATATCAACAGCACCACAAGAAGTATCCAGTACTGGAATAATCACGTAAAAGTGAGACGGCTTCCAGCTGCAGGTTGGTCCCGGAGCGGTTCAGTCCAGAGGTGACCTTTGTGGCGACACTCAAATCAATACCAGAACGACGGAAGTCACCAAGTTCCAACAGTTCCAGCTCCTGGAGCTCTGACCCGAAGAGGAGAGGGTCCTAGCGAGGGAAGATGGTCCTGGAGGAGGAGGGGGAGGAAGGGGGGCGGGAGAGAAGAGGAGGAGCAGTCATCTTCAAACTTCCCTTATCCGACATTATTTCTGTATTGGGCCGCCATTTAACAAAACCATGTCGGTAACTGCATGAATGCTGCGCAAACAGAACCAAACATAAACTCCCCTGCCAACCATTGTGCAAAACAGGAAAATGTTTATTATTTAACTTATGAGATCCATTAAGAACTAAAAAGCGAATCGACTGTCCCGACACTAGTCTTCTGCTTTACAAAAAGAAAAAGGTGATCCTAGTGCTAAATAAAAATAAAAAACTTATTGAAAATGCAACTGTCATGATTTTACAAATAAAATAAAGATTTCGTAAATCTATTTTTAACGATTTTGTGTCACTTGTAGCCAGTGATGTCTCTCATATAACGCGTTTCTATTTCATATCCAGTAATCAGATTAAAGTTACTTATCCAAATCACTATGCGTTACTATTTTTGTCATTTTCTCTTGTAATTTCATTTTTATTCCTCTATGCGTCTCGGGGAGTGACGTCTGATCTATGTGACAATTCAGTCACGTTATCATCACCTGTGATACTACGCCATCACAGAAACGTAAATAATGGAGGGAGGAGAGAGATACGCATTTTGTAGCTGGAAATACAGGAACTATTTTGAGTTTCTGTCAGCGAAGTATGACAATATCAAGGTTCGTTGTACCCTCTGTGCTGGCGAGAAAGTGCTGTCTAGCTTCAAAAACACCACATCAAATCTCAAGAAACATTTGGAATCGCAGCATGGGACAGTCAGACTGACGGAGCAAGTCCCGCCAGGTGCTTCGAAGCAGAGGGATGCGACGGGCCCTCCACTAATCAAACAACAAAATCTGGATTTCGGTGCAAAACCAGCAAGTGGGGAAGAGTTAAAGAAGTTGGTCGGACGGTATGTAGTAGAAGAAATGCTGCCCTTAAACACGATTGACTCGCCCTCGTTTCGTGCCATAATAAACAGAATCCCCACTACTGTAAATGCCGAACTGCCTCACAGAGGAGCTTTTCCTGCATATCTGGAGGAGTATGCAGAGATGGTGAGAAATCTGAAGGCCGCACTGAATGAGGTCGACTTTGTGTCAATATATATATGGACACCATAAGGGCTACAAGTTGTAGCCCTTATTCACAGTAATCAGACAGAAAGAAGGGAGGAAGATAGCAAAGCTGCTGCGTTAAGGATCAACAGCCCCACACATGGTGCAGCTCTACGCCATGCACTGCCCGGTGAAAGCAGAATCTCAGTCTACATTTAACCAGACCAAGTGTTTTGGATGCTTGATCAGATGTGGTACAAATTTATTTAAGAAACTCTAGCATAAACCTTTCATTTGTTACAGACTCAGAAGCTGTAAATAATAATAAAAACAAAATCATCATTGTAAACCAAATTCAGCTTCATCAGACAAGCATTGTACACACATATTCTCTTAGAGCCAACAATAAACCTCCTGAATTAAATTAAGGGGAATAGTGCACCACACCGTCAGGGGAATTGGACACTGCACCAAAATGGTTCTAGGTGCTGAAGCCTCTTAATGTAAACTGTTTGTAGATTTCTGTTGTTGGCAGGTTTGATCAAAATGCATTTCCTTCCTTGTATTTTGCAGAAAATATGAATGTCAACAGTCTGTCCTATTAAAATAACAATTTCATACCTTTTAAAAGCAAAGAGCCTTACACAAGTGTTCACACCTCTTGACCTTTTTTTACATTTGGTCTTTGTGTTGGGCAGTGGATGGAACTCAAAAGGAAGGAACATGGTTTTCACTTTTTGTGTGTGTGTGTGGTGTGCATCTAAACATCAGTCCTCAAGTTTTGCCACAGATTCTCAGTTGGATTTAGGTCTGGACTTGGGCCTTTCTCATACATTCATATGTCTTAGAATGGCCATATCTACTGTGGCTAAATGGGAAGAGTACCGTAGTTGTCTTGCAATCTGAAAGTTGTGGGTTTGATTCCAGCTTTCTCCCCTACCATGTGGGTGGGTGGGTCAGTAAGATTTCTACGGCACCTTTCACACCCCAAAGTGCTTTACAATAAAAACACATATAAAGACACAAGCAGTAAAAACATGCATAGATACTGGCAGCATGTTGCCCAGTGGGGAGGATGTTATTAGGGAAGGATAGGCCAGAAAGTTCAGTTTTGGCCTCATATCTGGACCACCATTCGAAATGAAAATAAAAAATTCAGATTAAGACTTCTTGTAGTTTTCTGTTATCAATGGCTTTCTTCATGCCACTCTTCCATAAAGGCCAGATCTTTGAAGCAGACTAAGTTTTGTGGACAGATTATTCCACCTGAGTTGTGGAGCTCTGCAGCTCCTCCAGAGTTAACATGGGCCCCTCAGCTATTTTTTTGATTAATGATGTCTGTGCTCAGTCAGTTTAGGTGGAGCTCCATGTCTTAGTAGGTCTGCAGTTGGTCCAGCCTTTCTCTATGTTCAGATGATGGGTTGAACAGAGCTCTGTGGAGCTTTAAACTTCTCCACAACGTTCTCCCCGACCCGTCTGCTATGTACCTTGGTCTTCATGATGTTGGTTGTTCTCCTTTGTTGTCTAACACACCTCAGTCTCAGAAGTCCGTAATGCTTCTTCACTTTATCTGAATCTCTCATGACTTTAGTTATTAATAGAATCACAGCCGGAAAAGAAACAAATTTTACTTACATTATGGTATGAAATCAGTAGCATCAAGTCAGGAATCCTCTCCACATGACTCATGCTGTGACTGACTGAGCTGCTCTGCAACATCATAGCTTTAGAGTTCTTCAGTTCTGATACATAGAACTGCAGCGGTGTTAGGATTATAGTACGGAAAGTTACAGCCAGCGATCCATGTTTCCTGGCCCTTTGATAAATTCAAACCTCCATCCACACTTATGAGCCAAAACTTTATGAACACCAATAAAAAATCTGATTCAGACAGACACCTAATTTAATACTTAAACTTACTGATTTACACTTTATTTGGAAAGTCATTACAAAGAGACGGTGAGGTGAAGAAAACCTTGGAAATGGAAACAATAACAACAAAAATAAAATCACATCAGTGCTTTAAACAGGTTTGCTATCAAACACCTCATCATACAAACCGACAGATCATTCGTCTATTTTCCTGAAGGATTCTGTTTGAATCTGAAACATGCTGCTTTGGGCAGGGTCTGATCATTTAGACGAAGGTTTGACGATAACAGTGTTGCAGATCTGGTAGCAGGTCTGGTTCGTGCTCCCGTCCTCCTCTGTGTAGTATGCCATAAGACACAGGTCGAGCCATGGGCGCTTACCTGTAAACGGGTTCAACATGACACTGTGAGACGTCATTAGGCTCATTGGACTCTCAGGAGAAGTAAAAATAAATCAGGCTTGAAGCTGCACAGTGCTTGTGTTGCCATAGTTGACATACCCATGCTGCCCTCTGCTGGACAGAGGATATCCATAATTTGATGAATGCTGTTCTGAGCCTCCTGATTGGCTGACATGTCCTCTGCTGTCACACTGAAGAAAAGCTCCTAAATTTGGAAGCACATCAACTTCCTTTCACTCAGACAGCAGGAAGTCATTCATTTTATCCCTACAACGAAAGCTTTATTTGATACTCTGAGCACTGTCTCCAGTTTATTTATTTATTTCAAATCTGTTTGAGGAGGGACAAGACATAAAACAATGCTACATTTAAAAGAAACCATTGTTAACTCAGAACCTGGTTAGGATTTTGGAAGTTAACCTTTAAAACTAATAATATAATAATGTTTGATTTTTTTCCTGGTCATGGCAAAGGAAATACACCTCTTAGTAATTTATGTTTATCTTGGAATGTGTAGCAGTTTATAAACGGCACCAAGGGGATTTTTTCCCAACTAGCAATATGTAACAACCAAAGCACTGATCAGAGAATTATAGACAAATTCTGATCTTTGGAATGCTTTGATCAACAATGCCCCAATCACAACTACAATTTACAGGCTTCACACAAGTATATACAGGTCCTTCTCAAAATATTAGCATATTGTGATAAAGTTCATTATTTTCCATAATGTCATGATGAAAATTTAACATTCATATATTTTAGATTCATTGCACACTAACTGAAATATTTCAGGTCTTTTATTGTCTTAATACGGATGATTTTGGCATACAGCTCATGAAAACCCAAAATTCCTATCTCACAAAATTAGCATATTATTAAAAGGGTCTCTAAACGATCTATGAACCTAATCATCTGAATCAACGAGTTAACTCTAAACACCTGCAAAAGATTCCTGAGGCCTTTAAAACTCCCAGCCTGGTTCATCACTCAAAACCCCAATCATGGGTAAGACTGCCGACCTGACTGCTGTCCAGAAGGCCACTATTGACACCCTCAAGCAAGAGGGTAAGACACAGAAAGAAATTTATGAACGAATAGGCTGTTCCCAGAGTGCTGTATCAAGGCACCTCAGTGGGAAGTCTGTGGGAAGGAAAAAGTGTGGCAGAAAACGCTGCACAACGAGAAGAGGTGACCGGACCCTGAGGAAGATTGTGGAGAAGGGCCGATTCCAGACCTTGGGGGACCTGCGGAAGCAGTGGACTGAGTCTGGAGTAGAAACATCCAGAGCCACCGTGCACAGGCGTGTGCAGGAAATGGGCTACAGGTGCCGCATTCCCCAGGTCAAGCCACTTTTGAACCAGAAACAGCGGCAGAAGCGCCTGACCTGGGCTACAGAGAAGCAGCACTGGACTGTTGCTCAGTGGTCCGAAGTACTTTTTTCGAATGAAAGCAAATTCTGCATGTCATTCGGAAATCAAGGTGCCAGAGTCTGGAGGAAGACTGGGGAGAAGGAAATGCCAAAATGCCAGAAGTCCAGTGTCAAGTACCCACAGTCAGTGATGGTCTGGGGTGCCGTGTCAGCTGCTGGTGTTGGTCCACTGTGTTTTATCAAGGGCAGGGTCAATGCAGCTAGCTATCAGGAGATTTTGGAGCACTTCATGCTTCCATCTTATGGAGATGAAGATTTCATTTTTCAGCACGACCTGGCACCTGCTCACAGTGCCAAAACCACTGGTAAATGGTTTACTGACCATGGTATCACTGTGCTCAATTGGCCTGCCAGCTCTCCTGACCTGAACCCCATAGAGAATCTGAGGGATATTGTGAAGAGAACGTTGAGAGACTCAAGACCCAACACTGTGGATGAGCTAAAGGCCGCTATCGAAGCATCCTGGGCCTCCATAAGACCTCAGCAGTGCCACAGGCTGATTGCCTCCATGCCACGCCGCATTGAAGCAGTCATTTCTGCCAAAGGATTCCCGACCAAGTATTGAGTGCATAACTGTACATGATTATTTGAAGGTTGACGTTTTTTGTATTAAAAACACTTTTCTTTTATTGGTCGGATGAAATATGCTAATTTTGTGAGATAGGAATTTTGGGTTTTCATGAGCTGTATGCCACAATCATCCGTATTAAGACAATAAGAGACCTGAAATATTTCAGTTAGTGTGCAATGAATCTAAAATATATGAATGTTAAATTTTCATCATGACATTATGGAAAATAATGAACTTTATCACAATATGCTAATATTTTGAGAAGGACCAGTATGTGTGGACGGACGGACAGACAGACGGACGGACCAATCGATCGATAAAAAGTGAAACTCATATTATATAGATTCATCACACACAGAGTAATGAATATTTCTTATAGCTCTGATTATTATGGCTTACATTATGGCTTAATGGTCTCAGTCTGGGTCAGTAGGAGACACAATCATGGGGAAGACTGCAGACTTGACAGTTGTCCAAAAGACGATCATTGACACCTTGCACAAGGAGAGCAAGGCAAAAAATGTCATTGCTAAAGAGGCTGGCTGTTCACAGAGCTCTGTGTCCAAGCACAATAATAGAGAGACGTAGGGAAGGAAAAGATGTGGTAGAAAAAAAGTGTACGAGCAATAGGGATAACAGCACCCTGTAGAGGATTGTGAAACAAAACCCATTCAACAATGTGGGGGAGATTCACAAAGAGTGGACTGCAGCTGGAGTCTGTGCTTCAAGACCCACCACGCACAGATATATGCATGACAAGGGTTTCAGCTGTCGCATTTCTTGTGTCAAGCCACTCTTGAACAAGTGACAGCGTCAGAAGCGTCTTGCCTGGGTTAAAAACAAAAAGGACTGGGCTGCTGCTGAGTGGTCCAAAGTTATGCTCTCTGATGAAAGTAAATTTTGCATTTCATTTGGAAATCAAGGTCCCAGAGTCTGGAGGAACAGAGGAGAGGCACAGAATCCACGTTGCTTGCAGTCCACTGTAAAGGTTCCACAGTCAGTGATGGTTTGGGGTGCCATGTCATCTGCTGGTGTTGGTCCACTGTGTTTTCTGAGGTGCAAGGTCAAAGCAGCCATCTGCCAGTAGGTTTTAGAGCACTTCATGCTTCCTGCAGCTGACCAACTTTATGGAGATGCAGATTTCATTTTCCAACAGGACTTGGCACCTGCACACTGTGGCAAAGCTACCAGTACCTGGCTTAAGGACCATGGTATCCCTGTTCTTGATTGGCCAGCAAACTCGCCTGACCTTAACCCCAAAGAAAATCTATGGGGTGTTGTTAAGAGCAAGATGCAATACGCCAGACCCAACAATTCAGAAGAGCTGAAGACCACTATCAGAGCAACCTGGGGTCTCATAACACCTGAGCAGATCCACAGACTGATCAACTGCATGCCACGCCGCATTGCTGCAGTAATCCAGGCAAAAGGAGCCCCAACTATTGGAGTGCTGTACATGCTCATACTTTTCATGTCCTTACTTTTCAGTTGGCCAACATTTCTAAAAATCCTCTTTTTGTACTGGTCTTAAGTAATATTCTGAGATACTGAATTTGGGGTTTTCAAAATTAAAAGAATTAACATTTGTAATATATCAGTCTGTGTAATGATTCAATATAATATACAAGTTTAACTATATATATATACATATATACAGTACAGACCAAAGGTTTGGACACACCTTCTCATTCAAAGAGTTTTCTTTATTTTCATGACTATGAATATTGTAGCTTCACACTGAAGGCATCAAAACCATGAATTAACACATGTGGAATTATATACTGAACAAAAAAGTGTGAAACAACTGAAAATATGTCTTACATTCTAGGTTCTTCAAAGTAGCCACCTTTTGCTTTGATTACTGCTATGCACACTCTTGGCATTCTGTTGATGAACTTCAAGAGGTAGTCACCTGAAATGGATTTCCAACAGTCTTGAAGGAGGTCCCAGAGATGCTTACCACTTGTTGGCCCTTTTGCCTTCACTCTGTGGTCCAGCTCACCCCAAACCATCTCGTTTGGGTTCAGGTCCAGTGACTGTGGAGGCCAGGTCATCTGGCGCATCACCCCATCACTATCCTTCTTGGTCAGAACGCAAACCGGATGGAATAGCATGCCGCTGCAAGATGCTGTGGTAGCCTTGCTGGTTCAGTATGCCTTCAATTTTAAATAAATCCCCAACACTGTCACCAGCAAAGCACCCCCACACCGTCACACCTCCTCCATGCTTCACGGTGGGAACCAGGCATGCAGAGTCCATCCGTTCACCTCTTCTGCGCCGCACAAAGACACGGTGGTTGGAAACAAAGATCTCAAACTTGGACTCATTAGACCAAAGCACAGATTTCCACTGGTCTAATGTCCATTCCTTGTGTTCTTGAGCATAAACCAAGTCTCTTCTGCTTGTTGCCTGTCCTCAGCAGTGGTTTCCTAGCAGCTATTTTACCATGAAGGCCTGATTCACACAGTCTCCTCTTAACAGTTGTTCTAGAAATGTGTCTGCTGCTAGAACTCTGTGTGGCGTTGACCTGTTTTCTAATCTGAGCTGCTGTTAACCTGCGATTTCTGAGGCTGGTGACTTGGATGAACTTATCGTCCACAGCAGAGGTGACTCTTGGTCTTCCTTTCCTGGGGCGGTCCTCATGTGAGCCAGTTTCTTTGTGGCGCTTGATGGTTTTTGCGACTGCACTTGGGGACACTTTCAAAGTTTTCCCAATTGTTTGGACTGACTGACCTTCATCTCTTAAAGTAATGATGGCCACTCGTTTTTCTTTACTTGGCTGCTTTTTTCTTTCCATAATACAAATCCTAACAGTCTATTCAGTAGGACTATCAGCTGTATACTTTATCTACCTCCTGCACAACACAACTGATGGTCCCAACCCCATTTATAAGGCTTGAAATCCCACTTATTAAACCTGACAGGGCACACCTGTGATGTGAAAACCATTTCAGGTGACTACCTCTTGAAGCTCATCAACAGAATGCCAAGAGTGTGCGGAGCAGTAATCAAAGCAAAAAGTGGCTACTTTGAAGAACCTATAATATAAGACATACTTTCAGGTGTTTCACACTTTTTTGTTCAGTATATAATTCCACATGTGTTAATTCATAGTTTTGATGCCTTCATTGTGAAGCTACAAGATTCATAGTCATGACAATAAAGACAACTCTTTGAATGAAAAGGTGTGTCCAAACTTTTGGTCTGTACTGTATATATATATATATATATGACTCTACATGATTCAGATCACTCTCCATGGGACGTGTGTGAGGGTAAGCTAATGATACCTGATGCTAGCTTGTTATGGTGGTCTTATACACAATAAGCCCAGTGTACGATGTAATGGTTAATTAGTTATCTTAACGTGTATGCTGTGTGTGTTTCAGAGGGCTGTCCTGTAGCAAATTTATGGCTGCAAACCATCAGTCTTTGTGTTTAACAGAGCCTCCCAGTGGTGGGATGTTTTTGTATAGTATTGTTTGCAAACAATAAACTATCAGGACCCCCTTCACTTTACTTGCCAGTCACTGTGGAGTTGGAGTTGAAGATCTCATCATACACCTGCTTCAACAAACCCACTGCCATCTGCACAAAGCCAGCAGCACTGTGAGGATCATGCTCTTAACACAATCCAACCTGATTTGCTTTGTCAGAAACTCCAGAAGACTCAGGTGGAGGCCTCAACAATCTCCTGGATCAATGACTACCTGACAAACAGACCACAGTTTATGAGAATGAAGGGTTGTGTGTCTAACCAGGTAGTCAGTAGCACAGGAGCACCACAGGGGACTGTACTCTCAACATTCCTTTTCACTCTGTACACACTCTGAATTTGAATTGAATTAACTTTAATTGAATTGTTATAGGTTTCAGGAACGTGCAATGCTTGCAGAATGTCAGGATGTCTGAACACGTTTCACTTCCTGTGCAACAAACTACATCCAGCTGGGGAGCAGCAACACACGACTCTCACTGAATATGTGTCCTTAAACAAGAGAGGGGCATTGCACTGTGGAAGCTAGCTACCGGCTCAGACTACAGGAGTATCTGGGCTTATTTTTGGAGTCAGCATCACTGTGTGCAGAAGACTTGTACTGCTGCAGATCTAAAAACATTCAGTTGCCTTCCCAGCCCTGAGCCCAAACATGAATCTCACTATGAATTGTGACAATAAACTTTAGTTTTGTCCATATTACAGAGACTTTATGAGAAATGAGATGCTTCAAGAAAGAAAATAAAAATAATCCAACACTTTTGATTTGGTATAATTTGTTCAACAGAATTATGAACCATAAAATAGTCGGTTAAAACTAATTAAATTCCATTTATTACCAGCGCAGTATCAGGAAATTCAGATGCCAATATGGCACAGAATTCCTTGACATAAAGGTGCTATCACTGAAGAGTATCGTTTCGTCTGAAATGGCACATTCAAGAAATGAATCGTTTGTTTGATGACTTCACACAGTAAGAAAATTACTTATTCAGAATCAGAATATATCCTATAATGTCTTTGTTACAAATACAATGGAATTGAGAAAAAGCTTTCTGGCCAGAACTGAGCCATAAATAAGGTTAAATTTACTTTGATAAATGCTTGGGCAGAAGGATAATAACTGATAATAATAATAATGATAGTTACATATAATTATTCAAATCTGATATTTATCTATAATCATCTTTTTATATAGTGTTTAAGACTAAAAAAAGTGTTATGTTTGGACATTGCTTAAGCTCCAAATTCAGACTGGTCCAGACCTTTTTCTTGTTCTAATCAGCGGTATTTGATAATGACATGTACCTCTAACCGCATAAACTCCTTCCCTTCTCTTGAATCATATTTGAATATTTTGCGGCAGTTTATTGTTTTTAGCTTTACACATTATTAGAGCTGTTTGTAGTTTAACTATGTCAGCCGCCAAGGACAAAAATGTCTGGACCACGGTGTTAATTTCAGTGCCGCCATTTTCTTTAAAGCTCAGAATCTGCTCAGTCACTGTTATGAGGTTTAACAAATGGCAGGTCTGATTCTTGTAATTGAGTAACTCGAGTGACACAATCAGTGACCCCCGACCCAAACGGTGACCGACATCGCATTTTCAGCCCAACTCAGCTCGCTTTGAAGCCCGGCCAAGTAGGTACTAAAAAAGTGCTGGTAAGCACTACTATTTGGAAAACCTAATAACTGAGTAGAGCCAAGTCAAGTCATGCTGTGTAAGTACTAGTGGAAAGGGCCAGAAGAGACAAAGAGTGGTCGTGGGTGGGAGAGAAATTTAAAACATGGACCTGCGCATGCCTCTAGTTTGCGTTTCATTTGCAAACCAAGGTCCTAGCATCTGGAAAAAGAGTGGAGAGGCACAGAATCCACGTTGCTTGAAGTCTATGGTGGAGTTTCTGCCGTTAGTGATGGTGCCATGTTTTCTGCTGGTTCTGGTCCACTGGGTTTTCTGAGGTAGAGTCTATTCCTGGTAGATAGCTGCACAGTCAATGCAGCTATCTACCAGGAGGTTTTAGAGCACTTCATGCTTCCTTCTCCTGACAATCTTCATGGAGATGCTGATTTCATTTTCCAGCAGGACTTGGTACCTGTCCACACTGCCAAAGGTTCCAAAACTGGTTCAGTGACCATGGTGTTACTGTGCTTGATTGGCCAGCAAACTCACCTGATCTGAACCGCACAGAGAATCTATGGAGGATTGTTAAGATGAAAATGAGAGACACCAGACCCAACAAGGCAGATGACCTGAAGGTTGTTTTTAAAGCCACCTGGGCTTCAGTTTCACCTCAGCAGAACCACAGGCTAATCTCCTCCATCCCACGCTGCATTGATGCAGTAATTCATGCAAAAGGAGCCCCAACCAAGTACTGAGTGGATAGAAATGAACATACTTTTCAGAAGCCTGACATGTCAGTTTAAAATATCATTTTTTATTGATTCTATGTAATATTTCAATATTCTGAGATGCTGAATTTTCACTGTGTGTAGAATGAATCTATATAATGAGTTTCAACTTCTAAAAAAAATATTGAACCTTTTCACGATATTCACATTTTTTAGATGTACCTGTGTTATATGTGGTCCATCTATTTTTTCCCTGGTTCTAATGGTAAAGCCCTTTTCTAAATGTGGAAATATAAACATATGGATCTCACACACACATACAGCATATCCCCGTTCAGACTAACACAGAACCTTAAAGACCAATTTATAGCACATTAGGAACTTTGAGGATCCTATCAGAAACATGTTTTGTTTCAGTTAATGTTCAATGGACAGTTTGTATTACAGTATTCTTTATTGATGTTGGTGATGTTATGTTAGACAGCTCTAGGATGGAGTGGTGACCTGTCCAGGCTGCACCCAGCCTCTAACCCAATGACCCTGCAGGATAAGCAGGGCATATACAGTGGATGGATATTAGGCATAAAGGTGCTGTCATCTTCTACGCAAGTCCTAACTCCTGCATGAAAATAAGTTTTCTGCTCTTGCAGGTAGATTTTCTAGCTAAGGATTGTGACTTGTATCTGATTGAGTGAGAAGGACATGAAAATCAGAAACTCACAGCATGTTTCCACAGGAAGACATCCAGGGTGTCTGTGGCATCCTGCAGCTCCAGCTTCATTAGTAAGACCAACTGCAGCAGCTGCACACCGAGAGCTGCAGAACACAGAACCAGACACAACAGAAGCTTCAAACTGATTTCAGAAAGTACTGACCTGAGATCACTCATGTTAAGCACTCTTGTTTTAGGATTTTAGTTCATTCAACATTCAGTTGTTTTTTTCTTTAACTTGTAGGCATGTTACTGTGGTTACTGCTTTCTGTCTTTTTCATCTTCCTACAACAATCCAGGAACTGGAACTTGTCTCACCCTCTGCTATGATCTTCTCATCGATCATCTGCATTCCTTCAGTGCTTGGCTCCCTTAGTGCAGCCTCAGAGCACCGTTTACACCTACAACACACGAAATTATTAATGTACAAGCTGCCAGAGGTACTGTCCTTTACACACACAGCTGTAAGACTGTTTGGAATTTCAGTTCTGTTATTATGAGACATTAGCAGGAAAGGGGAAAAATGAAGTTGTTGAGGTAGAGTCAGGTGTTTTCCTATTGTTCTCTCCTCTTTAAAGAAAGAGCTTACACAAAGCTGATTATAGAGCTTACAGTGGCTTTAACACTAACAGCGACAATCCCAGACAAACAGAAGGAGCAAATGTCAACTACACTGTTTGGTTATTATGAGCCTCCTAAACTGGTCTTAGTACTTGAGTCCATAAAGTTTTCTAAAGGTCTCTTTATATTAGGGTCCAAAAGCATCAAAGTCCTCAAAACATTTTTTGGTGAATATTTATACATCTAATACTAAAACAAATTGCAATTAAAACATTAATTATTTATAGTTAATATATCAGTAATTTCCCTTTTTCATCTTGATATTAATTTTAATGAATAAATAAAGGTTGATATTAATATTTCAAACATTAATTCATTATGTGCTGAAAAAGTATATTATATATAGCTATTTCAGTATTTACAAAATTATTTTATAATTTCCAAAATATACCATCATAAAATTATTTCAACTGTCACTATGGCTCATAGAACAGGGCCTTACATCTGATTGGGCAAAAAAAATACCAACTCAGGTGTAGACCAATCACCTTCTGTATGCTAAGGGTTGGCCCGCCCACCAACCTTAATGAAAAATCTGGTCACTCTCACAGGACAGGAAACTACCGAAGTCTTGGTTGGATTTACTGACACTGATGAGGTAAACAGGCAGACATGTTCGTGAAGCTTTGTCAACGCGTACTCCGCACACCCTTGCCCTCAACCCACCTGGCCAAAGTCCGCTCCCTGGCATACAAAATGGACAAACTGCTAATTCTCATTTCTAAAAACCGGGACGTTCGAGAGTCTTCCGTCATCTGTTTCACTGAAACTTGGTTCCAGAACCACCCTTTCTCGGGACCTGAGATGGTCTTCACACACAGACACTGTTCAGAAGAAGGCTCAGCAGAGACTGTACTTCCTGCAGCATCTCAAGAAGTACAACTATTCAGAGGAGCTGCTGGTCATCTTCTACACTGCCATAATCCCATCTGTCCTGAAGACCAAATAGTGTCCAGATTCCTTGCATATTTGCACTGATTCAATCTTGTCTTTTTCTTTGGTTAAATATATATTTATATTTAAAATGGAGAAGAACCAAAGTCAATACCCTTTTTTGTGTGCACAAATTTGATCAATAAAGCTGATTATGATTCATATCTTGAGGCTTTAGGTACCGAATCTGTGCTCCAGGATTTTCCAGACTTTAAAAGTTTTTATATTCAAGTATTTATTAATCTAAATATTGTCAAAGATCGAGACAAAGTCTTAACTGGCAACAAAAACAAGAAACATTATGGTTGACAGAGTTTGTTGTTTACCAGCAACTTTTTAACAAACTGTACTGAATGTTTCAGATACAACTGTTTCTTATTGGTCAGTGTTTCAACTTAGGCCTGGGCCTGGTTGCCTTACAGTGTTGGGACAGATTTGCCCTTTAAAAGGGGGATGGGGAATTCCCCCCTCTGGCATTACTGACTTTATTAAAACCAAGGCAACAAAGAAGACAGGCTGCAACTGGTATAAAGAGACAACAATAACAAGGAGAAAGGGTGGGGGGCAAGCTGTGTGAAGTTCTCTCAAACCCGTAGTATCTCTTCCTGCCTCTGAACAGCAAAGGCGCAGACAGATCCAGCAGTGCCAGCTGGCCCCCAGATGACGACACTGGAACAATGCTCTGGTAGGTGGCTGCAAGGTGGCATGTCTCCTCTAGAGAGCAACCTGGAAAATGATTTTGAAAAGACGATTTCATTTGTTGCAGATTTGATGAGTAGAAAAAGATGTAGACTTGTAAAGGTTTTATCTTGATAAAAACTAATGAAAGCAAGAAAGGTGCAGAGAATTTCTGAAGTCAATTGTTACCCATGAGAAAGATGAGTTGGTCAGTTTTGCCCTCTGTCATTAGCTTGGTGGATATGTGAACACTTCTAGAGAGCTGTTGGGCTCCTGAGGTGTCTCCTGCAAGGTCAACATGTCCAGAGAGAACCCATGGTGGAGGACTGTAGGCTTCAGAGCGCTTGGATGCCTCAGAGAAGATAGCTGCCACCAACTCATCATCTGGGATGTCCTGACTGAAAGAGAGCAGCAATGAATTGGACCTTTAATTCTATACTGGGCAACATGGGATAACCTTCCATTATTATGTTGGTGTTATCCAGCAATATTTGACCTCATATTCTTCTGCAGATCACCTCCACATTGCTTAGTTACCCTCCTAGGCATTATTTAGTCACCAGCACTAGGTGGGTTTGATATTTTAGGACCTCCACTCACTTAGACAATTTTGCCAAAATCAGAAACATTCGTCCGCTGGGCCATTTCTCTAGATTCCCGTAAAATCCAAATAAATCTAAATGAAATGGATAGAAATAGATTAATTTTAACATGCTGAAAAATTGCCAAGGAGCAGGAAAGAGGGAGGGAGAGAGCTTTTTTTCATGACTTCCCCAAGAACTACTCTCTGAAATTTGTCTGTTTAGTGTGCCCCCCCAAAGTAAAATGGGATTTTTGTCCCTGGTTTGGCAGTAACATAATCTGTCCTGGAACACGTTGAAGGACCACATACTTACATGACTTGACTCCTTCAAGCAGCAAGCTACCCGGACAACTCTAGGTTAAAAACAAAATAAAAATTTTAACTTCTAAAAACTATTGCTAAAATCAACCAATTTAAGACAGTTATACAGCTATCTGGAATACAGTAATGACTTCAATTCAAGTTGTACTTGCTTCTATGATCCTCAGTGGAAAAAATAGAGCTCTCTCGTGCAGCTGAAATTAGGACGCTGAGTGATAGCTTTGATATGTAGTTTACAGCGGTGGCTGGCCCATAGGGGGCAATGGGGCACCGCCCTCCCTGATCAAAGACTGGGAAATGTACTTAACAAGCGAAGTGCAGGTTCCACTGAATTCTGTGAGATCGTTATTTATCTACCCGTTCGTAAGGACAGTGGAGTAAGGAGCTGGGACCCCACAAGCCTGACATTATCATCAACCTGCAGATCAAGGGGAAAAATAAAGTCTACAACCGGAGTTTTTCGAAGAGTTGGTTTGAGTGCAAGTCGTGGCTGACCGGTGTGGAATAGCCAAGGCACTCCACGATGCAATATTTTCCCTGCATTCTTTTTAAAAGTGTCAAATATGATTTAGCGTGGACACAGTCAGGACAAACCGGCTTGAAGCGTCTCTCTGAACGCATTATGAAGCATGAACAATCAAGAGTTCATATGGAAAACTGTCAAGCTAGCTGTGCTCAGAAAGATTAGCATAACGGCACAGCTGGATGACGGACATTGTGTTGAGGTAAGCAGGCACAATAAAGAGGTCTATAAGAATCATCATATTTGATCTAAACTCATTGACTGTATTAAGTCTTGTGGTGCTTTTGAACCGGCATTGCACGGGCATGATGAAAGGGATGCTGTGCAATTGTATTTGTCATCTCACTGTTGATTCCATTTCATATATTGGAGTAGGTAGAGAAATGTATTGTTACATCAGCCCCACCAAGAATATTTTTCATCAGGCGCCAAGCTGAGGTAAGGTAAGGTAATTTATATAGCGCTTTTCAGCAACGAGACACTCAAAGCGCTGTACATACAATTACAATACAATCACAAAGCAAATAAACACAGATACAGACACAGAAAAACAAATCAAATGATAAAATCAAGCAACAGAGGTAATTTAAAAAAGTTAAATAAAATAAAAAGAATAGAAAGATGGACAAGAAATTGAAAGGAAAATTGGACTTAAAACACAACTAATCATGCCTAAATGGCACAGTCAAAGGCCACTCTAAACAAATAAGTTTTTAATCTTGATTTGAAGCAACTTAGGCGCTTTTACAGTGTTCTGGCAGTTTATTCCAGATTAGTGGAGCATAAGAACTAAAAGCTGATTCTCCATGTTTAGTTCTGGTTTTGGGTATGCAGAGTAAATTTGAGCCAGAAGACCTGAGGGGTCTGGGTGGTTGATACACTGAGAACAAGTCTGTAATGTATTTTGGTGCTAAGCCATTCAGTGATTTATAGACTAACAGAAGTATTTTAAAGTCTATTCTCTGAGCTACAGCGAGTCAGTGTAGGGACTTTAGAACCGGGGTGATGTGCTCCACTTTCTTAGTTCTAGCGAGGACGCGGGCAGCAGCGTTCTGGATCAACTGCAGCTGTCTGATCGACTTTTTAGGCAGACCTGTGAAGACACCGTTGCAGTAATCAATTCTACTAAAGATGAAAGCATAAATTAGTTTTTCAAGGTCCTGCTGAGACATTAGTTCTTTAATCCTGGAGATGTTCTTTAGGTGATAGAAGGCCGACCTAGTTACTACCTTTATGTGCCTCTGAAGGTTCAGGTCTGTGTCCATCACTACACCCAGGTTTCGAGCCTGACTGGTGGTTTCTAGCTGTATTAACTGAAGCTGTGTGGTAACTTTTAAACGCTCTTATTTTGGTCCAAAAATTATTACTTCAGTTTTGTTTTGATTCACCTGAAGAAAATTTAGGCCCATCCATGCATTGATTTCTTCTAAGCATTTACCCAGCGCTTGAATGGGTTCATGGTCACCTGGTGACATTGTAACGTATAGCTGTGTGTCGTCTGCATAGTTATAATAACTTACGTTGTTGTTTATTAAAATCTGAGTTAGGGGGAGCATGTAGATATTGAATAGGAGGGGCCCTAAGATGGATCCTTGGGGAACGCCACATGTGATTTTTGTGCTCTCTGATGTAAAGTTACCTACTGACACAAAAAAGTCTGTGTCCTTCAAGTAGGATTTAAACCAGTTGAGTGCTGTATCTGAAAGGCCGACCCAGTTTTCCAGGCGCTCTAATAAAATGGAGTGATCAACAGTGTCGAATGCTGCACTAAGGTCCAATAATACCAGCACTGTGGTTCTTCCACAGTCTGCATTTATACGGATGTCATTGAATACCTTGACAAGAGCAGTCTCTGTACTGTGGTGAGCACGGAAGCCTGACTGGAAGACATCGAAGCGGTTGGTCGTTGTTAGGAAGTTGTTTAACTGTTGAAACACAGCTTTTTCAACAATCTTACTGATGAAGGGGAGGTTTGATATAGGCCTGTAGTTCTGTAGTAGCAGCTTGTCCAAGTTGCACCTTTTTCAATAGAGGTTTGATAATTGCTGTTTTCAGGGCCTGGGGGAAAACACCTGACAAAAGGGACATGTTTATTATTTGTGTTAAATCAGATGTTATTACTGGAAAAGCTTTCTTAAGGAAAGCTGTGGGTAAAACATCGAGACAGCAGGAAGAAGAGCTTAGTTGCTGTCCAATTTCTTCTAAGATTTTGCAGTTTATTTGGTGAAATTGGGAAATTTTGTCAAAATCAGTTCTAGTTGGAGACAACATTGGTACTGGCGTTGATGTGGATGTGCTGACTGCCCCTCTGATCTTTTGGATTTTTTCAGTAAAGAATTTAGCAAATTCATTGCAGGCCCTGGTAGAGTGGAGTTCAGATGCTACAGTTACAGGAGGGTTTGTTAACCTGTCGACCGTGACAAATAATATACGAGCATTGTTAATGTTTTTGCTGATGATCTCAGAAAAGAAGGATTCCCTTGTATTTTTCAGTTGTAGGTTATATCTGTGGAGTCTCTCTTTATAGATAATATAGTGAACCTGGAGCCCAGTCTTTCACCACCTGTGTTCAGCTTTTCGACACTCCTTTTTTTTTCACTTCTGACTGGTGGAGCACTTCTCCATGGAGACATTTTCTTCCCAGAAACGACTTTCACTTTAATTGGAGCAACTGGATCAATGATGTCCGAGATTTTAGAATGAAAGTTATCTACCAGCTCATCTACAGTGTTACAGGGCAAAGTGGAGGTAGAAGAGTAAATCTGGTTAAAGGTTTCAGCAGCACCGTCCTTAAAGATGCGTTTTCTTATCATGTCTCTTTGGCAAACTGAGTCATTGCAGATGATGCTTTCAAAAATAACAGAAAAATGGTCAGATAGGGCAACATCAGTTACAGACACCTTGGAAATGTTTAGACCCTTAGTGATGATCAAGTCCAAAATATGTCCCTGTTTGTGTGTTTGCCGTTTAACATGTTGAGTCAAACCAAAATTTCTAAGAGTGTCACATAGATCTATTGTACTTCTGTTTTCAGGATTGTCCATGTGAATGTTGAAGTCTCCCACAATAATTAAACAGTCATAATAAACACAAATCACAGATAAAAGCTCATTAAAATCACTGATAAAGTTTGTTTTGGACTTAGGAGGCCTGTAAATATTCAAGAACATGGTTCGGGCAGGGCTCTTTACCCAGAGCCCTGTCCGAACCATGTTCTTGACAGAGAGCCAAATATTCAAAAGAGTAAAATTTGCCCAGAAATACTTTTTTACACTCTAATAAATCTTTACACAAAGTGGCCACCCCTCCACCTTTTCTTTGCTGTCTGATCTCACAAAGAAAATTGTAGTTTTACACCGAAAGGGAGCTTCATTAAATTCATGTAACCGTGTTTCTGTTAAAAACATCAAGATTGTGGTCAGTAATGAAGTCATTGATTAAAAATTATTTTCCTGACAGAGATCTAATGTTCAATAAAGCCAGTTTATAGGACTTAGTTGCTGATATTAACTCTGTGTCTGGTTGTACCTGACAGTTTATGGCTTTTGTTGATTGTTTATTACTGTCTCTTATCATTTTAGCTTTGTTCTTTCTGTCACGTATAAGCACAGAGATTTTACAACTATCTCCTATTAGGGGCCCAAGTTTTTCCTGGACATGCTCATTTCTGATAGTTACCACTGGGGCCCAGACTGTATCACAGAGAAGTGATTTGAAGGTCCTGATTAGGAGGAGATAGATTAGGAGGTGGTGGAGGTCTGCGGCATTTGGAAGATGTTGGTTTAGTAGCAGGGCCTCGGCCACGGGGGGTGTTGAATGGAGAAGATGTCAGAGCCATTTGGGTCCCGATTTTAAGAGCTCCTTTCATGTTATCAGAATCCAGTAAAGCAAAAAGCGGACTCAGTGTGGAGATGGGAGAGTTCTGTGCAGTCTGGGTTGGGGTCTGGGGTGAGGGGGGTTTACCCGGGGTGTCGGTCTGGGTTTGGGGGGATGGGGGTATAATGGGGGGGTCCACTTCTCCTGTTTTTTCAAACAAATGCAGCTCAGGTGAATCTTAACTATATGAATGTTGGCACAATAAAAGAACGCAGATGATAATGGGATTTTACAACATAAGTCCTGATGGTCCTGCTCACAGCTTACAGAGTAACTCGCCTAGTTGTTTATTTGCGTGTAAAGCAGGTAACTGAGATCTGAGTGAACGGGTCACACTTTTCAATCTGGTGGGGTCCAGTTTTAGCTAAACCCAGGACCTTAGCCTCAGTGTGTTCACCTACATTGATGTACACCTGCTGCAGAAAAGTTTCAGAGCCTGGTGCAGTCTGTGGGGCTCATAAGATCTCAGCTGGACTCTAACATGATGAACTTGACCCGCATCACTCTGCTTCACCTGGGACAGTGTTACAGGTTGGAGCTGATGTCTGCAGGTTTTCACTGAAAAACATAACAAAATTGTTACCTTAAAAAGTAGGATAAAAGAATTAATTATGAATCCTCTAATTTTGTTGATTAAACAATTGTTGAAGACGAGAAAACATCCTTCCATCCTTTTTAAGAAAACGTACAGAGCTGTGAAAAAGTTTACCTCCTTACAGATTTGTTCTTGTTACTTTCCTGTCAAAGTTAAATGTTTCAGATCATCAAAAACATTTTGATATGAAAGAGAGAAAACCTGAGTAAATACAAATAACAGTTTTCGAATGATGATTTTTATTATTGAGGAGAAAATCTATCCAGACAAACCTGACTAGGTGAAAAAATAAACCTAATGACTGGTTGTTCCACCCTTGGCAGCAACAACTCTAATGAATGATTTGTGAGAATTGGCAATTAGTCTTTAACATTGCTGTGGAGGAATTGTGGACCACTTTGCTTTCTAGAATTGTTTCACCTCAACGACATTGGAGGTTTTGGGATTTTCAGCATAATTTATTGTTCCATTAATTATTGGAGACTGTCCAGTTACACACTACCACCATAATGTTTGACTGTAGGCAGAATGTATCTCTTCTACAAATATTTTAGTTTAAGACCAGATGTAACATGACACACCCCTTCCAAAAAGTTCCCCTTGTGATTTATCAGTCCACAGAATATTCCCTCTAAAGTTTTGGGGATCATCAACATGTTTTTTAGGTAAAAGTGTGGAGCCTTCATGTTCTTTTTGTTCAGCAGTTTGTTTGACCTTGGTACTCTCATGGAGGTAATTTTTGCCACATATAGTTCAATCATGACCTCTGACCTTAACTGAGGTAGTGAGGCATGCACAACTTTAGATGTTGTACTGGGCTCCTGGTGAGCTCACCGATGAGTCACTGATGAGCTCTTTGAGTAACTTTTGCAGGTCAGCCTCACCTGGGACGTTTCACCACTATTTTGTCTTTTCTCCATTGGTCGATCATGTCTTTTGCTGTGGTTAGTAGTGGCTTTATAATCTCTTCCAGATTGATAGATGTCAGTGACTTTGTTTCTCATTTCTTCTAGGATTCCTTGAGATTTGGACAAGATGTGTTACCTTTCAGCCTACGTCATGTTGTCAGACAGGTTTTATTAAATAGATTTACTGCTTCTACAGGTCTGGCAGTAATTGGGCCTGGGTGTGGCTTTTTGAGATCCTACAGGGCTTTTTGATGATCTGAAACACCGAAGTGTGGCAAAAGGAAAAAACAGTTTACAGCTCAAGTCTATAGCCCTCTATAGACTTCAGCTGTAAGGATTTTCATGGTGCTATACATTCAGATTTTTCTAATCTGCTGTAATATTTAATTTTCATACCGGTTTGACAGTCCACTGCCTCACCATCTGAAACAGAAACAAGAAGACACAGGATGGATAATTACCAAGTATTACAGTTAGAAATCTTGGAAAAAACACATGTCAAATTAGAGGTTTTTACCATTAAGAAAGAAGAAAAAGACTGACTGTGCATTTCAAATAACTGTTCCAAATAAACTGGCTTTGTTGTCGTGCCGTCAGACCTTCGGCCGCATGTTTTGGACACTTGGGTGAAGAGAGGGGCTGAGTTGTCCACTGATCACCACCTGGTGGTGAGTTGGATCCGCTGGAACAGGAGAAAGCTGGACAGACAAGTGTATAGTGAGGGTCTGCTGGGAACGTCTGGCATAGCCCTCGGCCAGGGTTGTATTCAACTCCTACCTCCAGGAGAGCTTTGACCAGATTTCAGGGGAGGTTGGAGACAGTCTTAGTGGACCATGTTCTCCGCACCTATTGTCGATGCTGCCGCCCGTAGCTGTGGCCATAAGGTCTGTGGTGCCTGTCGCGGCGGCAATCCCCGAACCCGGTGTTGGACACCGGCAGTAAGGGATGCTGTCAAGCTGCAGAAGGAGTCCTATCAGCTGTGGTTGACTTGTGGGACTCCTGAGGCGGCTGACGGGTAACGTGAGGCCAAGCGTGCCATGGCCCGGGGTGTGGCAGAGGCAAAAACTCGGGCCTGGGTGGAGTTCGGTGAGGCCATGGAGAAGGACTACCGGTAGACCTCGAAGCAACTCTGACAAACCGTCCGGTGCCTCAGGAGGAGGAAGCAGTGCTTCACCAACACTGTTAACAGTGGGAGTTTGCCCAACAGGTCCACATGTGTTTTGTGGATCTGGAGAAGGCATTTGACTGTGTCCCTCATGGTGCCCTGTATGGGTTGCTGCAGGAGTATGGAGTCTGGGGCCCTTTATTAGGGGCCATCCGGTCTCTGTACAAGTGGAGCACGAGTTTGGTCCGCATTGCCGGCACTGAGTCGGACCTGTTCCCGGTGCATGTTGGACTCCTGCAGGGCTGCCCTTTGTCACCGGTCCTGTTTGTAACTTTTATGGACAGGATTTCTAGGCGCAGCCAAAGGCCGGAGGGGGTCTGGTTTGGTGACCAGTGGATTTCGTCTCTTCTTTTTGCAGATGACGTGGATTTTGTCTCTTTTTTTTGCAGATGACGTGGTCCTGCTGGTCCCCTCTAGCCAAGACCTACAGCATGCGCTGGGGCGGTTCGCAGCTGTGTGTGAAGTGGCTGGGATGAAAATCAGCTCCTCCAAGTCCGAGGCCATGGTTCCCGACCGGAAATGGGTGGCTTGTTCTTTTCAGGTTGGAGGGAAGTTCCTGCCTCAAGTGGAGGAGTTCAAGTATCTTGGGGTCTTGTTCACGAGTGGGGGAAGAATGGAGCAGGAGATCAACAGACGGATCGGTGTGGCTGCCATCCATTCTGCTGTGCATTGTGTACTGGTTGTATGAACACCTAGCAACTGTTGTACTTTGTTAGCATTTAAAGCAAATTTGGCCTCATTCCAATTCCCTCAAAACAAACCTTGGTTCTTAAACACTATATATTCACACTATTGCTTATTGGTGTTCTAGTTTTATTCCTTTTCGTTCTTTTTTACAGTTTTATCCATAATTTATTAGTTTTCCTTATTCTTTTCATTTTGCTTAGTATTTTAGTTGAATTTTACTAACTTAGTTAAACAAAGTTAAAAAGTATTTTACCTAGAAACTGAATGTTTTGTTAATAAATTCTTGTATTGTGGAGAGAAGATGTGTTTATTCCATATGTGTGTGAAGTGTTTGCCATTTGAGAACACCAGTGCGTGAATGCACCCCTTCATCTATCGTCCTGTAATACCACCCCTCACCAGGCAGATTTTCATAAAACACCTGACATGGACTGAGGGCTGTTTGGCTGTTAATTAATGATAACCAGGTGGTGTCCCGATTTGTGAAATTCTGATTAAAATGACTAACTTTGTTAATAGTTGCCTTTTGGCACTGTTAACAAAAGTCAGATTTGTTTCCCAGGGAAACAGGAAGTAATTGATTGCTAGTTAAAAGTTTCCTAAACACCCAATAAAATATGTTTTATTAGTTTTATTTCAAGTTACCCAGTAAAAATGTATCAGAGGAACGATGTTTAGCAGACCCTGGTTAAAACATGAGCCACTTCTTTTGACACTCTCTGTGACCTGCCGCTAAAGAGAGTAGAGGCCCCCAGAAAGTTTGATCTGCAGATGTCTTTCATACCCAAAAACTCTGGCGGAGTAGACCAGACCAGCTCTGAGTCGTTCAGCTCAGTGAATTCATCCTCTTGATCCTGTAAGAATTCTTCCATGACTCTAAAGAACACAAAATAAAAGAAAGGGAAGACATGTTTATTTATTTATTTAGCACCATTCAAACACAAGGCAATTAAAAGTGCTTTAAAGGACATCAAAAGGAAGACAGAAATAAAATTACAATACCTTTATGAATATAAAAGCAGATGTTAAAGGCAAATTTAAAACTTACTTTAGATTGAATCAATTTTAAATGTATATCCCATCCAAATCTAATTTTTAATGTCATGCTTCAAACAGGCAAATAGATTCTTTAAACAAAAGCTGCTGCAACCAAAAATGTTTTCAGGCCTGCTTTAAAGGAACCAACAATTTCTGACAGATGTCCCCCTGTAACGTGCAAACCCTGGAGTAATTTGTACTTTACAAGCAACTCAGAAAAATATTTGTGTATAAAGATCTTGGTTTTGTGGTTATAGGGTATGCCTGTTTCATCTACATTTATCCTGACCTTTGCTAACATACCTTTTGAGCTCTTGCACATCTGGGCTGTTTTCTGGTAGAACCCGGATGCCTCTCCCGTATGACGTTCCCCCATGAAGATGAAAAGCCAGGTGACCCATCTCCACAGGCTGGCTGCAGGTGAGGCCCGGCACTTTGCTGGATCCTAGGATCGCTCGCAAGTTGTAGATTCTCAGAAAAGCACCAGGCTGATGGGACAAACGGATCAGTTTAACAAATAGAAAAACAGCAAACCACAAACAGAACAATTCTTTTAGAGGAATGTTGATGCAAAAACAGATATCCACTGTTCTGAATCAACAGGCTCTGGGTGATGATTCGGATCAGAACATGTTCTCTTTGCAGTTCCTCTTGATCATGTGTGAACTAAACTTACAGTCAGAGCTGTTTTCCTGCTTCACAAATGACGGCCTTTGCTTTGCAGGCCGTAGTTAATAATGAACAGAGTTATGCAGCAGTCAGATTTCTGTCAGATGGCTGTCAGTCTGAGGAAGAGTCCCGGTTCTGCTGAGTTGGTCACAGAACAGGCTGAGCAGTAACAGCAGACAAGACCTGCTCTCTGTTACTAACCTATCACTGTAAATGTTGGTGTTAAGGTTCATTTACAGGACACATGGTTCTTGGGACAACTGTTATATCAAATGCACAAATTACCAAATTCTATGAAATTTCTTATTTTTAAAGGTCAAATTCTGTAGTTCAGCCCACACTCTCATGGGATCATGGCCAGGGTCTGGATTAATGCCCCATTTGATTGAGTGACCAGACTGAAGTAGACAAAAGGCAGAGGTAGAGTGGTGTGCGTCTATGACAGAGTTAACCTCCCTTCTAGCTGACAAATCTAGACTGTAAAAGCATTAATTAGTGACAAGCCAAGCTGCAATTATATTGTTAGACTAATAAATGCTTTATTTAAGAATGTGATTCTGACTTGCATGATTTTCAGTACTTCTAACCGATTATTACAGTAACAATTTTAATGTGTAAATGTGTTATTGTACTAAATTTAAAAATCATATCTCCCATTTAAAAAGGCTTGCTAAGGTTTAGGTGAAACTCTAACTCTTCTCTATGACAAATACCCAATATGTCTCATCAACTGGTTGGTTAGCTCTGCATGACATGGTATGAATCTTCAGGGGGGTCTTCAGGGGATGACACTTCCAGGGAGCAAAGACACATCAGTTTTGACCTCAAGATCCACACAGAGACACACTACGAAATGAAATTGTAACATTGCTTGTTTTATGTCACTGTTTTATGGTCAGATTAATTCTTAAAATTACATTTTTATGCTGAACAAAGGCAGGTATAAAACATTTTTAAACCAACTAAAGTTATTTAAATTAATTCAACGTAATCCTGTCACTTTAAACTAATATATATTTATGCAAATGAATATTGTCCACAGTTGCTTTCCGAATTCTGCCATTACGCCAGTTGCGTATGCCTCTTCTCGCAACTGCACGACTCACCACAAAAGACACTGCTTAGGAGTAACAGGTGGCTTTCATTTGCCAACATCCTCGTGAATACAAAACTGAAATCACCAGGATATTTCAAAGCAGTATTTTATTTCGTATATGTGATACATACTTATTCAATTGTACACTTTTTGTATGCGTTAAACAAAGTTTACTATTCCAGGAATGGCTCCTCTAACCGTTTAACAAAATTTTTCAAAAAAATTCAAAATCATTTTTATATTTCAGAGATTCAAAAAGATAATTTTGGAGTTTCCAGATTCTGAAGGGAAAATCCCAAGTGTATTTTTGAAGTGACTAGAGTAATATACTTAATTAGTTTGGACATTTGAAAATGACTGAAAGGATATGTGTGTCTTAGTTTAGTAGTTTTGGTTTACAAATATACAGGGGTGAATCGAGTAGCCACAAATTTTACTCAAGAGTAGCACTTCTTCCACATATTTTTCTCAAGAAAAAGCTAAAAAGTTAAAAGCTTTAAAGTAGACTTTGTTTTAAATATGTTAGATTTAACTCTTTGAATTATTGACAACGATACCAGACTACTTTGTTTCTAGTTTATAAATGTGGAGGTGCAAACTGTTCTTTCATTGTATCTAAGAGATCCAACTAAATAAAACATTACAAGTTAAAGCATTATCATTTTAGTCAAAGACATTCCTATCCATCCACATACTATCAATGCTCATGCACACTTAAAACATGGAATGCACTCAGAAGTCATCTTAGTCGTTACCATACTAGCATTTCACATACAACGAAATAATCTTTAACCTTTACATGTTTGCTATGCCCTGAAAGATGTCTAACATCAAGTAAAGCACACTTCAGTCATACTGGCACCCATCTAAAGCATTATAAGTCTATTACATGCATGTTTCAGACATGTTCTGTTCAGACTAATGCTTAAGGTATTTTTAGATCTCATGAGAATAGAAAGCGTGCAGATTTTGCATCAAGTGACTTTAAGCCTGGAATCTTCCCAGCTTGGTACAAGTCTACAATTTTCTTCCTGGTGTCCCTTCAACAGCTCTTTGGTCTTGGCCATGGTTAAGTTTGAAGTCTGACTGTTTGAGGCTGCTGACAGGTGTTTTTTATACAGATAACGAGTTCAAACAGGTGCCATTAATACAGGTAACAAGTGGAAGACAGAAGAGTTTTTAAAGAAGTTACAGGTCTGTGACGGGTCAGACAAAGAACCCCTCATGACGACAACGAAATCGAGGCACGTGATGTCGCCCGGCACGGCGGAGCCGGGGTCCCACCCTGGAGCCAGGCCTGGGGTCGGGACTCGTCGGAGAGCGTCTGGTGGCTGGGTTGCTCCTCGCAGGACCCGGCCGGGCCAAGCCCGAACGAGAGACGCGAGACCATCCCCCAGTGGGCCCACCACCTGCAGGGGGAACCGTGAGGGACCGGTGCAAAGAGGATTGGGTGGCGGATGAAGGTGGAGACCTCGGTGGCCTGATCCCCGGATGCTTAGGCTGGCTCTAGGGACGTGGAATGTCACCTCGCTGGGGGGGAAGGAGCCTGAGCTTGTGCGGGAGGTCGAGAGATATCGACTAGAAATAGTCGGGCTCGCCTCCACGCGCAGCGTGGGCTCTGGAACCCATCTCCACGAGAGGGGCTGGACTCTCTTCTACTCTGGAGTGGTCCACGGGGAGAGGCGGCAGGCATGGGTGGGTTTACTTGTCGCCCCCCAGCTCAGCCATCTGGTGTTGGGGTTTACCCCAGTGGATGAGAGGGTCGCATCCCTGCGCCTCCGGGTTGGGCAGAGGTTTCCGACTATCATTTCAGCCTACGGGCCGAGTGGTAGTGCAGAGTACCCGGCCTTCTTGGCGTCCCTGTCGGGGGTGCTGGATAGTGCCCCTCCCGGGGACTCCATTATTCTGCTGGGGAACTTCAACGCCCACGTGGGAAACAACAGTGACACCTGTAAAGGCGTGAACGGGAGGAATAGCCTCCCCGATCTGAATCCTAGCGGTGTTATGTTATTGGACTTCTGTGCTAGTCACGGATTGTCCATAATGAACACCATGTTCAAACATAAAGGTGTCCATCAGTGCACTTGGCACCAGGACACCCTAGGCAGGAGGTCAATGATCAACTTTGTTGTCGTATCATCAGACCTTCGGCCGCATGTTTTGGACACTCGGGTGAAGAGAGGGGCTGAGCTGTCCACTCACGTGGTGGTGAGTTGGATCTGCTGGGGGAGGGGAAAGCCGGAAAGACTTGGCAGGCCCAAGCACATAGTGAGGGTCTGCTGGGAACGTCTGGCGGACACCTTGGCCAGGGATGTATTCAACTCTCACCTCCGGGAGAGCTTTGACCAGATTCCACGGGATGTTGGAGACATAGAGTCCTAGTGGATCATGTTCTCCGCATCTATTGTCGATGCTGCCGTCCGTAGCTGCGGCCGTAAGGTCTGCAGTGCTTGTCGCGGCGGCAATCCCCGAACCCGGTGGTGGTCACCGGCAGTAAGCTGAAGAAGGAGTCCTATCGGTTGTGGTTGGCTTGTGGGACTCCTGCAGGGCTGCCCTTTGTCACCGGTCCTGTTCATAACTTTTATGGACAGGATTTCTAGGCGCAGCCAAGGGCCAGAGGGGTTCTGGTTTGGGGACCAGAGAATTTCGTCTCTTCTTTTTGCAGATGACGTGGTCCTGCTGGCCCCCTCTAGCCAAGACCAACAGCACGCACTGGAGCGGTTCGCAGCAGAGCGCGAAGTGGCTGGGATGAAAATCAGCTCCTCCAAGTCCGAGGCCATGGTTCTCGACCAGAAAAGGGTGGCTTGTCCTCTTCAGGTTGGAGGGGAGGTCCTGCCTGAAGTGGAGGAGTTTAAGTATCTTGGGGTCTTGTTCACGAGTGAGGGAAGAATGGAGCGGGAGATCGACAGATGGATCGGTGCGGCTGCCACAGTAATGGGGGCGCTGTGCGGTCTGTTGTGGTGAAGAGAGAGCTGAGCCAAAAAGCGAAGCTCTCGATTTACCGGTCGGTCTATGTTCTTACCCTCACCTATGGCAATAAACTTTGGGTCATGACAGAAAGAACGAGATCCCGGATACAAGCGGCTGAAATGAGCTTCCTCCGTAGGGTGGCCGGGCACTCCCTTAGAGATAGGGTGAGGAGCTCGGCCATCCGGGAAGGGCTCGGAGTAGAGCCGCTGCTCCTCTACATCGAGAGGAGCCAGTTGAGGTGGCTCGGGCATCTATACCGGATGCCTCCTGGACGCCTTCCTCAGGAGGTGTTCCAGGCACGTCCCACCGGGAGGAGGCCCAGGGGACGGCCCAGGACACGCTGGAGGGACTATGTCTCTCGGCTAGCCTGGGAACGCCTTGGGCTCCCCCCGAGGAGCTGGAGGAGGTGTCCGGGGAGAGGGACGTCTGGGCGTCTCTGCTGAGTCTGCTGCCCCTGCGACCCAGTCCCGGATAAAGCGGAAGACAACGAGTTCGACGAGTAAGAGTACGAGTTCAAACAGGTGCCATTAATACAGGTAAAGAGTGGAAGACAGAAGAGTTTTTAAAGAATCTTGCTCGTTTGTGGGTGACCAAATGCTTATTTTCCACCATAATTTACAAATAAATTCTTAAACAATCCTACAGTGTGATTTCCTGGATTATTTTTTCTCACTTTGTCTCTCATAGCTTTAATGAACCTATGATGAAAAATAAAGACCTCTCACATCTTTCTAAGTAGGAGAACCTGCAGTGCCAGACTAAATACTTTTTGGCCTCACTGTATGGCTACAAGAAAATATTTGAGCCTGTAATTCATTATATTATAATATTGGAGCATCAGGGATTGCTCATTCCACACTTTCAACACTAATCAAAGGCACTGTACAGTTTGTAGTAGCAGGTGACCTTTGGGCTCATGGATTGGCAAAATTTGTAAAAAGTATTTCAGCAAAAATATTTTTGTTGCTTTTGTACAGCACAGATGCCTGACATCCAGGACAAAGAGGTGAGGACAGGAGCATTTTAGTGTACAACTAAGGATGTTCATCATCTTCATGTCAGACAGACACAAGAAACAGGGATAAGCTGCTTCGGTGTGAAAAAGGCCTGCATCCTAACTGATAGCCTAACACACTTTGATGCACTGGCTGGTTTTCCTCCTGATATTGTCCACGACTTACAGGTCCTTCTCAAAATATTAGCATATTGTGATAAAGTTCATTATTTTCCATAATGTAATGATGAAAATTTAACATTCATATATTTTAGATTCATTGCACACTAACTGAAATATTTCAGGTCTTTTATTGTCTTAATACGGATGATTTTGGCATACAGCTCATGAAAACCCAAAATTCCTATCTCACAAAATTAGCATATTTCATCCGACCAATAACAGAAAAGTGTTTTTAATACAAAAAACGCCATCCTTCAAATAATCATGTACAGTTATGCACTCAATACTTGGCCGGGAATCCTTTTGCAGAAATGACTGCTTCAATGCGGCGTGGCATGGAGGCAATCAGCCTGTGGCACTGCTGAGGTCTTTTGGAGGCCCAGGATGCTTCGATAGCGGCCTTTAGCTCATCCAGAGTGTTGGGTCTTGAGTCTCTCAACGTTCTCTTCAAAATATCCCACAGATTCTCTATGGGGTTCAGGTCAGGAGAGTTGGCAGGTCAATTGAGTACAGTGATACCATGGTCAGTAAACCATTTACCAGTGGTTTTGGCACTGTGAGCAGGTGCCAGGTCGTGCTGAAAAATGAAATCTTCATCTCCATAAAGCTTTTCAGCAGATGGAAGCATGAAGTGCACCAAAATCTCCTGATAGCTAGCTGCATTGACCCTGCCCTTGATAAAACACAGTGGACCAACACCAGCAGCTGACACGGCACCCCAGACCATCACTGACTGTGGGTACTTGACACTGGACTTCTGGCATTTTGGCATTTCCTTCTCCCCAGTCTTCCTCCAGACTCTGGCACCTTGATTTCCGAATGACATGCAGAATTTGCTTTCATCCGAAAAAAGTACTTTGGACCACTGAGCAACAGTCCAGTGCTGCTTCTCTGTAGTCCAGGTCAGGCGCTTCTGCCGCTGTTTCTGGTTCAAAAGTGGCTTGACCTGGGGAATGCGGCACCTGTAGCCCATTTCCTGCACACGCCTGTGCACGGTGGCTCTGGATGTTTCTACTCCAGACTCAGTCCACTGCTTCCGCAGGTCCCCCAAGGTCTGGAATCGGCCCTTCTCCACAATCTTCCTCAGGGTCCGGTCACCTCTTCTCGTTGTGCAGCGTTTTCTGCCACACTTTTTCCTTCCCACAGACTTCCCACTGAGGTGCCTTGATACAGCACTCTGGGAACAGCCTATTTGTTCAGAAATGTCTTTCTGTGTCTTACCCTCTTGCTTGAGGGTGTCAATAGTGGCCTTCTGGACAGCAGTCAGGTCGGCAGTCTTACCCATGATTGGGGTTTTGAGTGATGAACCAGGCTGGGAGTTTTAAAGGCCTCAGGAATCTTTTGCAGGTGTTTAGAGTTAACTCGTTGATTCAGATGATTAGGTTCATAGCTCGTTTAGAGACCCTTTTAATGATATGCTAATTTTGTGAGATAGGAATTTTGGGTTTTCATGAGCTGTATGCCAAAATCATCCGTATTAAGACAATAAAAGACCTGAAATATTTCAGTTAGTGTGCAATGAATCTAAAATATATGAATGTTAAATTTTCATCATTACATTATGGAAAATAATTAACTTTATCACAATATGCTAATATTTTGAGAAGGACCAGTATGCTTAAGCACGAGATCTAAGTTTTTGTGTTCTTTGTTTAAATTAACTTTGAAAAACTTTACCTGTTTTGTGCATTTTATTTTGTCACCAACTGCCATGTTTGCATTTACTGTTCTTAAATTTGACTTTTTAATAAAGTTGTTAAGATTTAATTGATTTAAAGAAACAAAAAATTTAAATGTTACTATTACTTAATCTATTTGTCAACTGGTTCCACTAAACTAGGTTGTTTAACTGAAACATGAGTATATTTAATGCAATCAATAAAATCCAGTAACTTTAATGCAACTAAATAGTATTGAATAAACTGAACTAAACTGGCATAAGTAAATTAGCATCTGTTAAATTTAACTTCACAACATTAAGTTATACAAACTTAACTCAATAGTGCTTGATTTAGTTAACTTAATTTGTTTGTCCTTACTTTAATTATTAGGTTAAAAGAAAATTTGTAATACCCTTTACATTTACAGTGGTTGGACAATGAAACTGAAACACCTGGTTTTAGACCATAATAATTTATTAGTATTGTGTAGGGCGTCCTTTTGCGGCCAATACAGCATCAATTCGTCTTGGGAATGACATATACAAGTCCTGCACAGTGGTCAGAGGGATTTTAAGCCATTCTTTGATAGTGGCCAGGTCACTACGTGGTACTGGTGGAGGAAAACGTTTCCTGACTCGCTCCTCCAAAACTCCCCAAAGTGGCTCAATAATATTTAGATCTGGTGACTGTACAGGCCATGGGAGATGTTCAACTTCACTTTCATGTTCATCAATCCAATGTTTCACCAGTCTTGCTGTGTGTATTGGTGCATTGTCATCCTGATACACGGCACCGCCTTCAGGATACAATGTTTGAACCATTGGATGCACATGGTCCTCAAGAATGGTTCGGTAGTCCTTGGCAGTGATGCTCCCATCTAGCACAAGTATTGGACCAAGGGAATGCCATGATATGGCAGCCCATACCATCACTGATCCACCCCCATGATTCACTCTGGGCATGCAACAGTCTGGGTGGTATGCTTCTTTGGGGCTTCTCCACACCGTAACTCTCCCGGATGTGGGGAAAACAGTAAAGGTGGACTAATCAGAGAACAGTACATGTTTCACATTGTCCACAGCACAAGATTTGCGCTCCTCGGACCATTGAAACCGACGTTTGGCATTGGCATGAGTGACTAAAGGTATGGCTATAGCAGCCTGGCCGTGTATATTGACCCTGTGGAGCTCCCGACGGACAGTTCTGGTGGAAACAGGAGAGTTGAGGTACACATTTAATTCTGCCATGATTTGGGCAGCCGTGGTTTTATGTTTTTTGGATACAATCCGGGTTAGCACCCGAACATCCCTTTCAGACAGCTTCCTCTTGCGTCCACAGTTAATTCTGTTGGATGTGGTTCGTCCTTCTTGGTGGTATGCTGACATTACCCTGGATACCGTGGCTCTTGATACATCACAAAGACTTGCTGTCTTGGTCACAGATGCGCCAGCAAGACGTGCACCAACAATTTGTCCTCTTTTGAACTCTGGTATGTCACCCATAATGTTGTGTGCATTTCAATATTTTGAACAAAACTGTGCTTTTACCCTGCTAATCGAACCTTCACACTCTGCTCTTACTGGTGCAATGTGCAATCAATGAAGACTGGCTACCAGGCTGGTCCAATTTAGCCATGAAACCTCCCACACTGAAATGACAGGTGTTTCAGTTTCATTGTCCAACCCCTGTATATATCTAGGTTTAGAGAAACCAGTTGACATAATTTAAATAAATTCAACACTTCATTTCTCATTTTGTTTTGTATTTTTTACACTTCATTTCTTAGAGTGCATGTGCTACCTACGGACCTTTCTGGTCAGTCGCTAAGACTTTTGGGAACATTCGCAGTTTGCACCAATCCTCACAGTATTCCATTCCAGCCATCCTGAAAAAGGAGAGAGGGAGACATTCTTTGCCTTGCATTCCAATGTTGGGAGACTTTACTGAAACAGTTTCCCCTTTCGCCGATGGCTGCAGGTTGCTCTTGGTCTGCTGCTACAAACACTTGTGCTAAGAAAGATAAACTGTAGCTGGTCCTGTGTGGAGAGATGCCCAAGGCCAATTCAACTTCGTCCCAGTAATTCCCAGACTTGAGAGTTGGATGTGACAGAGTAAAGACTGACAACCCCCCCCGACCCCCCATGAGAAAAATAGAGATACATTTTCCACACAAGGTCTTGGAAAAAGTCTGATAAAGAATGTACAACTGTAGGAGTTTCAATTAATTTAATAATAAATTGTTGAACTTATTCAGTACTAGATTGTTTATTCTTCATTAATCACTATTATTTTTATGTTAGGTCTATTTGTTACCTATGTAAGTATATACTATATAAGTACATACATACTAATATAGATTACCGTATTTTCCGCACTATAAGGCGCACTTAAAAACCATTAATATTCTCAAAAAATGACAGTGCGCCTTGTAATCCGGAGCGCCTTATATATGGATCAATTGGTTAATTGGTTAATCCATACTGGTTGTACACGGCGCTCTGTCAAAATGTTTCAGTACGACTGGTAAACTACAAAGCCGCACCGCTTGCAGCATTACGGCTACCGTAGTCAGGGGTGTCGCCGAAGTAATAGCGGTAAACACCTGTACTGTGCTTACTCCTAGTCCAACACCACTTGTGTGTGTATAACGACCCCAAAATTGCACCTTTCAAGAGACACGCTTACGATGCTGAGTTCAAACTCAAGGCTGTCAGCTACGCAGTCGAACATGGGAATAGAGCAGCAGCGAGAGAATTCAACAGTTAACGCTACTATATTGTGAATGTACTAACGTTTGATTTAGTGCATCAAACTGTTTCTTTTACGTGTTTACTGAATCAGGGAAAAGTTCCCTTTCACGTTTTAACTAACGTTTGATTTCAACTTCAACTTCATAGACTCCAATGCATTCCTAACGTGCGGTTGGCTCTATTCAATAGAATTCTATGTAGAGGAGACCTTACCATGAGAGTGAATGGAGTTATCTGAACGCTGGTTTGTAGTGTATTAATAAAGTTTGACTGACTGACTTATCTGACTGTTTTGTTGACATTCTCTTTAGCACAGCTCCATCTAGTGGATGCATAACGCAACCCCAGTCAAACGTTTGACTGCAGTAGCTTCTATTCTATGCGCCTTATAATCTGGTGCGCCCTATATATGAAAAAAGTTCTAAAATAGGCCATTCATTGAAGGTGCGCCTTATAATCCGGTGCGCCTTATAGTGCGGAAAATACGGTAGTTCGATTAATAATATTCATACTTTGGTTTAGCTGACAGCTCCTGGTGATTTGTCTCAGTCTATGTTCATACGTTTTAAGTCTATGTTTTACCTTATAAGTAGCGAACGTCACCCATCACATGTCCAAATAACCATGGCAACGGTGCTATCAAAGAACCAAACTGGTTCCTTTTGGCGGAAAAATGCCAAGGGATCATGAGGGATGTTTGTAGTCAGTTACAGCAAACCAAAAACTACTTGAATGATAACAGCGACTAAAGCCTGACTGAAAATAAAGCGTTTGTCGGCTCGAACCCGTTTAGTTCTACAATGTCTGCATTAATCCAAACGGCGCTGTCTAGCTGCTGCTCAACGCTGATCATTATGACGGGAATATGTCTTCTATATTTCTATTAGGAAGACTGTCACCACACATACTATGTGAAGTACTTTAAATCTTTACAACCATTCAGGACGTCACATAAAAAATTTAAAAGTATCTAGAAACCTGCCATCGCACACGGGGCTTTGTTCCCAACACAACTATTATTTTGATAGTCTAAAGGAATCATGAGTTGAGGAGGCCGTCGTGCCACTGCATTAGTGAGACACTTTTTCGCATTACAAATAGGTTGCATAGATATTGAATTAAATTCATTAAAGCATTTTCACTCACAGCTGGTGCCCTTATAGCAGTATGAGTGTATGAGTGGGATGACTCGACCTGTCAGTCAGCTCCCTCTGAAAAGCTCCAGTAAAGGACCGCAGTGTAGTGAGACCTGGAACTGACACCGGTGACCCATGGTTCCTCCTGGTTTCCCTCTGTAACACTGAGGCCAGCTCCATTCAGAGCTCTAAAATAATTGCCCTGGGTAATCTAAATTGGCTGATAAGCCATGCATCATCATGTGCCAGTAGATCAGTACGATCTCTGAATAAAACGCTCCTTCCAACTTCTTTTAATGGGGATGTCCTCCAGCTGAACCAAAGCTGTCATCGTTGCACAATAACACGCAACTTTACGCAGCTATTTATGGACATGTGTGGTTGTCTCCAGCTTGCTCACCTTATGAATCATAAAACCTGGCTTGTTTGGAATTAATCAGCTGATCTGACACAGTTTTTTTCTCAGTGAGAATGCAAGTGCCCCTTAGATGATTCACATGCATTTTATGCTCCTCAGCACTCAGACCGATGCACATTTCCTTCTACAGGAGACAGAAACAGAGGAAGTTTCCATCATTTTCTGAGGTGTGTTATCTTATTGTATGAGGCTACATGTGATTTAGTTTAATCGGTCTGGTTTAAACCATAAAACCTCAAATTCATGAAAAAAACATCAAGTTTGATGCTCCATGAATTAAATAAAACTGAATAGAGTCATATTTTAGTTTTCTGTAGTTTATTATTGTCAATTTAAAAAGTATGTGTGGCTTCAGCACATTTTCATGGCAGGTCAAACGTTTGTGTGGATTTACGCACACTTTCACGCAATGTTCATTTTTGTACATGTCGAGTTGTGTGTAAAACATTGAGCAGCAAGACTTTTTGTGCGTAATTACGCTTCGTACATGAGGCCCCTGGTCTTTACAAATATAGAATAATTGATTGTTCAAGGGGGAAGGAAAATAATTAAAATGTTTAATTAATTGTGTCCTACATCAGCAACATAACCAGTTGTGTTTTCGTTGGAGTTTCAACATTCCGCTCAGAGGTTTTCAGGACCTGTTATGTGGCATCTTTTTAAAGCTGCTGGCTGTACAATAAAGAAATCAAAGCAAATTAAAAACAACCCTTAATGTCTGTTGGATTACTGGTTTTAAATGCACATTTTGAAATACCAACTTAATGTTGGTTTCATGTTAGGTTAAAGCAACTATGTTGGGTAACTAATCCAACTTTATTTTAATAAGATGCTTTGCAATGCAACTATGTGCGAGAGAACCATCACAAGATGGCGGTATTGTATCAGAGCAGAATCCAGCAGAAATTCCTCCTCAGTTACTTTTCTCAAACATTCACTGAGAACATCAGACTTTTTACGGAAAGGGGTTTCAACACATTCTTTTCCGTATAAAGTCCACAGCCTTTTAATTGCATTATTGCTGGAGAGCAGAATAAAAATACAAAGGGAATTCTCTCTAAACCGCAACTTATTTAAATCCATTGTGAAGGACGTTGGAGCCAAGGACAAGGTGGATTAGGTCCCCTGACACCCCCTGCACTCATCTCATGATTTAGTAAAATAAAAAAAGAAATGAACTGAAATGTCTGGAGAGTTAAAGTCACACTAAAAAGAAAGAGTGACTTTGGCATTCATGGAAAAAAATGCCCCCTTGCTTCTTTCATGGGATTGAAGATGAAAAGTAGTAGTATTCAATGAACTTCTACAAAACCAGGACTGGTCCAGATAAAACATTGCTTAGACAATGGCAAGAAAACAAGATGTCAGCATTCTATCATGAGAACAATCATTCACAAGTGGAAAACCTTTAAGACAGCTGCCAGTCCTCCAGGCACGGATGTCTCAGCAAACTCACTCTACTGTAAAGACCGTGCAATGCTCAAAGAATCACAAAAAACCCAAGAGCTGTGTCTTACATGCACCTCAATTAGCATATTAAATGCTAAAGTTAATGACAGGGCAATTAGAAAAGTTATAAATAAGCAAGGCTTATTTTTCTCCAGTCTGTCAGAAGAACAACTCTTCTCTCTACATGGCTACATGACTTCAGTTTGCAAAGTCGAATCTACGTCAAAGACCTGTGCATTAATGTTCTCTGGATTAATGAAAACAAAGTGGAGATATTTAGTCATTATGCACAGTACCATGTTTGGAGAAAACCAAACACAGCATATGGGCACAAACATCCCATTTCCAGTGTCAACCATGGTGGTGGACAGAATTCAGTGGCTGCTCTCTCACAATCATTTGATTACATGATTGCTTGATGACTTTAACACTCTTTAGCTAATGGTTTCATCATAAAACTAAAATAATACCATTTTATTATTTAGTCACATTTTACTGCTAAGCTTAAATTCAATTTAATTCAATTTAGTATATTTATTTAGAGCCAAATATCATATCAAGACACAATTTGTTAAATCGTTTTCAATCTAAGGAAACCCGGCAGACAGCATCGAGTCAGTGACTTGCATGTAGCGACAGTGGAGAGAACCGAATCAGAATGTCCTTTATTGTTCGTTCGTTCGTCGTCTTCCGCTTATCCAGGACCGGGTCGCGGGGGCAGCAGACTCAGCAGAGACGCCCAGACGTCCCTCTCTCCAGACACCTCCTCCAGTTCCTCCAGGGGGAGCCCAAGGCGTTCCCAGGCCAGCCGAGAGACATAGTCCCTCCAGCGTGTCCTGGGCCGTCCCCTGGGCCTCCTCCCGGTGGGACGTGCCTGGAACACCTCCCGAGGAAGGCGTCCAGGAGGCATCCGGTATAGATGCCCGAGCCACCTCAACTGGCTCCTCTCGATGTGGAGGAGCAGCGGCTCTACTCCGAGCCCCTCCCGGATGGCCGAGCTCCTCACCCTATCTCTAAGGGAGTGCCCGGCCACCCTACGGAGGAAGCTCATTTCAGCCGCTTGTATCCGTGATCTCGTTCTTTCGGTCATGACCCAAAGTTCATGGCCATAGGTGAGGGTAGGAACGTAGACCGACCAGTAAATTGAGAGCTTTGCTTTTCGGCTCAGCTCTCTCTTCACCACAATGGACCGGCACAGCGCCCCCATTACTGTGGCAGCTGCACCGATCCGTCTGTCGATCTCCCGCTCCATTCTTCCCTCACTCGTGAACAAGACCCCGAGATACTTAAACTCCTCCACTTGAGGCAGGAACTCCCCTCCAACCTGAAGAGGACAAGCCACCCTTTTCCGGTCGAGTTGTCACTATCACAAATATAACGAATGTTACTATTTAATTAATTTTAATAATAAACTGAATGTGACTGCAATTTTTAATAAGTAGGATCAGTCTGGAATGTACATAATTAACTCTGAATAATTCCTAAATTTGTTTTGTGCCTAGAACAACAGATAATTTATGTAAAATAGAAAAATAGAAGATGTTTGTTTAAAAGATAAAATAAAAACGCATTTACACACATTCATACTGATTGCACATTCCCATTATTGCATCTCCTTAACCTGTATTGAGTTTAGCTATTGCTGTTGGATAGAAACTGTTGAATCTACTTGTCCTTGCTCTAATTGATTTGTAGCGTCTGCCTGACTATAACAGATCAAAGAGAGCGTGACACAGATGAGAAGTGTCCTTTATGGTGTTATGGACTTTTTGGAGACAATAAAATTACTTATTTTATTGTCTTTTCTTTAAACAGAGGAACAAGCCATTGGGCTGATAGCCTCTCTTCCCATTCTGTGTTTGGACATTGTATAGTAACAATTATATACACTATTCTGTTTTCATTTTGCCTGCACCTGGTGGTGCTCAGGAGTAATTTTAGTTGAATTTAGAGTCAGTTTTATTTCATATTTTAGTTGTGCTCTGATTGGTAGACCACTACTAACTGCTAAAGAAACAGTGGACAATGTACCTTTTTAATGTAGGTTTAATATGGTAAATGACCTGCACTTGTATAGCTCTTTATCAAGTACCGAGAGATCCCAAGAAACCCCAAAAGCGCTTTACCCTACAATCAGTCATCCAACCATTCATACACACATTCACACACTGACAGTGTGAATGTCACATTGACAGTGTGAATAGAAAGAAACTGATGTGGGGGATTTGATGCTGTAAATTGAGCCTAACTTGTAAAAATCTTTATGAATAAGTCCAAATGTTTCAACGGGTTGTGAAAAGGAAACCAAAAACAAAGGCCTCAAGCAGAAGGAGGATCAGATATGGAAGTCTGGACAGAGCCCATTTAGTGAACAGATTTGCTTTGTCAGAAACTCCAGAAGACACAGGTGGAGGCCTCAACAATTACCTGGATCAATGATGATCTAAAACAACAGACTGAAGGGTTGGGAGTCTAACCAGGTGGTCAGCAGCAGTGAAGAACTACAGGGACTTAGAAATGCTCAACAAGCTGATAAAGGAGGCTAGTTCTGTTCTGGGTAATAATTGCGAAAGGAAGTATCTCCTGTAGTGGTCTGTTTTACAGCAGATCTGAAGAAACCTTTGATTGAAGACACTTTGTTGTTGTACGACAGTCTCATGAAGAGGAACGCAGGGTTCTCCATTATGTTCTTCATTTTATGAAGAATTCTTCTTTGCGCAATGATCTCCAGAAGTTCCAGAGTAGTCCCTAGGACAGAGCCAGCCTTCTTTATTAGTTTGAGTTTTTTTATGTATCTTTGCAGCACTAGTGGCCTTTATTTTTCTCATCTTTTTGACAGTAAGCTGACATAAAAGAAGTGAGGAAAGGGGAAGACATCCAGCAAAGGTTGCCTGGGCCAGGAGTCAAACCCACGACTGTTATTCTTGAGATTCAGGGAGCCAGTCTAAGGACTTTGGAACCAAGGTGATGTCCTCTACTTTCTTAGTTTTAAGTGAAGATGCGGGCAGCAGAGTTCCAGAACAGCCGCAGCTGTCTAAACAACTTTTTAGACAGACCTGTGAAGACACTGTTGTGGTAACAGGAGGCGACTGTGGCTCAGTGGGAAAAGTAGCCTTCTTGCAAATCGGAAAGTTATGGGTTCGATTTCAGCTTTCTCCTGTTGCATGTCGATGTGCTCAGGAGGCACATCCACAGATTGATTAATTATATGCATCTAGCCCATGCTTGAATATGTTCATAGTCACCTGGTGACATTGAAATGTAGGGCTGTGTCATCTTACGGTCTTATACACTTACTGGCCACTTTATTAGGTACACCTTGCTAGTACCGGGTTGGACCCCCTTTTGCCTTCAGAACTGCCTTAATCTTTCGTGGCGTAGATTCAACAAGGTACTGGAAACATTCCTCAGAGAGTTTGGTCCATATTGACATGATAGCATCAATCCCCCACACCATAACACCACCTCCACCAGCCTGAACCGTTGATACAAGGCAGGATGGATCCATGCTTTCATGCTGTTGACGCCAAATTCTGACCCTACCATCCGAATGTCGCAGCAGAAATCGAGACTCATCAGACCAGGCAACGTTTTTCCAATCTTCTATTTTCCAATTTTGGTGAGCCTGTGCGAATTGTAGCCTCAGTTTCCTGTTTTTAGCTGACAGGAGTGGCACCTGGTGTGGTCTTCTGTTGCTGTAGCCCTTCCGCCTCAAGGTTCGACATGTTGTGCGTTCAGAGATGCTTTTCTGCATGCCTTGGTTGTAGCAAGTGGTTATTTGAGTTACTGTTGCCTTTCTATCAGCTGGAACCAGTCTGGCCATTCTCCTCTGACCTCTGGCATCAACAAGGCATTTGCGGCCGCAGAACTGCCGCTCACTGGATATTTTCCGTTTTTCGGACCATTCTCTGTAAACCCTACAAATGGTAGTGCGTGAAAATCCCAGTAGATCAGCAGTTTCTGAAATACTCAGACCAGCCCGTCTGGCACCAACAACCATGCCACGTTCAAAGTCACTTAAATCACCTTTATTTCCCATTCTGATGCTCGGTTTGAACTGCAGCAGATTGTCTTGAGCATGTCTACATGTCTAAATGCATTAAGTAGCTGCCATGTGATTGGCTGATTAGAAATTTGCATTAACAAGCAGTTGGACAGGTGTACCTAATAAAGTGGCCATTGAGTGTATCTTAGTTATGGTAACTTATGTTGTTGTTTGTTATGATCTGAGCAAGGGGGGGCATGTGGATATTGAATAGGAGTGGGCCCAAAATGGAACCCCCTGCATGTGATTTTTATCAATTCCAATGTAAAGTTACCTATTGACACAAAAACGTTCCTGTCCCTCAAGTAAGAGTCAAATTACTCAAGTGATGTACCAGAAAGACAGAGTCGGTTTTCCAGGTGCACAAGTAATATACAACATATCAACAGTGTTGAATGCTGCACTGAGACCCAATAATACAAACACCGTGGTTCTTCCACAGTTCACATGTATGATAATGTCATTGAACACCTTGACAAGGGCAGTCTTGGTACTGTGGTAAGTACGAAAATCTCAGTGGAAAACGTCAAGGTGGCTGGGCATTGTTAAGAAGGTATTTAACTGTTGAAACAGACTGTGTGAAGAATAAATTAGATTTAGATGGGGTGCGAGTTGGGTTTTAATCTTAAGTAGGTTTTTCAAGTTTTCAGTGAAATCCAGGAGAGGAAAGTCTGCGCTGAGCGTTGAAAGAGGGCAGGGTCTGGGAGGAAGCAGAGATATTGGCTTGCAAGAGGTACAGTAAAGAGGATCCTTATCTCTTTTATGCAATAAAGAAATACAGGCCTTATTAAATTAAGCTGGGAGGGAGACAGAGTGAAATGAATCAAAAACACTTTAAATAAAAAGGAAGTTAATTATATAGAGAATTTCTTGAATAAAATCTGATGGGCAGCTGTCATGGCCATGGGCCTTTCTGCCCTGCATTCATGTTATTGGGGTAATGACTTTATAATGCGACAATGCTTTTACATCATCATCATGTCACCTCTGCTAATAATATAACTGCTCACAGAAGTTCATTGGGTTCCTTTTTGTATACTTCTTCAAGAGAAAACTTTGTACCTGTATTAGGGCTGCAACCAACAATTATTTTGCTAATTTATTCATCTGTAGACTATTTTTTCGATTAATTGATGAATAATTGGATAGCAAAAGGTGCTTGTTTTTCATCGTAAATGCAAAATGTATATATTTTTTATCCAATTTTTTGATTACTTAATTAGTTGACGATTATGTCAAGAATCGATTCATTCCGATTTTTGTTTCAGCCCTAATTGGTAGGGCAAAGCTTTATAGAAACCAGAGATCAAAAGCTGGCCACAAAATTTTGATTTTACTAGTAAAATTTAGTAAGTGTAGAATTTACTGCCACCTTGGGTTATTTTAGGCATACTGTTTTTCTCAGCTGGCCTAATATCATGTGAGACCTGTGTCAACATCAAGAGGATTGTCTCCTATAGAGTATGTATGCTATTTAAATAGGATTTTCATACATGTAGACCCAATTTAAGGTGGAAGGAAAGAATGACAGCAAACATACAGTTTTGAGGCATGACAGTCTGTCCTTGGTCAACTTCAGAGAAAATTATGTTTGGAGAAATCTTGCAAAAGAAAACAATCCTGTGTACCAATGAATCTGGCTGTGTACTCTCATTGCTACATGAGAGATTGGTAGAACTGAGAATTTGTGCATGGAAACAGATGCAAAGACAACACACTAAAGCAGACAGTGTGGGAGACGACACCAGACTGCAGAAGGCCGAGCAAAAACAAACAAACTAAAAAGGCAGTGCCATGTGGTGTTGGCTCTGTTCAAACCTTCAGCCTGTTTGCACATATTACATCACAACTATAGATACATATTACACACTCTAGTTCTGAAAAAGGTTGTTGGAGCTGAAGGTTTGAAATAACAAATACATTTTTTTCTTCAATACTCTTGGCAGATTTCTTTTATTTTTTTAATTGTCTGTTTTGTTTTCTTCCATCTGTTTCCATTCTTCCATTTTTTCACTTCTCTGGGTAACATTTATTTACAAGTCTATTTAATTCAATTATGTTTAAGTACTTTTTGAAAATGCCAATATTTTGGCAGGTATTAAACATAATGTTTATTATGCCTATATTTCCTCATTCAAAATGTTTTTTTATTGATTTAATGTAATGCTCTAATCCTAAATGTCATGTTTTCATTAGCTCAAAGCAGAAAATCATTATTATTAACAGAAATGATGGCTTTAAAACAGTCTTTGTTGAATGAATCTATATAATGTGTTTCACTTAGCAAATTGAGTTCCCGAGATAAATCAATTCTATTAAAGAAATTCTAAATAATAATCATATTTATTTAATTTGACTGTAGTGCCAATTCAATGCCAAAGGGATATTAAGTTTTTCTCTAAAGAGTCATTAATGGCTTTGGGCAGGTAGGATCTCCTGTTGCGGTCAGTACTACAGTAGATTTGAAGAGGCCTCTTACTAAAGACACTGATGTTGTACGACAGTCTCATGAAGTGAATGCTTAGGGTTATCTATTATGTGCATTATTTTTTCAAGCCTTCGTCTTTGCAAAGTCAGTTCCTGAAACTCCAGGATAGATCCTAAAAATCCAGGTTGCACTCAGACACCTGCAGAGAGACCAAGTGGACCCTAGAGGGTGAATCAGATAATGCTGTTTTCATCATATAGGCCACATGGTTGAGTGATCTGGAGGACATATGAATTAGGTCTTACACACCAAAAGTTTTGTTTTAAGGGAACATTAATCCAACTATACAAAAGTTGTTTTGTTATTTTCCCAAGAATATTGCTAAAACTCTTCTTCCAATGATCCTAATATCTTGTTTGGTCTTGACATTGGGAAGTAATTGCTACAGACCAGGGAACAAAACAAGTTTCTTTGTCAGGAACCATGCACATCTACAGTACAGAAGTTTGGACACACCTTCTCATTCAAAGAGTTTTCTTTATTTTTGCAACTATGAATATTGTAGCTTCACACTGAAGGCATCAAAACTATGAATTAACACATTTGGAATTATATACTGAACAAAAAAGTGTGAAACAACTGAAAATATGTCTTACATTCTAGGTTCTTCAAAGTAGCCACCTTTTGCTTTGATTACTGCTATGCACACTCTTGGCATTCTGTTGATGAGCTTCAAGAGGTAGTCACCTGAAATAGTTTTCACTTCACAGGTGTGCCCTGTCAGGTTTAATAAGTGGGATTTCAAGCCTTATAAATGGGGTTGGGACCATCAGTTGTGTTGTGCAGGAGGTGGATACAGTACACAGCTGATAGTCCTACTGAATAGACTGTTAGAATTTGTATTATGGCAACAGAAAAACAGCTAAGTAAAGAAAAACGAGTGGCCATCATTACTTTAAGAAATGAAGGTCAGTCAGTCCAAACAATTGGGAAAACTTTGAAAGTGTCCCCAAGTGCAGTCGCAAAAACCATCAAGCGCTACAAAGAAACTGGCTCACATTAGGAAAGGAAGACCAAGAGTCACCTCTGCTGTGGACGATAAGTTCATCCGAGTCACCAGCCTCAGAAATCGCAGGTTAACAGCAGCTCAGATCAGAGAACAGGTCAATGCCACACAGAGTTCTAGCAGCAGACACATCTCTAGAACAACTGTTAAGAGGAGACTGTGTGAATTAGGCCTTCATGGTAAAATAGCTGCTAGGAAACCACTGCTGAGGACAGGCAACAAGCAGAAGAGACTTTTGTGGGCTAAAGAAAACAAGGAATGGACATTAGACCAGTGGAAATCTGTGGTTTGGTCTGATGAGTCTAATTCTAACAGTCTATTCAGTAGGACTATCAGCTGTGTACTGTATCCACCTCCTGCGCAACACAACCGATTGTCCCAACCCCATTTATAAGGCTTGAAATCCCACTTATTAAACCTGACAGGGCACACCTGTGAAGTGCAAACCATTTCAGGTGACTACCTCTTGAAGCTCATCAACAGAATGCCAAGAGTGTGCGGAGCAGTAATCAAACCAAAAGGTGGCTACTTTGAAGAACCTAGAATATAAGACATATTTTCAGTTGTTTCACACTTTTTTGTTCAGTATATAATTCCACATGTGTTCATTTATAGTTTTGATGCCTTCAGTGTGAAGCTACAATATTCAGTCATGAAACAAAGAAAACTCTTTGAATGAGAAGGTGTGTCCAAACCTTTGGTCTGTACTGTACATGTAAATAACTATTCATTTCAATACATTTTCATTTCAAAAGATACTTTGTAGGGTTACAAATTGTAATTTATGGAACTGCTGTAAGGTTGTTAAAACTAGAGTTGGCAGACATGTGGTTGGCACCTTGAACCAGACATTAGGAGTATTATCTACTGCAGCTAAGACGTCGACTGGTCAGAAGCACCCAAAAGCACTGAAATTTTAAAAAATCTGAACTAATCTGAACTAAAAAATAACTTATTGGCAGAAGAAAAGGGGAAAGTAAAGTTCTAGCTTTCTGAACTCTGAGCTGTCAGAGGGACTACACAAAGACAAACAGGCATATTATAACTATCAACATGTGCCCAAGTGCACTCGGAGGCCATGTAACAAACATTGGTCCACAGTTCAGAGTGATAGTGGAGTCTAATAAAGAATGTTGCCTGCAGTCATGCCACAAACAAGCCATTTTTATAAGAGAGATTTAGCAAACAAGAGTGAAGCAGCCCACAGCTTTCTTTGTAAGTACTTGATCTGTATGAAAACTCAACAGTCCCCCATCCGCTCCCTGCCTGATAGCCAAGACACTGCTGCCGCCGTCTCATGGTATTAGTGCTGCCTGGATTCTCAGTAAAAACAGATTCCTTAAAATTCAAAAGATTGCTCTGGGCTTCCATAGCTTCTTGCAGAGCGGAGGCTCAATAAAGCAGCCAAAAAGCTTGTGGCCTCACTGAGAAGAAGAAACTGCTCATTTCACACTGGCCTCTTTACGGCACAGCAGGAAATGGGCTTTAAAAGCTGGATAGATACTGCATGACTTTACAGCATTCGCTTTGTGCCAGAACATTGTGTCAGTGGGGATGTGACTAGTGGAGTGGATCATATTTTGAAATAAACATATCACCTAAAGTCAGTGACACTGAGCAAAACAATGAAATAAGTGGATCAGATTTGAGGTGCAAATGGACACTACTTTTTAAACTTAGATTAGAGGAAATCCAATCTCCTTTACCTCAGAAGGCTATTTTTTGTTCTGTTGAGTTTTTCTTTCCTGCACACTACCATTTAATTAGCCTCTGAAAGATTTCAGTTGATAATTCTCCACATTCATTTTGACCAATTATTTTTCTTCCTTAATTTTATGCCAGCTGGGCATGTTACAACTAGAACATGCCTGACTAATGCAGTGTAACCCTCAGGAACCCTTAGGAAAACGCAGACGTACTTATAGTGGGAAGCTCTTGTCCAGTCCCTGGTTGCAGGTATTTGCCACTGTTGCTTTACTAATAAAGAAATTACAAAACTAACCAAGCCCTGCCAAGACAACCAGAACCCAAGAGCTGAAACTATCTGTCTTAAATAGAAATGCTTGATTTTCTTTAGCAATTTCCCTGTTTTGTACAGTGTTAAAAAGTCATCATAAATGACACTTTCTTATCATTGCAGAGTTTAGGGATTCTCTAGCGCTGTTAGAGACACAGCCCCTTAAGTCACAGAGACTAAAAAGAAGATCCCTTTATCTGCTGTCTGCAGAGATGTGAGGCCAAACACTCTCTGATCTCCCAATGCTGATCGAATCTCAACACCATCCATTCAAATTCCTTTCCCTACAAGCAACTTTTTGCCAGATGTGGGCTGGATAAAAGGATAAAATCCTATCTGATGGGTCGTTTGTCATAATTAGCTTTCTATTGGTCTAAATCCGTTCAAAATTTAAGTTGGAGAATAAAGTCTCAACTATTGGATCAGAATTTGTCCAATTTATTGATGCCACCTTTTAAATAAATATTGGCAAAAATTATAGAAATGTGAGAAAAGTGTATTGTTCAAACAACACTTAGCTTATGTGACCTTTCCAGGCTTGACCATGGATGCAGACATTACAGGATAAATTGCACTAATCAGATATTTTTACTATTTTGAAAATGTAACTTCGACTAACACTATAATACCTTTTAGGATTATTACAATATATATTATTGTACTTGGACACTAGCGGAATAAGTTCTGAAAAAAAGGAGTGAACTGTTGGGATGGGGGCTAACAGGCAGGATGAGATGAGTGTAGATCTGAGCAGGGTGAGCATCTGTGTTAAAGGGGGTTCTACCGACAACAACAAGGCCCATTACCTGAAAGCTCTATGATTTGACGATGCAGTTTCTACTAAGACGGGTGAAGTTTTCCTGACTTTCAAAACCACTGTTATACTGTTCTGTTTTAGTGAAATCCAACTGCTGTTCCATGGGATTCTCTTATTAAACCAATAATAAGAAATCATAAAAGGTCAACACTGACTAACTATTTCATTCTCATTAAAATAATCCAGAAATTGTAATTGTAAAGTGCATTGCTGAAGGTTGATTATGTCAAAACTTTTAAATTTAAAACTTTTATCCTATAAAATGGTTGCATGTTTAAAAAGTCTTTAATATGTAGAACAACTCGTAGCAAACAAAATGCTCAGTTAAAATTAGGGCTAGGTCTTAAATGCGTTAGTTTCGATTAATTAATTAAAGAAAAAACTGCTTGAAGAAATTTCACAGTGGAATTTAACCATTTGTATGCCATCTGAATTACTGTTTAAATAAGTAAATAACAGATGTCTGAGTGCAAGTGAATGCAGCACAGTGACCTGCGCACTACGTAGTGGCTGCCCCTCCTGTGATTGGCTGGTGTTGGTGAGCAACGGATACCAACCGATGGATGTGGGTTTGAGTTCCTAGTCTGTTTTCCCTACATTCTTCGGTTGCTGTTATTATAGTTCATGTTTAGATTCATCATTCTACCCTTGAGTTTAGATTACTTTCTTGGATTTCTATGTTAGTTGTATTTCCTGATTGATCTGGTTCCCATTGTATATGTCCTTTAGTTCAGTCATTGTTTTCTTAGATGTTTTCCTGTCACTCCATGCTAATCTGTGCTAATTAGTCGAACTCCCTCAGTTCTCCTGCATCCCCGGTGACCATCAGTTTCATATCCATTCTGAGTAGTTCCTCTCATAGTTTACTGGTCCATTCTCCTCTTTGCCTCTGTTATTTATAATCCCTGGTTTTCTGTTATCATCACGGGTTCATATTGCCAAGTTCCTTGATCCTTGTGTTCCTGCCTGCCTGAGTTCCGTTTTAAAAGTTTCAGTTAATTTATTATTTAAAACCTTTCAACTCACCATGCGTCTCCCTTTCTACTGCTCGTGCTTCGGTCCTGCAAGACCCGCACTTCCCATGACAGTTGTGATCGAATTAATTTGTATCTCAGGAAATAAAAGCGCAAAATATGTTTTCTCGTACTCGTCGTCTTCTGCTTATCCAGGAACGGGTAGCGGGTCAGCAGAGACACCCAGATGTCCCTCTCCCCAGACACCTCCTCCAGCTCCTCGGGGGGGAGCCATAGGCGTTCCCAGGCCAGCCGAGAGACATAGTCCCTCCAGCGCGTCCTGGGCCGTCCCCTGGGCCTCCTCCCAGTGGGACGTGTCTGGAACACCTCCCGAGGAAGGCGTCCAGGAGGCATCCGGTATAGATGCCTGAGCCACCTCAACTGGCTCCTCTCAATGTGGAGGAGCAGCGGCTCTACTCCGAGCCCCTCCCCTCCTGGATGGCCGAGCTTCTCAACCTCTCTCTAAGGGAGTGCCCGGCCATCCTACGGAGGAAGCTCATTTCAGCCGCTTGTATGCGGGATCTCGTTCTTTCGGTCATGACCCAAAGTTCCTGGCCATAGGTGAGGGTAGGAACGTAGACCGACCGGTAAATCTAGAGCTTCACTTTTCGGCTCAGCACTCTCTTCACCACAACGGACCGGCACAGTGCTCCCATTACTGCGGCAGCCACACCGATCCGTCTGTCGATCTCCCGCTCCATTCTTCCCTCACTCGTGAACAAGACCCCGAGATACTTAAACTCCTCCACTTCAGGCAGGAACTCCCCTCCAACCTGAAGAGGACAAGCCACCCTTTTCAGGTCGGGAACCATGGCCTCTGACTTAGAGGAGCTGATCTTTATCCCGGCAGCTTCACACTCGGCTGCGAACCACCCCAGCGCATGCTGTAGGTCTTGGCTAGAGGGGGCCAGGGGGACCACGTCATCCGCAAAAAGAAGAGACGAAATCCACTGGTCCCCAAACCAGACCCCTCCGGCCCTTGGCTCCGTCTAGAAATCCTGTCCATAAAAGTTATGAACAGGACTGGCGACAAAGGGCAGCCCTCCAACATGCACCGGGAACAGGTCCGACTTAGTGAGGCAATACGGACCGAACTCCTGTTCCGCTTGTACAGGGACCGGATGGCCCCTAATAAAGGGCCCCCGATTCCATACTCCTGGAGCAACCCCCACAAGAAATCACGAGGGACACAGTCAAATGCCTTCTCCAGGTCCACAAAACACTGGTTGGGCAAACCCCCATGAACCCTGTAGAGGGTATAGAGCTGGCCCAGTGTTCCACGGCAGGGACGAAAACCACACTGCTCCTCCTGAAGCCGAGGTTCGACTATCCAATACCCTGGCGTAGGCCTTACCAGGGAGGCTGAGGAGTGTGACCCCCCTGTAGTTGAAACACACCCTCCGGTCACTACCCCAGTCTGCCAGTCCAGAGGCACTGTCTCCGACCGTCACGCAATGTTGAAGAGGCGTTTCAACCATGACAGCCCCACAACATCCAGAGATTTGAGGTACTCAGGGCGGATATCATCCACCCCCGAAGCCCTGCCACCGCGGAGCTTTTTAACCACCTCGGTGACTTCACCCTGGGTGATGAAAGAGTCCAAACCCGAGTCCCCAGCCTCTGTTTACACCAGGGAATGCGTGATGGCAAGATTGAGAAGATCCTCGAAGTACTCCTTCCACCGCCCGATAATGTCCCCAGTTGAGGTCAGCAGCTTCCCACCCCCACTGTAAACAGTGTTGGCGAAGCACTGCTTCCCCTTCCTGAGGCGCCGGACGGTTTGCCACCACCGGGTTCTGGGATTGTCGTTGCTGCAGGCACCACAGGCCTTACGGCCGCAGCTGTGGGCAGCAGTATTGACAATAGATGCGGAGAACATGGTCCACTCGGACTGTATGTCTCCAACATCCCCCGGAAGCTGGTCAAAGTTCTCCCGGAGGTGAGCTTATTATTATTCTGCTGGGGGACTTCAACGCCCACGTGGGAAACGAGTTGGGGAGAGGTCTCCGACTATCATTTCGGCCTACGGGCCGAGTGGTAGTGCGGAGTACCCGGCCTTCTTGGCGTCCCTGTCAGGGGTGCTGGATAGTGCCCCTCCCGGGGACTCCATTATTCTGCTGGGGAACTTCAACGTCCACGTGGGAAACAACAGTAACACCTGGAGAGGCGTGATCAGGAGGAATAGCCTCCCCGATCTGAATCCGAGTGGTGCTTTGTTATTGGACTTCTGTGCTAGTCACGGATTGTCCATAATGAACACCATGTTCAAACATAAGGGTCCATCAGTGCACTTGGCACCAGGACACCCTAGGCAGGAGGTCAATGATCGACTTTGTTGTTGTATCATCAGACCTTCGGCCGCATGTTTTGGACACTCGGGTGAAGAGAGGGGCTGATCTGTCCACTGATCACCACCTGGTGGTGAGTTGGATCCGCTGGAGGAGGAGAAAGCCGGACAGATTTGGCAGGCCCAAGCGCATAGTGAGGGTCTGCTGGGAACGTCTGGCGGAGCCCTCAGCCAGGGATGTATTCAACTCCTACCTCCGGGAGAAATATGTTTTCTTTAAAGAATAAAATATATTTTTTAAAAAGGCTTTGTTTAGAGCATCTCTCTTTTTCTGTCTATATTTGAGGAGGCACTGAAGTGAGACTACACACTTCCTTTAATTAATATAGATGCTATGGTGGTAGGATTTTATTAACATATTTGATGGAAAACTATTTTAAACACTGCATGCGTGGGTGGGTGTAACTGTTTTTGTAAATATAGAACTCTGGTCATGAAAATTTACGTTAACAGAAACAATTTGAAGCTAGGGATATTCAGCCAGTGAGAAATATTTGATAACGTCCCATTATGAAGCTCCACCTTTACTCTAGGGTTCATCTAAACAGTTACACCTCCCTAGCTGGGCCATTTTCTTCCCACTTTTGTCTGATTTGTTCCTGGTTCGTGCAGTGGAAAAGTAGAAAACTACACTGGTTCCTGAAAATGTACCAGTTGAAAATTATCTTTATTAAAGTTGAACAATGCTTTTGATAGTAAGCTTCACAGATGATTATTATAACAGAATGCCAGCATTTAAAATCAGGCAGAAAATCTATCTGTGGTGCAGTGAGACATCCTGACGAGGTGAGAGAAAACACGTGTCTACTGTTGCTATGCCAACATGCTTTTAATCCAGGAACTTCCTTTGTTTTTACTTTATTGGCTTGTGGTTAATTATGCAGCAGTCAGACTCATGTAGAGGATGTAAAAAAAATCATATTTCCACTAAAATGCAGTGACTGTATAGAGTGACACAGAGAGATGATGAACACTCCTAAATAATGAAGTAAATGACAGAAACCCTGTTCTTTAAGATAAAAAAACATTGAACTTTATCTCCAATAAATAGTCACATGATTTAGAAGAGTATGAAGTGTAAACCTACTGGTTAAATAGAACTAAGGCATTTTGAATGCAAATGCAGCTGAATCTTTATAGTCGGATAAACCACAGCATAAAAAGTTTCCACTAAATCAAGGTATAAGTGGCTATAAGTCATCACAATACAAATTGTATATTTATATTTATACATCTTTATACATCAGGACACAGAGAAAGAAACTCTATGTATCAGGCTTTAAAATAATGTATATCCAACCTGCAACATGACTTATGATACAACACTATCTTTGTTTCCAAAGGTTACCACAAAATGAAGAAGCAATGCATGAAGGCTGTCCCCCATTCATGTCTATACAGGAAAAAAAGTGAAAATAGATTAAATAAACTTGATCAACTAATCTTTAGCCGGTGCAAAAATCTCATATAAAAGACAGAACTACGGCAGCTTGGTGGATGTAGAAAATTTGCTCAAAGAATCCTAAAGAAGAAATATTCTGTCATCCTTCACTTTGTCTTCACTACACATCTTCACAAAAAAGTGTGATTAAAGGCCAATTCTGCTGTTATCTTAATGGGAATTATACAATTGATTATAGATTTGTTATCAATTGTCACAGCCACTGTATATTCACTATTGGTAAAAACATAACGCATGTTCAGTTCCAGGGTTTGAATACCAGGGCATAGTTGGAATAATCTGCTCTTTAACAGGATCAAGATGTACTTAAATGTCACCTCCAATGTATGACCATTAGATTCAACACTTAAGTATCAAAAGAAAGATGAAGATTTAATGCAAAAGCTGCAAGTGAAAAACTATGTACACCCTGGATGCTATGTCAACAGGAATTAAGATGGAAAGTAGCAGCCGGGCGCCATTTAATTGGAGATGTTTTCAGGTGTAAGATTTTACTTTGTTCTGATAGACAATCACCTCACATGAACAAGCACAACAAGAGATAATTATGTTTCACAGCAAATACTTTGGAAGCTAATGGGGAAATACACTTCACTCAAGCAAACAATTAGAAAAGGATGAAAATGGGAAAGAAGCAGCCCAGAGTTTTAAAGCTATTCCTAATCACTTGCCACAGCAGTGGAGTAAGCTTCCCACTGTATGTTCTGAAAAAGGTCCAAAACAATCAACAACACTATATAAAGAGTTCACTTTCACATGTTCAGTCCACTGATTTAACAGGACAAACCAACCCACAGACCTGAACACACGGGCTAAACCTAGAATTAACACACCAAGTTTCAGCAGCTAGTGAGGTAATAGAAACCAGGACGTGAACTTGGTATTGAATAGAAAAGCAATCAAAACTGACCTCATCAGACTGATGGTAACTTGGATTGTCCATACGTTTTTTGGATGATGGCGTGTCAATTCTTACATGCCTTTGGGACATTTCCTCCCCACAACCTAGCATTTAAAGTAATGTCCTACGATTAACCTCTAGTCTACAGAAAGGCAATGAGGTTGGATGAGTGAAATAAATAATATCTACCAGCAGGAAACTGGTGAAAATTGTTTAGGTCTGATCAAGGGTCATAATCTGGCTAGTTGGGTGGAGATCTGTGTTCCAAGAATGCAGAGAAATCCTTGCAGGAGAAGAAGCTGCTAAGTCTAAGTGGCCTACTTTTGCACCTGTTGGAAATGCACATAAGGAACAACCCAGGCAAATAAACAGGTTCTGGGAAGTTCAGGTTAAAAAATGCTTCAGAACCCTTAGCTTTAAGGGGCCTTATTACACCTGTATTATCTCACCTTAAACTCCAGCCATTTTCCATACTAGCACTGAGGTACACAGATAAGGCTTCAACTTTAGCATGAGACAGAAGAAGGTTCCAGTGCAGAATAAGACCTTTTGTCTTCTTCTACCTGGAAAATCTCATCTATCTACCAATATGGACTAGATGAACATCCTTCAGGTCCAACTTCAGTCTGATCATTACCCCAGGTTTAAAACATGAGATAAAGTCATGTTTATGTTGCACCAAGATCACTTTCAGATTTCCTACAATCACTGGACATGACTCAGCTGGGCACTGCTGCGTGAAATACAAGTTAACGTTTCCATCAGATTCTGCATTTCTGAAAACCTTCCAAATGAACCATAATTTGTGAAAATAGAGGAATGCGTCTCTGAAAGCACCATACCAGACCATTGTTCTACTTCTCTTCATTCTGTATCGCTCAGACTTGGCTTCCTATACATAACCAACTACACTGAATATCTTCAGAGTCTGAGTACAGACAACTGTTTAGTGATCTCTGATATACTTTAGGATCAATTATTTCTTAAAATGGAAGAAGATAAATCTGAATCAGAGTTCTGCTGATTCTTTGTGACAAAGATTGCTCTTAAACTGACAGTCCGGATCTTCCCAGTGGAATTCCTTCCCATTGACATGAATCACCTTTTGGGTGTTATGGTTTCTTTAAAGTGTTGAACTTCCTCCTTTCTTCAGTTTGAATTTGGACACAGAATTTGATTTCTTTACAGTATAGGTTCATAAGGTTTTATTAATCATCCTAAAACACTTCATTTTGAGTGTTCACCATCATCTGAACACACACGAGCCTTTAAATATCTAATGGAAAGATTATAAACCACTTCTTGTGGCCGTTTTAATTTCCTTCGCCCCTAAGGGGGGGGGGGGGGGGGGGGGGGGGGGGGGGGGGGGGGGGGGTTAGTGTAATCTTATTAAATGTAAATGTCATTCATTCACTTTTCCATTTTAAACTTTTTTGACTGAGGAATTATTTGAGCACAATATTCATTAGGGTAGATGAATAACGGAATCATTTTTCCCCAGTTTTTGGTGTTCTAGGTCTGACTCTGCTCTTCTCTTGTCCTCCGCTTTTTCTGCACCCACAGCAGATTATGCTGTGATGATGAGGTACAATTTTGTTTACTTTATTGATATTGTGCCAGTTCACAACAACTGTTGAGGCAATTTACAGACAGGTCAAACCGGTTCATACCTACAAACATGAACTGGACCAAGGTAAGAAAAAAAGACTGGACAGATAATAACAGAACAAGGAGGCAACTCTGCAAGACATTCAGTGTAAATATTAAAGAGAAAAGTCCAAAGTAATATTTAAAAGTTCACATGTCCTTCTTTTCAACATTTTTGTAGCCAGTTTATCTTCTTGTGGTTCTCTAATTTTCTCTTTTTACTCGTCTGCTCTAACAGAAGAAATGTTCTCTGTTTTAATGAGTACTGAAGCAGAATTTCAGACCCCCTTATTTAGACAAGCTGCATAAAATCTGTCCAGCCTGATCCTAGGAAGAAGGCAGCTCAGCTCTGCTGGTTCTGTGGCAACAACTCCTCCATCGGTCTCTGCCCCACTTTGAATGAAAAACACCCAATAACTGGGTGACTGGATGCCTCTATGCAAAAATACCCTTTTTGGTTGTTTTTTTTGTCTCCAACTCAGAGTCAACACTGTCAGCTTTTATAAAGAGGACACTGGTTGTATGAAAGAAATGCAGGCAAATTAGCTTGTTATCTGAGGTAAACATATAAATATACTTATTACAGTATTTTAGGGGCTTGATGCATGTTTTCCATAGGTTTGTAAATGTGTTCCATTATAAAATCCTGTGATATTCAATACAAATCTGGAGCCTCATGCCTGTTTAAGTTTTACTATATTTGTCAAAACTAACAAAATAATAATATATGATTCTGAATGAAATTTTTCATCAGTTTCAGATTTTAAAAGCAAATACTGAAATAAATGTCAATGTCTTGTTGAAATTGTTGAAATGCAGCAGTACTTCAGCCAGACCAACCCAGTGAAAAAACAAAAAAGTCTTTGTCATTTAATTCTATTCTATAGCTTACATCTACAGTGAAGCCGTTAAATACACACGTATTTAATGCAGGACAAGAACTGGTCCGAACATTTTAGCAAATGTTATGATCTTGTTTTAAAGTAAAACATGTATGAGAAGCAGGGAAGAAAGAACAGATGAGCCCTAAAAGTACCTAGAGGACAATGTCAGGACAACAGCAGTTGCTGTGTGGGATTAGCCTTGCAGTAAGGGGTTCCGGAAGCTGCTTTCAATGGCTGTTATTTGGTTATTTGTCATTTTAGGCTTATTTGTCATTATTACAGGGTGGCAGCCCTTGCAGGCAAAAGGAGAAATGATTTCCTTCTTTCCTGTCCTCCTTCCTTCTCCACAGGGCTAGACGGATGCTGAGAGTAGATTATTGTCAGGCAGTAGCAGGTGAAGATGACGATGGAAGCATTCCATAAGAGACAAAGAGACAAGTGTTTGTCCTCATCTAGAGGACAGAGGTTATCTCATTCTATTGTTCTGGTTGCCTTAGTACAGCTTTATTCTAGTATTCTGGAATATGATACAGATTTTAACCAAAAATGTTTAACAGGATAGGTGCTACATAACCTGGTTACTGAACAGTCAAAGCTGCTCCTACAACCTGACATTAACTCATCTGAGATTATCACATTCATTGATGCACTCAGTGCTTTTTGGTCCATATATGTTTTTCACCATAAAATCAAACGTTTTCCCTGGAGAGGAGGGAGTTCTTTAGAACCTTTCTGGCCTATTTCACATCTGGGTAATGGGGGAATATTCCTTATAAACTTGTCCACGTCTGAACCAAGAGTCACAGCCTTCTCGGTGCTCTGTAACCTTCCCCTAACTATTGATAGGAGAGCCCAGCTCAGCCAAGGTCAGTCGGGGAGGGGTCTTCTGTAGTGAAACGCTTCTCACTGCAAACAGTGAGGTCCGGCTTGCTCAATTCTAAGGAGGAAATTCCCAAACACCTTTGCCCCCAGTAGATAACTTTATTATAATTTTCAAAATGTAATTAATTTAGCAGGACCTTTAAGACATTTATCACTTTAAACCTTTTGTAATTTTTGATTTTTGCTTTTTAGGCCTTTGGATATATATTGTGTTAATTTTATGCTTTTAGGCCCGTATTTGTTTAAGGAGGCAACTTCTTGGAACTGTTCTGACCCATTATACGTCTAGATTATGGGGGAATATTCCTTTTGAAATCACTGTTATTTTCATCCAGTGATGTAATTGTCATTTTCATCACTGAACTTGAACCAGAAGAACTAGACTTGAACCAGAAGACCTGAGTGGTCTAGAAGGTTGATACAACAACCATAAATATTTGATGTATTTTGGTGCTAAGCCATTCGGTGACTTATAAACTAACAGAAGTATTTTAAAGTCTATTCTCTAAGTATAGGAAGCCAGTGTAGGGAGCTTGGAACTGGGCTGATGTTCTCTACTTTCTTAGTTTAAGTGAGGACGTGGGCAGCAGAGTTGTGGATCAGGTGCAGCTGTCTGATTATCCTTTTAGGCAGACCTGTGAAGACACTGTTGCAGTAATCAATTCTACTAAAGATAAAAGCATGGATGAGTTTTTCTATATCCTACTAGGACTTTAGTCCTTTAATTCTTCAGCTGATAGAAGGCCAACTTAGTGATTGTCTTTATGAGCCTCTGAAGGTTCAGGTATGTGTCCAGGACTAAACCCAGATTTCGTGCCTGATCAGTGGTTTCTTGCTGTAGTAACTGAAGCTGTATTCTGACTCTTGATCGCTCCTCCTTTGGTCCAAAAATAATGACTTCAGTTTTGTTTTTATTCAGCTGATGAAACCTATGGCACATCAATGCATTGACTTGTTCTATGCATCTAGCTAAGGCTAGAATAGGTTCATAGTCACCTGGTAACATTTAAATGTAGAGCTGTGTGTTATGTGCATAGTTATGCTAACTTATGCTGTTTGTTATGGTGTGAGCTAGGGAGGGCATGATGATACTGAACAGAATGGGTACCAGGATGGAACCTTGGGGAACCCCGCATGTAATTTTTGTTAATTCTGATGATCACCCAAAGTCCCTGTCTTTCAAGTAAGACTCAAACCAGTCAAGTGCTGTACCAGAAAGACGAACTCAGTTCTCCAAATTACCAGCACTGTAGTTCTTCCACAGTCCGCATTAATGTGGATGACACTGAACAGCTTGAAAATACGGTGTGTGGTAAGCATGGACACCTGACTGGAAGACGTAAAAGCAGCTGGTCATTGTGAAGAAGGTATTTAACTGTTGAAACACAGCTTTTTCAATAATCTTACTGATAAATGGAAGATTTGACATGGGGCTGGTATTTTTGGAAGAACATTTTTCTGGATTATTCTTTTTTTAACAGTGGTTTAGTTTAATATTTGCTATTTTAAAGGCATGGCGGAAAAACACCTGATAAAAGGGATGAGTTCATTATTTGAATCAAATCAGACAATAGGCAAAACATTCTTAGGTTTTTGTAGTTGAGTTGGTAGAATTGTGTCATTTTGTCCAAATTTGTTTTGGTTGGACATGGCATTGTGCAGGGCTTGATACTGATGTACAGACTGCTCCTTTAATCTTTTGAATTTTCTCAGTAGAGTAGAGCTCAGATGCTACAGACAAACAAGGGTTTGTTAACCTGTCAACTGCAGCAAATGAGCAATAATAATGTTTTTGTTGATTTCAAAAAAGAAAGATTGCCTTGCATTTTCATATGAATGTTAATTCTGTAAAGTATCTCTTTATAGTAAACCTCGAGTCCGGTCTTTCACCACCTCGGTTCAGCTTTTCAACACTTCCTTTTTTCACTTCTCACAGGTGGAGCATTTCTCCACAGATATTTCTTCTTACCAGAGACAACCTTCACCTTAATGGGAGCTATGGAATGAATGATGTCTGAAAGTTTAGAAAGGAAGTTATCTACCAGCTTCATCTACTGAGTTACAGGACAAAGTGGAAATGGAAGAGTAAATCTGGTTAAAGGTTTCAGTTGCACTGTCTTCAAAAATGTGTTTTCTTCTAATATTTCTTTGGCTAATTGAGTCAACGGAAATGATGCTATCAAAGATAACAGGAAAGTGGTCAAATAGGGCAACATCAGTTACAAAGATCTTGGAAATGCTCAGACCCTTACTAATGATTAAGTCCAAAATATTTCCCCTGTTGTGTGTTGGCTGTTTAACATGTTGGCTCAAACTAAAATGTTTAGCAGTATCACATAGTTCTTTTTCCTCTTTGTCTTGAGGGTTATCAACATGGATGTTGAAGTCTCCCACAACGATTAAACAGTCATAAACAACACATTTCACAGATAGAAGGTCATTGAAATCATTAAAAAAAAGCTTGTTTTGGATTTCGGAGGCAGGCCTGTAAACTTTCATAAACATAGCTTGAGCAAGGCCCTGTACCCGGACAGCCAGATATTCAAAAGAGTCTAATTTGCCTAGGAACACTTTTTTACACTTTTTTTTTAGGTAGAGACATGTACATTTTTCATAAGCCATTCAATGGACACAAAAGTACAAGCAAATCTGTTGAAGTAAAATACAAAATAGAATGCGTATGGTTTTACAATTTACACTAACTTCCTTCTGTGTTTCTATCTTATTTTTATTTATATAACAAGAGAACAAATGAACAGTCAGACAGTTGAACTATAATAGATACTGCATTATATAAAAGTATGGTTCAACAATGAGACATATTATATCAGAGAATCTTGTTCCTAAAGTACAACCATAACTCCATGTGCATCTTGTCTATGCGTATTATTCTTATTCATTTAATACAAGTATTCAGTATCATTTCCAGCATTTTTGGTTTGGCATGCTTTTCTCATTTATTCCAGCATTTAAAGAATAAGTTCATCTTTAAAATGACAGAGAAGGTTCTTTTTTCCATTTTGTAAATATCCGCTACTATATGAGCCCATTCCTGGATGGTCGGTTTCTTCGGTACACTCCACTTTTTTGTAATAGCTTTTTTCCTTGCTGCTATAAGTATATTCCAGAGATAACCATCTATTGATTGCATTGTTTTACTTCTATAGCCCAGAAACATGGTTTTAAAACATGGTGGAATATAGATTTGGAAAATATGTTTAACTGCGTTGGTAATATCCTACCAATATTTTTGGATAATATGACAATCCCGGAATACATAATGAAGTGCACTCTGGCATCATAAGTTTCTCCAGCATTGGCTGTTTCCTTGTGAAAAATGAGCATTTTGACATGGGGTAATAAAATAGCTTGATACACTTTTACAGCAAAATTCTTTCCAGATATAAGACTTTGACCACCTCCAAAGTGATGCACATATTTGTTCCCATTCTTTATCAGTTATAACAAGTCCTGCTTCATTTTCCCACTTACCCTTGATGATTTTTTTGGTTGAGTGGGTATTAAAATTAATAATAATCTTGTTTATTTGAGCTATTAATCCTGCTGTAAGTTTTGATCTATAAGATTTTGCTAATAGTTCAATCAGTGGATTAAATTGGTCTGTGTTATGTTTGATTTCCTGATTATAATAATTTCTTATTTGTAGGTATCTATAGATATTAGAGGTCAACCGATATATCGGCCGGCCGATATTTTAGGCCAATATTTGAATATTTTTTTTCATGCATCGGCCCATACATGCATGCGCTCGCCGACCCATTAGCTGCATTCAGCAGCCATGCCTTGAGATCACGTGAAGCACATGCTTTGCCGTCCGCTCCCTGGCAGAGAGCAGCAGAATGAGTGGCAACAGCAACAAGGGTAAGTTTTCACCTATTAATGTATTTTTAACTGTCTAATTTAGCTGTATCTGCCCTTTGAAAGTAAGTCTCTGTCTCACTGAGCGGGAGGGAACAGCAGAGTGTGTCTTTTTCACTCTGAGAACGGGCCGAAAAGTTATCAGAGCGAAGTGTTTTTTACTTTATCTTTCACTCTGCCACTAAAATTAGCACGTCAGCGTTGTTTTTCTGAAAAGCTGCCATTGCTGCCTTTTCTTTTCAGAAAATCCACACGTTTTGTATCATTGATTTGAAAGGCAGACTTGCCACTTCCAATATGGCAAACTAGCTGAAGTATTGCAGCAACGGACCAACACATAATTCATTTCAGGTGGTTTCTCTCAACTGCTTTAAGTAGTAAATGTTTGTTCTCTCACTCTCTATCTATATTTTACAACAATAATAATAACCAGCTATAATAACAACCAGCCTTTATCTTATTGCTTGGTCATTGGTGCCCGCAGACGACGAGGAAGCCATACTGTCCAACTCCTGCCAGCCGCCGCCGCTGCAGTCTGGCAGATCATCCGCTTTACTTTGAGAGCATGGAAAATGTCCAACGCGGACTGAAAATGCTACGCAAATTTGTCAAGATCATAATTTCTCAAATTATATTTGTGTCGTGTGCTGACATAAATAGCTGGGATCAGTGAAGCATATTGTTTCTCAAGACCAATCACATAAACATAGAATATCGATGATGTTTTAAAGACATATCTAGTTCCCACGGTTCCTGAATGCAACACCAGGGAATATTTCCTTTAGGCGCCCAATCTGTCGATCATTCCACACCCCATGTCAACTATGTCCCACCCCCACACCAAGGGTAAAAAAAAATTGAATCTGAAAAGTAGTTTTAAACATTTCTTTTTAGTTTTAAAGTTTTTTTTTCAGTTTCAAATCCTTTTTTTCAGTTTCAAAAAAAATGTTTTCAGACAAACTTTATTGCCTCAATTTAACCCCATTGGGCTCAGTGATAATTTGCTGAACTCTGACCTTCAGCTGTCTGGCGAACTCCACGTGGTTATCGTAGACAAGAACATTTGCGATGAGGCTCTCTTTCTGCTTGGAGAAAGAAGACGCTCCTTCGGTGACATTTGGATCAACGATCACTTTAAGCAGAGGGTGAGGACATCTAGTCCCATCCCATACCTAGGAGATAGGGAAAAACACATAGCAGCAAACCACCAGCCCTTTTTAACACCTTGGTCAGAATAAGATGTCAAAGAAGTAAAAAACATTAGGAAAATGATTAAATAACTATTTAAATGTTTATACACTGTTATTTCTAAACACTGTAAATTAGCCCACTTAGGCATCAATGTTTATTCCAAATGACATTATTTCCAAAATAATTTTTTCTGTTATTTTTGTGAATTTCATGTTTTCCAAAGTTAACACATTATTTCACCAACAATGTTTCTGTGGTAGTCATGTGAATAAAGAATAAAATTTCTACAGTTCAATAGAAAATAAACCAAACTTTTTTGGGAATGATTGACATGTTTCTAAAGCTCCTACAATTAACCTGGCCATTATCAATAATTATTTTAATAATTCATAAGCAGCATGCCTTCTTGTGAAACTAACAGGCTAGTGACAGTCCAGGAAAAGGAAGTGAGCTTGACAGTCCCACTGGCCCATTGGCCTGCCCCATGTTAACAAAATCAGCACAAACATCTCTACCACCTGTCAAGCTTGATGGTTGGCACATCTGATTCTAATAACGGCTAAATATTAGAATGACCAACAGCCTCTTTATGAGAACCAACAAATCTGTTCAAACCATTTCAGGATGTATTTGTCCAGTAAACCAATCATTTCTTTCCACAGTTTTATGTATTTAATCTGTCCCTAACCTGAGGCGTTAAGATGACATGAAATGGTCTTCAGGAGAAATGAAGCATAGTTTCTAGGAGCGCTCAGTGTGCCCCTTAATGGATCCGTCTCTATCTTTTTTATGTATTAATGAGCGGTCGTGAAAAATCTAACTCCAAAAACAATGTGACCACCTTACCCTCAGCAGAGTGCAGGTGGTGTCAACTGTTGCTTTGGCCAGCAGTTGGCAGGTTAGGTCGAAGTAGGCACTGGGCTGAACGGCGGACAGAGGGACTGCAGCAGAAACTGATGGGAGCAGAGTCTGGCTGGCAGCCCAGGATCTCAGCTCCTCCACAGTGCGACGGTCATCCTCATCGAAGTGGAAGGTTTTACTGGACGTCCGAGGCTCAACGGCTCCACCCACTGTACCGTGAAATGTCACCACAGAGAAACCTGATGTGTTGACTAGGGTGAGGGAGTTGTTGTATAACTTTACCTGCGGAGAAAAATGCAAGATTAGTTTCAATTGGTGTTTTCAACAAGCGCTTTTTGCTCTGCAACTGGAAGACTTTCATTTTAGGATCAACCTTCCAGACCACTACCTGAGTGGTCTGGCAGTTCAAGTCTACTCTGCATACCTAGAACCAGAATCAGAACCAAACATAAAGGAGCAGCATTCGGTTCTAATGCTCCACTAATCTGGAACAAACTCCCAGAAAACTGTAAAAATGCTGAGTCCCTGAGTTATTTTAAATCAAGGTTAAAAACCTATTTGTTCAGAGTTACCTTTGACTTCTATTAAAACTGTTAACTGAAACATTATTAATTTCAGTCTGTAGTCCAACTTTTCCTAACCTTCCTTTATAAAGCCATTGTTATGTATTATTTTATATTTTCGTATGCTTTCATCATGTAAAGCACTTTGAATTGTCTTGTGCTACAAACTATTGTGCCTTTCCATTTAATCTAATTCAATTCAGTTAGCTGTCACTCATTCTGTTTGTACATTTTCACTCATGCAGTTCATATCTATGAGTCAGTCTAGTTACACACCGTCACATTAAGAACACTGGCAGTATTTTGGGTATGTATTTTATCAAAGACAAAGTCACTAAAAGACCTTGACTCTGTGCATGCGGACAATGTCTCCAGTCTGAAAGATTTTGGGGTGGTCTTCCAGCCTCTCACAGAAGATGGTGCAGCCAATCTTGTGCTCGGACTGATCAGTGATCTTCAGGCAGGAGCAGTAATCTGTGGATACAGAACTCTGTTTAGTTGCTGCTCTGTGGTGGACTTAGAGTCAGGGTTAAGGAAAGAAAAGGGAACAGTTTGGATGTCTCATTTATCTGATCATGTTTTGTCCATTGCTACTTGTACCTAAATTGGTAGTTTATGTGGAAAAGAGAAAGAAAAATTGCAGAACATTCAGTACTTTGAAAAGGGTAATAAAGATTTCTGCTGTTCTTGATTTTTATCATACTGAAATGTTTCAGATCATTAAACACATGGTTATATCAGACAAAGATAACATGAATACAAACGTTTTTAAGTTTTTAAAGGATTAATTTCTTTTAGCAAAAAAGCCAAACCACTTTAGCTATATATCAAAATATAATCACACCTTATGAAATTATGATTTAATTGTGTTTAACTAGGCCTGATTTCTGCCACTCCTGCAAAATCAAGAAATTACTGATGCACAATCTAAATCTTACCCATCTAAAGAACAGATGAGAAACAAAGTCTCTGACATCTGACACAAGCCATTATGGCGCCGTTAGAACCCAGTCACTGTCCACAGACTGAGATGGTAAAAAACCTAAAACAAGCCTTTGATTTTAAGCTGTGCTGAAATGTACAGCTTCCTGGGAGTTTCAATGAGTTAAATAGAAGCTTTCAAGCCTAAAACCACAATACCAACAGTGTGGTGGCAGCATCGTGCTTTGGGTGTGTTTCACTCCCAGCTGCACTGATGCACAGCACGGTGTTAATAATCTTAGTAAGACAAAAACCTTAAACTTCCCCTCAGATCAACAGATGTTTGAAACAAAGACACAAACACTAAGGATAAACTCAATTTCAACCCTGCTAAAAAGTTTAGGTATGTGCTTAAAATCTGGATTACAGCTAAAGTCATCTATAGGTACATCTAAAAAAATTAGAAAATCATGAACAAATTGAATATTTTTGTTTCAGAAATTGAAACTCACATTATATAGAATCATTAGACATAGAGTGAAATACTTTAAGCTTTTGTTTCTTCTAATGTTGATGTTTATGGCTTACAGATCATTAGAACCCCAAATTCTCTCAGAATATTAGAATATTACACAAGATCAATAAAAAGGAATATTTTAAACAGAAATGCCAGGCTTCTGAAAAGATTGTTCATTTCTCTGGAGATCAGCCTGTGGTTCTGCTGAGGTGGTCAGTAAGCCCAACAGGAAGCTGGAAGTACTGTACAATTTCATGCTAGATGGCTGCATTGATTACAGACTTCAGAAAACAGTGGGCTGAAACCAACAGATGACATGGTACTCCAGATCATCCCTGACTGTGGATTCTGTGCCTCTCTACTCTTCCTCCAGTAACTTGATTTCCAAAGGAAATGCAAACTTTCCTTTCATCTGAAGACGACTTTGGATGATTGGATACAGCACTCTGTGAACAACCAGCTTCTTTAGCAATGACTTTCTGTGACTTATCTGTCCTCTGTCCAGTCTGCAGTCTCCCCTATGATTGTGTCTCCTACTGACCCAGACTGAGATCATTTAGAGGCTCAGGAAACCTTTGCAGGTGTGTTGAGATAATTAACTGATTATAGTGTGACACCATGAGTTTTCAATATTAAACTTTTTCACAATATTTTTATAATACTAGATTTTGGGTTTTCGTCATAATCATCAAAATGACAAAAGATATTGAATCTTTTTACGGTATTCATATTTTTTAGATGCACCTGTATATATAATTTCAATCCAGTGTGGAATATAAACATAGTGATGTCAACCAGCCAATCCTTATTTTAAAACCTCATATAGGTTGTATCTTATTAAATGATCATTTTATGCCCCAAGAGAGGTTCACAAGTATCATTAACAGCTAAAAACTAATAGGAAAACATAATTAATTCCCATGATGACACATCTGTATATTGTTATTTAAATCACAAACACTGAAACGTTTTAATATTGAAACCTTACAGGATTATCTGTGTCTTTGTCTGGGAAACAACACAATATTACTCAAAATACCTTTGTTGTGAGGAGTGAGGCAAATAAGGATAATAGCAATAAACACCAGAACCATCAGCTGGAATTTTCTCGTTCAGACTTGTTTTTAAGGCTGAATTAATAACTAGCAAATACACGAAAAAGATGGTGAACATGACCAGGATGTATCCACTTTTAATGAAGTCATCAGTAGTCATCGTCACATTAACATTTAGTACCAGGATCCCATACACTTCCTCACAGAACTACAGATGATCACTTGTTTGGTCTAAGAGGTGTTCCAAGATAAGCGGTAAGGTTTCTAACTGACCTGTGCCACGGCTCTTAAACGGCTGTTTGAAGAACACCACCACACCATAAACGTTCACAACAGATTCATTCTTCAGTTCATCCAGTCGTACATATGTGTACTTTGGAGACTTGACCATCTTGGAACCCTGAAAAGAAACACAATGCATTAGAGAGCTGGCAGCCTCGGGCTAACATGAGCTTTTCCTCATGCCTATGATCATAGTCCTTATCACACAGTATTTAAAGGAAGGGTGTTCTTTAGGGAGGGGATCAGGCATTTTTATCTTATCACAAACCTGGTGAGAGCAGTGAAGAAACAGAAGACTCCCCTTCTTATTTCAGGATTCTGCTGATCACTATGTTATCTCTGCCTCTGACAGTTTTCTTCCTATATATAATCTGCTCATATGATGAACAAGCAGGGTGGACAGTCATAGACAAGAAGGTTTAAAAAATGATGAGCTGTCATTTGTCCAGTTTGATCCTTATATTGCTCTGAATGTGAATGTAAGGATTTCATTCATACAAATTCAGTTTATAGCTTAAATCAGAAGATGTGCGGAGTCCCAACCTCACAGAGCACTGCTCATTCTACCATCTGAAAATGGAGGACCTGCAGAGATCCACAGCTCAGATGGGAACTTCTGTTGTCCTAAATGCAACACAGTGTGGAAGAAAACGAACACTGCACTTTATTCTCAACACACTATTCCCAAAGTAAAGCATGGTTTAAACATCATGCTGGGACAGGGACAAGGAAACTGGTCAGAGTTGATGGAAGGATGGATGGAGGTCATTCCTGGAGGGAAACCTGTTATTTCAGTATAGAAGACTACTGAATCAATATCAGGAACTTCCCAGCTGTTGGCTGGATATAGCAATCAAGTAATGTTAAAAACCAAAATGATAAATGTGCTAAATAAAGCCAGGGGGTATTTAGGAAAGATTACTCAATCTAAATGACTAATTATGTTTAAAAGAGGGTGCAAAATGTTTTTACACTAAAACTTTGCATTGATTTAAGAGTAAAGTAAGAAATATGTGTATACAATGAAGCCCTCAATATTTATTACGTATTTACAATGTTTACATGTTTCTATTACATCCTGCCCTGCTATAATAGAGACTGACATGTATTTATTACCATGTACTATTTCTATGTCTGGTTTAAATTTCATTCATTCATTTCCCTACTGACATTGTATTCACAATGAAGTGTGATTAAAACTGGTCTGAGTCAAATTGATCTGCATGCGTTGATATAAAGCAGATCAATGTGCTAACATGATCCAAAGGTTTCCCTTTAGACCAACAAAGATCCAACGATAGACATTGCTTCCAGCAGTTTTCTAAATAAACTTAAAGTGACTTCATCAACTCCCAAGTATCTCCTGGGTATTGTCCCTGAATCTGCTCACCATACTGTGATGTCTCTTTATCATCGCCTAACTGGAAGGACTTTCAGATCTTAGAGCTCATCCACTTTATCCACCATGCTGGTTTTGATACTATAGCTAGCACCCACACCTAACCTTAACTAAATTCACACCTTAGTCCTACACCTAAGCCCACACACGTTGACTAAAAATATTGATATGAACGGCAGATTTAAGTCGACCTCATGAATTACATCAACTAATCACAACAGCCATTGAGTTTCATACAGATGGTAATAACATAATTTGACAGAATAATTCCTGTGACACAAACTAATATTTTAACCACAGACCAAAACCAGTCCTTAAAACATAAACAAATTTTTTAGCACGGCTTAAAGATACTAGTACTGACCTCTTACAGAACAAATGGGGTCTGGTTTGAACCTATGAGACCGAGCATAGAGCGTGAGGGACTCACAGGTAGGATGTACCCAAAACACTCCAGAAGCTTCTGCAGTGAGGAAACCTGCCCCTGACTCTCACCTCAGCAGAAATCAACGAGCTCCTCTTGCTGACCAACGAGGATCTGGGATGAGGAGGCTTCTGCTTGGAAACCTTCAGAGAACATCAGTAAAATAGTTGGTTTGTGCCAGTAAACACTAGAAACAGCACACAGACATGGGAGAGCTTAAAATTAAGTATAGCAATAAAGAAACATCAAAAAGATATTTTGGATTCAGATTTAAAAACATAAATATGTGGGGTTCAGATATGATTAAGACTACAACTCAGTTGGTGAGTGTTTAGTGTAAAATCAAATGCATGAGAACATCCACAGTGTATATCCTTTGAAGATATCCTCACATAGATGCATGCATCATCTCCTGATAGTTGCAGGTTACAGGGGTGAAGATTGTCCTTATTAGCTGTGGGAGATTTACCCACAGTAAAGCCAGAGAGCAAAACCACATCCTGCAACAAAGCACAAAAAACCCAACAACTGATAAATAAACAGGACAATACAACCGTTCAAACTCAGAGAGCCAAAAACATATCTGTCTTCCCATAGGAGAATGGACTGAAGCAGCAGAAGTAGAATATTTAGAGATATAAAAGCATCACAACAAGCCACAGATGATAAGATGGTTTGAAAACTAAAAACGGTCTTTTGTTTGACCTTTCAGATGCCCTCAAGCTGAATGTAACATATCCAGTCATGACTGAAAAAGGCACAAAACATATTGTGAATGATCTTGCTGCAGAGATGCTCAGCCTGAGCAGACATCTAATCCACTGCTGGGTGAAGCAGCAGCTTGGACTACAATAACGTTCGCTGAGTTTTTCACAGCTTTAGATTCCACTGAGGCACAGCTGAAGAGGAAGCAAAATGTACGGCAGACTTCAACACTCGCGGCTTGCCTGTTCCAGAAACAAACTCTCCCTGAACAGAAGGATCAGTATTGAAGGACAGAGCGTCCTAGTCAGCTACAGCTGTTAGGCAGACTCACTGTAACAAGTTTGGCAGAGATGTCAAAGGAGCAGAGAACAGCCTTTCATCCTCATTTATTGGTTGCAGCATACAAGACATTCCAAAGGTTTCCATACAACTTTCCACATTTTGTCACAATACAACCAAATACTTCAATGCCTTTTTGGATAGTTTCTGTTGAAACCAAAATAAAGTATAACTATCCACATTAACAAAAAGAGCAGGTATTTTTTAAAATAAAGACCTGAATAGGGTGGCATATACAGGTCCTTCTCAAAATATTAGCATATTGTGATAAAGTTCATTATTTTCCATAATGTCATGATGAAAATTTAACATTCATATATTTTAGATTCATTGCACACTAAATATTTCAGATCTTTTATTGTCTTAATACGGATGATTGTGGCATACAGCTCATGAAAACCCAAAATTCCTATCTCACAAAATTAGCATATTTCATCCAACCAATAAAAGAAAAGTGTTTTTAATACAAAAAACGTCAACCTTCAAATAATCATGTACAGTTATGCACTCAATACTTGGTCGGGAATCCTTTTGCAGAAATGACTGCTTCAATGCGGCGTGGCATGGAGGCAATCAGCCTGTGGCACTGCTGAGGTCTTATGGAGGCCCAGGATGCTTCGATAGCGGCCTTTAGCTCATCCAGAGTGTTGGGTCTTGAGTCTCTCAACGTTCTCTTCACAATATCCCACAGATTCTCTATGGGGTTCAGGTCAGGAGAGTTGGCAGGCCAATTGAGCACAGTGATACCATGGTCAGTAAACCATTTACCAGTGGTTTTGGCACTGTGAGCAGGTGCCAAGTCGTGCTGAAAAATGAAATCTTCATCTCCATAAAGCTTTTCAGCAGATGGAAGCATGAAGTGCTCCAAAATCTCCTGATAGCTAGCTGCATTGACCCTGCCCTTGATAAAACACAGTGGACCAACACCAGCAGCTGACACGGCACCCCAGACCATCACTGACTGTGGGTACTTGACACTGGACTTCTGGCATTTTGGCATTTCCTTCTCCCCAGTCTTCCTCCAGACTCTGGCACCTTGATTTCCGAATGACATGCAGAATTTGCTTTCATCCGAAAAAAGTACTTTGGACCACTGAGCAACAGTCCAGTGCTGTTTCTCTGTAGCCCAGGTCAGGCGCTTCTGCCGCTGTTTCTGGTTCAAAAGTGGCTTGACCTGGGGAATGCGGCACCTGTAGCCCATTTCCTGCACACGCCTGTGCACGGTGGCTCTGGATGTTTCTACTCCAGACTCAGTCCACTGCTTCCGCAGGTCCCCCAAGGTCTGGAATCGGCCCTTCTCCACAATCTTCCTCAGGGTCCGGTCACCTCTTCTTGTTGTGCAGCGTTTTCTGCCACACTTTTTCCTTCCCACAGACTTCCCACTGCGGTGCCTTGATACAGCACTCTGGGAACAGCCTATTCGTTCAGAAATTTCTTTCTGTGTCTTACCCTCTTGCTTGAGGGTGTCAATAGTGGCCTTCTGGACAGCAGTCAGGTCGGCAGTCTTACCCATGATTGGGGTTTTGAGTGATGAACCAGGCTGGGAGTTTTAAAGGCCTCAGGAATCTTTTGCAGGTGTTTAGAGTTAACTCGTTGATTCAGATGATTAGGTTCATAGCTCGTTTAGAGACCCTTTTAATGATATGTTAATTTTGTGAGATAGGAATTTTGGGTTTTCATGAGCTGTATGCCAAAATCATCCGTATTAAGACAATAAAAGACCTGAAATATTTCAGTTAGTGTGCAATGAATCTAAAATATATGAATGTTAAATTTTCATCATGACATTATGGAAAATAATGAACTTTATCACAATGTGCTAATATTTTGAGAAGGACCTGTATTTCTATTCAGTCCCCCTTACTCTGACACACCTAAAATAACACCAGGACAACTGATTGATATCAGAGATCAGTCCCCCTAATCTGTAAACAGGGTCCAGCTGTTTTTTAATCTGACACTAAGTTTAGCTATTTTGTTTCTCGACTCTGAGGTTTGTTAGAGAACCTTAATAAACACACAGCATCATGAAGACCAGAGAACAAGGAAAGGTTGTGGAGAAGTTTAAAGCAGAGTTAGGTTCTAAAACAACATCCCAAGCTTTCAACATCTCACAGAGTTCTGTTCAATCCATCATCTGAACATGGAGAGGATGGACCAACTGCAGACCTACCAAGACATGAACGTCCACCAAAACTGACTGGCTGGGCAAGGACAGCATTTATCAGAGAAGCAGCCAAAATGGCCCATGGTAATTCTGGAGGAGCTGCAGAGATCCACAGCTCAGATGGGTGTATCTGTTGACAGGAAATATATTATTTGTGCACTTCGCAGATCTGGCCTTTATGGAAGAGTGGCAACAATAAAGCCATTTTTCATAGAAAACCCAAATAAGTCTTGTTTGTAGCTTGCTACAAGCCATGCAGGGGACAGACAAAATGTTGAAGAAGGTGCTCTGGTCAGATGTAACCAAAATTAAACTCCTTGGCCTGAATGCAAAACTGAATATCTAAAAACTCATCCCCCTGATCACACCATCGTCACATAAAAGCATGGTGGAGTAAGAATCATGCTATGTAGATGCTTATCTTCAGCAAAGACATGGAACATGGATGGATCTAAATACAGGAGAATAAATACAGGAGAATCTGGAATTTTATTTACTGATGAAAAAATAGAAAACAAATCAGTTTGCAGATCAAATATATACCAAGCTGTTGTTAAAGACAGGAAATAACAGTTGAAAAGCATTCCAATTAAACTTGATCCTGCTCAAACCTTTGGGCTTGTAAAGTAAAAACGGAGACATCCTGGAAGAAAACCTGGACTGGAAGACTGGGGCAGAGCTTTACTTTCCTGCAGGTTGATGACCCTGAACGTACAGTCAGAGCTGAAGTGGAATGATTAGATCATATTCAGGTGCTAGAGTGGTCCAGTCAAAGTCCAAGTTTACTTTCTCATCCAGTTTTTATTATTGCTTTCGGAGCATGGATGTCATTTCTGAATGAACCATGGAAGTTTGTTAACAAATCTAACCAACTGCAAAGTAGATTCAGCATCCAGAATGAACAATTTGGACAATCATTCTCATTCACACACTTAAATCCTATGACTTATAACTTGAATCAGCCATGTTATACATTGCCTTTTTTTATGTGTGCGGCTTAAAAAACGATATTATGGGTAGAATTTCGATCGGTAGAGGAGGTCACCGAACACCAACAAAGAAGAATTTGCAGGAAGTGTCTGCGCAACCATGGATAAAGTGCGGCGGCTATCCAAAGTGTGGCTTAACTTTAGTAAAAGAAATTACCAGTCAACTCAGTGTAATACAATATAGATGATAGCACTACACATTAGTCTGAGGCAGTCCTGCTGTCACCCATGTCCTCTGTTGTGGTTGTATGAGCCTTTGTCTGCACATGGGTTCCCAGACACTGCATGTGACCTGTCTTTAGACCATGTGTCAAAGTTAACTTCAGAGCTCTGGACAGCAGTCCCAGATCTCCTGGCCAACAGACTGTGCAAATGTTTTCACCGCTACATGTAATTGTTTCTGCGCAGCAAGGCCCTTTGCATTTATCCCAATATACTTGTTAAAAAAATGAAATTATATTTTTTTGTCTCCAAGAAAGCAGTTCAGGACAGGTTTTGGACACAGATGTCCTCAAAGTGCATCATTTAACTGATTTGTAACTGAGTTTAAACACACCGAATTCAGCAACACTTTAGCCGCTCAGGTAAAAACCTGTTTATATCAGAGATGGAATGTCACTGTGTTGTATTTTAATAGACCCAGGGTCGAACAACAGACCAGCCCTTCGTTAAATGATTAAACAAACGTACCCCTGGACTGACTCTGTGACTGAAGCTCTCAGCTAGTGCTCCAAAAATAACAATGTTGATGGAAGTCTTCTGAGAGCAGACACTCTGCATGGCATCATCTTCTGAAAAAAAAAAAAGAAATCAACAAACACTTTATTACTAGAGCACATCACCTTCAGCCAATTATGAAGAAACACAGGTATAACAAGGTTATATTAGCTGGTTAATAAGTGAGGCTATTTAGGCAGGTAGAAGAAGTGTTTTTTACAGACATGTTCCTTTGCCGACTAGAGTTATAATAAGAGTGAAGGCTGTTGCTTCTTTAAGCCAGGTTCACACGGTATGGTTATAAAAAAAATCTTTGATCGTGAAAATCCTAAAGAAATCTCTAGTGGTGTATATTGATGCAAATATTAGTGCCTTGTTTTTTGACCTGATACTGTGCATGACCCGATAGAACTATTTTGTTCTTTCTTGTGCCGACTTGATCTATAGCAAGGTTTAGGGAGATGGCTTCTCAGCCATCTTCAAAGCTGAAGTATGAGGTACTGTGTTATTTATGTACTCAACATTTCTGGGAAGAAATTACAACAGGTTTGACCTCGGCCCCTCCCAGGTCTCATGGGAATGATCTTGAAGCTGTTATAGGGAGAACTCTTTACTTTGTGTAGTTAGAACGATTTGGCGGCACTCCTGAATGCATGTCTGTTGCTGTGAAATTATTCTCCCTTGCAAGGTTTTCACAACATGTGCAAAAATTGGTGCTCTGTGGCCCTTCAATGTGACTGGCTCATCAACTGCAGATTTAGCTGTCAAGACCAAAGACCACTGATGTCAAATATCAAGTAGTGATTGAAACTTCCTGGGAATGTGGTGCAGCAACAAATGTCTATAGTCATTTGTCCCAATCATGAGTGCTTTCACAGAGGTGTTCGTTTCCTCCTCCTCTCCAGCTTTTTAAAGTCAAGTTCGATTAAGAGCATTGATTCTTGTAAGTTGCTGTCCATTTATTGTTGGACTGACATCTTGGTCAAGACTATCTGTTTTTTGTTTCACATGTCCAGTCAGCTTAGGCAAACTGTATGATGGGTCTGGTTGCCTTTATAATAATAATGCATGTTATTTTAAAGTGCCCTTCAAAACACTCAAGGACAATGTACAGACTAGAGGCTGACATTTTTTCGGGAATCCCACGGGTCACAGGATTCGGGACGGGAGACAGCATTAGTAAAGATCACGTGATTGGGAAGGTACAGGATAAAAAATGAATGGGAGCAGACGGGATCGGGAGCTAACCAATAGGAGGGAAAACAAACTAGGATCAATTGTCTTTGGAAATGTAAAACTGAGACTTTATTATAAACTTTAAGAAAAAAAAACTTGGATCGACGCCGCCATTTTATAGTTTTTTTCCAAGATGCCTATACTATAATGCGAGTCAAACGAACTACACGACCCACAAGCCAACAGTGCTTCTGATCGATGTTTTCCACCTGCGTTCAGAATGGAGGGAGCAAACGCAGGTGGAGAACTGGACGTGGTAAAATTGGATTTGCAACGTAATGTCAGAAGTAAGAACTTATCTATTAAACTCATAGAGCTGACAGGAAAGTCGCAAATATTACCGAACTTCAGGAGAGTTGAATGCAGCGGTGTTAACATGTAGTCTGCTGCTTGTAAAATGTATTTAGTCGTAATCAAGTACATCAGTGACTAAGGGACACTTGTAAGGCAAATTCTGGATTGAATAAGCCCTGCATCTCTTCATCAAACCAAAAGTACCATCACGTGTCAAGTCTTATCTGACCAACAAAATTGCTCGCACTAAAGATTTAAGAAATAAGGTACGGAAGCCGGCAAGAGGAATTTTTTTTCTTTTGCGTTCCCACGCCATACTTTTGCGTTCCCTCGCAAAAGTTGTTAATTTTGGAACAGCAGCACATTTGACAAACTGCTCACAAAACAAACAGCACTAATATGGCATTGGTATGGTTTATTTGTCATATGCAGGTTAACATGCAATCAACAATGTGATTAAATGCTTGGGATAAGAAGAACCGTTCAAATCACGATAAAAACAAAAGCACTAATGGCGTGCAAAAAAAAAAGTGCACATCATGCAGCAGTAATAAGCAAATAAAGTGTCACAGATGTGGTTTTGTGCAGTATTATTGTCCAAAGTTCAGTAGTTTGACAGCTTGTGGATAATAACTGTCTTTAAGTCTGATTGAAGATAATTTTATTTAAGGCCGATTTCAAAATAAAACTCAATAAATCTCAAAAACGGGTTTAGTGTTTGTTCCATTTTTGCATTTTGCATTTTTGCGGCACGTCTACAGATGTTTTCCTAAATGTCCGGGTCTGTGTTCTGTCCCGCCCCCGTCATTTCTGTCCAATGGGAACAATGATCGTCACCCGCGTGGCTTTGTTTACAAGTAATAGTTCACTTGCAAAAGTACAATGTGAAAACAAACCGCACCAAATGAAAAAAAAAAAAAAGTTAGCTTTTGGTCCGGACCAAACAAGCGGATCAAATGACTTTCCTGGTGTGAATACAGCCTTAATTGCATAATAGTCAATTTCATGATATTGTTTCTAATGATGTATTAAATAAATAAATGGTACCTTTAATTTAATGGCACATTTAATGTTACATTTACTTCACTTATGGGACATTCACAAAATTTATTTATTTAATGATGATTTTATTGTATTAATTTTGTCCAGTTTGACCCACCATTCTTGATGCCTGTATAGGAGGTCATGTCCGAATTTGAATCAGGTGTTCTGGAGCAGACACACATCTAAAACTTGCAGGGAAGGGGTCACTGAGGACCAGGGCTGTGAACCATTGAGGTACAGTTTTTAAATTGTGAAGGTAATGCCTTTTTGCACTTTTGTTCACCAAGTACAGTTCTCTTACTAGGTGCATTTTTCTTTCGTTTTAGCAACTTGAAACATAAAAGTAATGTAATTGTTCAAAGGAAACAATCGCTTAATAAATGAGTAAAATACAACTATGTACAATTTGTTTATTCAGCTAAGATAGGCATGGTCTGTTTCCTTGTTAAATATTTTATTATTTCTTCATTATTATTCTTTTTACTTTAACTGGCCTTTACTACAGCTAAAAACAGGGACCTAACTGGTCTTCCAAAGAAATTGCCAAAAGACTAAATGAAGAAAACAAAAATGGGAGTGGCACAGGAGTGGGAGTCGTTCTAAATGGGAGCGGGATGGGAGTGGGAGTCAATTTACCAGGAGTGGGATGGGACAGGATTTTTTTTGTTATGCTGGCCTGGGATTGGGATGGGACAAGACATTTTTCTGTGGGAGCGGGATGGGACAGGAGAGAAAATCCACTCCCGTGTCACCCTCTAGTACAGACAAATGAGGAACAAACACAAAATTACAAGACACAGAACAGATCAATCATAGCATATAAGCAGTTTTGAACAGATGGGTTTTGAGTCTAGACTTAAACAGAGGGAGAGTGTCAGTGTTACGAATGTACGAATGAGGGAGGGAATTCCAGAGTTTGGGAGCAAAGCGGGAAAAAGCTCTGCTTGTGGATGGCCTTGAACGCATACAGAAGGATTTTGAATTGGATTCTGAATTTAACAGGGAGCCAGTGGAGCTGCTGCAGGACTGGGATGAAGGGTTGAAATGAGGGGGTTTTGATAATGATATGAGAAGCTGAATTATGAATCATTTGAAGCTTATTGAGAAATTTTAAGGGAAGACCAAAGAGAAGAGTTACAGTAATCAATGCGTGAAGTGACAAGGCTGTGGATAAGAATAGAGACAGTGTTGAGAAAGAAAGGGGCAAAAGCGATTAATATTACATAGGCTGAAATATGCAGAACATGTAATGTTTCTGATGTGAGAGGTGAAAGACAGAGTGCTATCGAGGATGACACCCAGGCTCTTGACCTGAGGTGAGGGAGAGGCAGAAGAATTGTCAACTGAAAGTGAGAAATTGCCAGCTTTGGAAAGTACAGATTTGGTTCCTACAAGGAGGATCTTGGTTTTGTTGCTGTTAAGTTTTAGGAAGTTAGAGGTGAACCAGGATTTAGTCTCGGAGAGGCAGGAAGTGAGCAAAGAAGGAGGGAGAACAGAGTTTGGCTTACTAGATAAATAGAGCTGGTTGTCAACCAGTCAAAAGGGGTGTGAGAGATGCCAATTGAAGATAATCTGTGGAGAAGGATAGAGTGAGAAATTGTATCAAAGGCTGCACTCAGATCCAGAAGAACAAGAATAGATAGCAGACCCAAGTCAGCTGCCATCAAGATCAATATTGGGTTTCAATACTGTGGCGAGGACAGAAACCGAACTAGAATTGTTCGTACAGGTTATTGTGATTTAAATGGGAGTGAAGTTGAGAGACAACTGTTTTTTCAAGTATTTTGGAGACAATAGGTAAATTAGAAACGGGGCGAACGTTATTGTAGTTGTTCAGATCTGATTCAGGTTTCTTCAGTTTAGGAGTGATACATTGCCTGGCCAAAAAGAAAGTCGCCACCTGGATTTAACTAAGCAAATAGGTACGAGCCTCCCATTGGATAATTACTGCATGGGCAATTATGTTTCAACTGGCAACAACTGGTGCAATTAGTTGCTTCTCATTTCTAAAACAACCATGTCGTAAGTCACATCCCATGGTCGTGGAAAAGATGTCTGTCTGTTTCAGAAAGGTCAAATCATTGGCATGCATCAAGCAGAGAGAACACGTTTGATTTAATCTAAGGAGATTGCAGAAACTACCAAAATTAGGTTAAGAACTGTCCAACGCATTATTAAAAACTGGAAGATAGTGGGGACCCATCGTCTTCGAGAAAGAAATGTGGCCAGAAAAAAATCCTGAATGATCATGATCGGCGATCACTTATCATTTGGTGAAATCAAATCGAAGAAAAACAACAGTAGAACTCCAGGCTATGTTTAATAGTGAAAGTAAGAGCATTTCCACAGGCACAATGTGAAGGGAACTCAAGGGATTCCGACTGAACAGCTCTGCAGCCTTAAGAAAACCACTAATCAGTGCGGCTAACTGGCAAAAAAGGCTTCAGTTTGCTAGGGAGCATAAAGATTGAACTCAGGAGCAATGGAAGAAGGTCATATGGTCTGATGAGTCCAGGTTTACCCTGTTTCAGAGTGATGGGCGCACCAGGGTAAGAAGAGAGGCAGGTGAAGTGATGCATCCATCATGCCTAGTGCCTACTGTACAAGCCTGTGGGGGCAGTGCTATGATCTGGGGTTGCTGCAGTTGGTCAGGTCTGGGTTCAGCAACAGTGTGTGTTCAAAGAATGAGGTCAGCTGACTACCTGAATATACAGAATGACCAGGTTATTCCATCAATGGATTTTTTCTTCCCTGATGACACGGGTATATTCCAAGATGACAATGCCAGGATTCATCGGGCTCGAATTGTGAAAGAGTGGTTCAGGGAGCATGAGACATCATTCTCACACATGGAATGGCCACCACAGAGTCCACACCGTAATCCCATTAAGAATCTTTGGGATGTGCTGGAGAAGGCTTTGTGCAGGGATCAGACTCTACCATCATCAATGCAAGATCTTGGTGAAAAATTAATGCAACACTGGGTGGAAATAAATCTTGTGACATTGCAGAAGCTTATCGAAACAATGGCACAGCTAATGAGTGCTGTAATCAAAGCTAAAGGCGGTCCAACGAAATATAAGAGTGTGTAACTTTTTTTTTGGTGGCGATTTTTTTTTGTCCAGGCAAAATAGTAGTTTTGAAGAGGGCAGGGACAATTCTAAAGGTAAGTGAGGAGTTAATAATGGCAGTTATGAAGGGGAGGAGAGGAGAGGCTGAAGGCAAGACTTGACCAGAGCAGTTGGGACTGGATCAAGCAGACAAGTAGAAGTCTTAGATTTACAGATTAAGTCAAAGATATTGGAGATGATGGGAAGTTAAAAACTGCACAGTGGCTAAGTGAGGGTAGGGATTTCAAAAGATGTTATAGGTGATGACTAGGGAGACAGTCGCTGATGAATCATGTGGATTTTCACACAAAAAATAGCATTATAAGTGGGAGGGGAATAAATCCGGGGTTGGTAAAATGTTACTGAACAGTGAAAACAAGGTCTTGAAATTACCTTCATTACAGCAGATCAAACCCGAAACATGACTGGACCTTGAGCAATAGACTTCTTATAATGTGCTTTGTGAGTTTTATACATTTCTTTATGAATTGGAAGACCAGTTTTCTTAAGGAGATGATGACATTTAGCCTTATGGACCAGAACTCAGGGGTAAACCAGGGGGGAGTGTGGGAGAAGGTAACAGTCCGAGTTCATTTAAACAATTGTTATATTGAGCTGTAAGTTCATCCGGGGTGGAAGAAGGATGTGGAGCCAAGGTTCTGAGGATGTGAGAGGAGACAGAGTCAATGTTAATGTTCTTAATACTCCCAAATGAGATGAGTCAAGGTATCTTGGTTATAGACAGACAAAGAGAAACATGAAATGACAGGAGGAAATGATCCGTTATCTGAAGTTCATCAGCAGAGCAGTTGGAGGGCTGAGGCCAGAACAACAAATTAAGTCTGGGGACTGTCCTTTTATGTGTGTGGGAAAGTCAGTGAACTGGTTAAATCCGAAGTTTTCAGGTATGATATGAAGTATTTGGTAAGTGGAAGATTATCATTGTCCATTGTATATTGACAAATGGCATTAGGAGAGAGAGAGGACAGGTGAGTGAATAAATAAACCAGGTTTTTAGAAAGTCACTGTGTGGGTTAGGGGGCCGATAGACTGCACCGATGATGGTGGGAATGGGTCCAAGGAGTTTAAATGCGAAGCATTCCATAGATGTGAAGGTTGGCAAGGACACGAGCAGCACTTTCCATTTCTCGCGGTGAATTATCGCCAACCCGCCTCCACATCGTGTAACACGAGCTTGGCAGATGTAAACAAAACCCGGAGGGGTAGAGTCATTCAGTTATGAGCAGTCATTGGGTTGTTGCAGGGTTCTTTCAAGCAAAGAAATCAAACTCAAATTCAGCGAGGAGATATATCTATATATCTATATCTATATCTAGATATAGATATAAAGGGGTTAGACAATGAAACTGAAACACCTGTCAATTTAGTGTGGGAGGTTTCATGGTTAAATTGGACCAGCCTGGTAGCCAGTCTTCATTGATTGCACATTGCACCAGTAAGAGCAGAGTGTGAATGTTCAATTAGCAGGGTAAGAGCACAGTTTTGCTCAAAATATTGAAATGCACACAACATTATGGGTGACATACCAGAGTTCAAAAGAGGACAAATTGTTGGTGCACGTCTTGCTGGCGCATCTGTGACCAAGACAGCAAGCCTTTGTGATGTATCAAGAGCCACGGTATCCAGGGTAATGTCAGCATACCACCAAGAAGGACAAATCACATCCAACAGGATTAACTGTGGACGCAAGAGGAAGCTGTCTGAAAGGGATGTTCGGGTGCTAACCCGGATTGTATCCAAAAAACATAAAACCACGGCTGCCCAGATCATGGCAGAATTAAATGTGCACCTCAACTTTCCTGTTTCCACCAGAACTGTCCGTCGGGAGCTTCACAGGGTCAATATACATGGCCGGGCTGCTATAGCCAAACCTTTGGTCACTCATGCCAATACCAAACGTCAGTTTCAATGGTGCAAGGAGCGCAAATCAGGGCTGTGGACAATGTGAAACATGTATTGTTCTCTGATGAGTCCACCTTTACTGTTTTCCCCACATCCGGGAGAGTTACGGTGTGGAGAAGCCCCAAAGAAGCGTACCACCCAGACTGTTGCATGCCCAGAGTGAAGCATGGGGGTGGATCAGTGATGGTTTGGGCTGCCATATCATGGCATTCCCCTTGGCCCAATACTTGTGCTAGATGGGCGCGTCATTGCCAAGGACTACCGAACCATTCTTGAGGACCATGTGCATCCAATGGTTCAAACATTGATCCTGAAGGCGGTGCCGTGTATCAGGATGACAATGCACCAATACACACAGCAAGACTGGTGAAAGATTGGTTTGATGAACATGAAAGTGAAGGTGAACATCTCCCATGCCCTGCACAGTCACCGGATCTAAATATTACAGGTCTTTCTCAAAATATTAGCATATTGTGATCAAGTTCATTATTTTCCATAATGTAATGATGAAAATTTAACATTCATATATTTTAGATTCATTGCACACTAACTGAAATATTTCAGGTCTTTTATTGTCTTAATACGGATGATTGTGGCATACAGCTCATGAAAACCCAAAATTCCTATCTCACAAAATTAGCATATCATTAAAAGGGTCTCTAAACGAGCTAATCATCTGAATCAACAAGTTAACTCTAAACACCTGCAAAAGATTCCTGAGGCCTTTAAAACTCCCAGCCTGGTTCATCACTCAAAACCCCAATCATGGGTAAGACTGCCGACCTGACTGCTGTCCAGAAGGCCACTATTGACACCCTCAAGTAAGAGGGTAAGACACAGAAAGAAATTTCTGAACGAATAGGCTGTTTCCAGAGTGCTGTATCAAGGCACCTCAGTGGGAAGTCTGTGGGAAGGAAAAAGTGTGGCAGAAAATGCTGCACAACGAGAAGAGGTGACCGGACCCTGAGGAAGATTGTGGAGAAGGGCCGATTCCAGACCTTGGGGGACCTGCGGAAGCAGTGGACTGAGTCTGGAGTAGAAACATCCAGAGCCACCGTGCACAGGCGTGTGCAGGAAATGGGCTACAGGTGCCGCATTCCCCAGGTCAAGCCACTTTTGAACCAGAAACAGCGGCAGAAGCGCCTGACCTGGGCTACAGAGAAGCAGCACTGGACTGTTGCTCAGTGGTCCAAAGTACTTTTTTCGGATGAAAGCAAATTCTGCATGTCATTCGGAAATCAAGGTGCCAGAGTCTGGAGGAAGACTGGGGAGAAGGAAATGCCAAAATGCCAGAAGTCCAGTGTCAAGTACCCACAGTCAGTGATGGTCTGGGGTGCCGTGTCAGCTGCTGGTGTTGGTCCACTGTGTTTTATCAAGGGCAGGGTCAATGCAGCTAGCTATCAGGAGATTTTGGAGCACTTCATGCTTCCATCTGCTGAAAAGCTTTATGGAGATGAAGATTTCATTTTTCAGCACCACCTGGCACATGCTCACAGTGCCAAAACCACTGGTAAATGGTTTACTGACCATGGTATCACTGTGCTCAATTGGCCTGCCAACTCTCCTGACCTGAACCCCATAGAGAATCTGTGGGATATTGTGAAGAGAACGTTGAGAGACTCAAGACCCAACACTCTGGATGAGCTAAAGGCCGCTATCGAAGCATCCTGGGCCTCCATAAGACCTCAGCAGTGCCACAGGCTGATTGCCTCCATGCCACGCCGCATTGAAGCAGTCATTTCTGCCAAAGGATTCCCGACCAAGTATTGAGTGCATAACTGTACATGATTATTTGAAGGTTGACGTTTTTTGTATTAAAAACACTTTTCTTTTATTGGTCGGATGAAATATGCTAATTTTGTGAGATAGGAATTTTGGGTTTTCATGAGTTGTATGCCAAAATCATCCGTATTAAGACAATAAAAGACCTGAAATATTTCAGTTAGTGTGCAATGAATCTAAAATATATGAATGTTAAATTTTCATCATTACATTATGGAAAATAATGAACTTTATCACAATATGCTAATATTTTGAGAAGGACCTGTATTGAGCAACTTTGGGGTGTTTTGGAGGAGCGAGTCAGGAAACATTTTCCTCCACCAGTATCACGTAGTGACCTGGCCACTATCCTGCAAGAAGAATGGCTTAAAATCCCTCTGACCACTGTGCAGGACTTGTATATGATATTCCCAACACGAATTGACACTGTATTGGCCACAAAAGGAGGCCCTACACCTGTGTAGGCACAGCATGGGTGGTGGAGGCTCAGTCAGCAGGTAGTGGATCCAAAGGAGCTTAGCCTTGAGGTACAAAAGAAGGCCCGACCCAGGTTGGAGAAGGAGTAGCAGAAGAGTCCAGAGTACTGCAGACCAGATGTTAAGTTGGGAAGCCCACATCGTTTACAACTATAGCTGTGCGAGGATGCCATGCTGCGGTGAATGACGCAGGTAGGGATCCAGAACAACAAAGTTTCCGGTGAGTAGCGGCAGCCAAATGCACAAGCGTCCACTCAACCACAGGACTTTACTGTGTCAGGGCAGATTTGGTGGCATCATCCAATATTCCCTCTGTTGTGTAAGGGATTTTATTCAGTAATAGGAACAACAGCCCACATCTTGAGATGTTAGTGTCCTAATGCGTCAACCAAAAGATAAGACTATGTACAAGGGACATTAGTGAGGAAAGAAAAATGCTTGTGTTATTTTTCGCATCTCAACAAAAAATACCATTTCCATAATTATTCTCAATAATGAGTGTAAGAACGTTTACTTTGCTATTACAACAACAAAACCCTTTTTCTAATTCATGAGCAGCTTGTTGCATGTTTACACTGCTACTCTGACCACTCGTCTTTAGGGCTTTTATCTATAAAGGTTCCGGTTGTTAACCAGGGCTGGTGCTAGAGCCTGTTCTCTACTGCCTCTAGCACTGGCTCTTATATGCAGAGAAATCTCATTCCAGAGCTTTGGGGCCACAACAGAAAAAGCTCGATGACCTCTCAAGTTCTTGATGTTTAGTAACCACCAGTGGTTTCTGAGGGAACGAGATGGGGCATAGGATGCAGCAGGTTGGACAGATATGCTGGCGCAAGGCTATTAAGAGACTTAACAACAAATAAAACAACTTTAAAATGAATCCTGAAATAAATAGGCAGCCAGTTCAAAGAGGCTAACACCAAAGTGTCATTGTACCTTTTCAAAAATCGCACTACTGTGTTTTCCACTACTTGAAGGTGAGACAGACTGACCTGGCTCTTTCCTTATAAAAGAGGGTTGAAATAATCCAGCTATGTTCGTTTCATCATTGTCATATTCTTACCAAGTATAATTTTCTCAGTTTTGACAACTTAATCAGGTACACAAACTTATGTCTGCTTTTTAAGATTATTCATGGTCTTGCTCCCCCTCCGTTATAAAAATTTGTATTCCTCAGTTAAAGGAAAACATTTCGAGTCACTTGCTAGACCTTACGCGGTGAGTGTAGGGTCCCCAAACATAGAACTTCTTTTGGGAAATCAGCGTTCTCAAGTGTGGCCACGCAACAGTGGAATACTTTGCCAACAGATCTACTGCTATGTACAGATTCTTATAAGTTCTCACACATGACAAAAAATGGCTTCTTTTGAATCAAACTTGTTCACACAATATGAACTGATGTCAGTGGATTCACCTGCTTTGAGGTTTTCAGAGTATGGATGTGATGACTTGTTGTATAGAGATTGTGTTTATCTGTCTGATAGTGTATTGCATTTTGTTGAATGGTGTCAGCCTGTTTTAATTTCTTTTTCTTTCTTTTTCAAATATTTTGAGATGTTTGTGAGTGGTGTCTGTGGTAAAGTCTTTGGAGTACGGATATTATAGATTGACTATAGAGGGTATATGTGTATGCTCTTGTAGTGTATATTTGATGGGGTTTTGTTTTTATGCATTTATTTTCTTTTTTTGTGTTGTTTGTTTGTACCAGCTGGGTAAGGGACTACAGGTGGAAATTAGCACTTAGAGCTATAACCTGATACAGTGCATCTTGTGGTTGTATACTGTATATTGTCCCTGTTTTAAATAAAATTTATTATTTTATTATTATAAGAATGAGTTTATCATAGCATTACCATTGTTATCAAACCTAGCGGCAGCATATATTTTAACACCTAAGTTGGTGACAACAAACTTCAAATGGGGGCTAAGGGTGGAAAGATCACTTCGGTTTTATGTTCATTAAAATTAATGAATACGTTTGGGCTATGCATTTTTGCTATACCCAAAGCTATGGAAGTAGCTGTGACACAGTTTGTGCCGAGCTTTAGTTTCAGCAACATGACTATGTGTTTGTTAAATGGCCAGAATTCATTTTAAAACAAGTCAAGTTTTCAGCCTGCTGACCAACAGTGCATACCAACATAAAGGGAGAGGTGGGGGCTTACTACCAGGAATATGGTGCTTTTCAAGTTTTTCTGACAAACTAATTCACAGATCGGAGGCTTATTTAGGCTGAATGCGTAGTTCGTAGGCTGGAACCAAACTGGCAACCTCCCAAATGACCAGTGACTACCCTTCTTTGTGAGCCACAGCTTCCATCAACTACTTCATCTTGTCAGATAAGAAAACATTGGGTGAATAAGAGCAATGTTAAAGAAAATGTTACCCTTAATGACAGTTTTCAGGATGAAGTCATCTGCCTCCACCCTCACCAGTGGTCCTTTATGAATCACTTTACCCTGGATAAGAAAACCCACTTTAATAAACACTGAAACATGTTTCGTTCTTACTAAAACTCAGCAGAACTCCAGCTAGAACTTCAGAGCAGAAGAAGGCAGAAAAACTACATCTCAATTAGCTTTTTAGGTGTTATAACAATTTTTACGGCATTGCAGGTGAATAAAGCAAAATAAACAAAAAACAGAGATCCTAGAACTTGGGATCTATGATGCATATGGATGATGGGTTCGACGGCAACACCATTAGTCCCATAATCAGTCACCCCTGAATGTAGTCAAGAAGACAAATGTCTGAAACAAATGCTGTGAAGTCTGTTCAAGCAATGCCCATGACATTCTGCAGTTCCAATATTTATTAGAGCTGGTAAACAGCTGAGCTAAACAAACCTTGACTGTTTTGTTGGTGCAGTTAATTCCTGGGCTGAGGAGAGAGATGAGAATCCTGGTCAGGTGTGGAGGTACCTGGGAGCCTGGCCCTGACCCCTCTGAGAGTATATACACAGCCATGATGTTAAGGTGACCTGAAATGCAAACCACAAATGGCAAAATTGGAGTGCAGTATTATCCACACATCAAGATCTTGGAGGTCAGAGATATGTACATATAAATACATACATACATACATATGGTGTATTATGTTAGAGCAGCACTTTGTCTACAGCAGACAGGAAGAGGTTAGACAAACTCCTTAGGACTGCCAGCTCTGTCCTAGGATGCCCTCTGAACACAGTGCAGGGGGTGGGAGACAGAAGGAGAAGATGATAATTTCTCCCTGCAGCTGTTGGACTTTATAACCTTCACTGACTTTAAAACAAACAAGCTCAAAGTGCTAACATCCATACTGTTATTTGCACAGTTTTTGTTCTGTCCTTTTTTACTGTGAATTGTTGGTTGTTCTTTTCTCAAACACAGCCAGAGATGTGCTTTTTGTTGGCCTTTAGTCACCTGTTGCTAACAATTTAATTTAATCTGATTGTCATTTAGGTAACTGCACAGCACTGCTCTCCTGTAATGTGGGTTTTCCTTTTAATGTGCAGTCTACTGTGATTTTCACTGTGATTTTGTTTTATAGTTCTTAGTGATGTGTGAAGACAATATAGGATATTTTGGAAAAGTTCATTGTACAGTGATATTATGTCATGAAAGTTGGGCACTTAAGTAGAAGCATGCGATCTCATGTTTACAAGTCAACTTATTGTCTGCTGAGGCATGGCATCCTCCTCTTTTGAAGGGCAGCCCTCAGGTCATTGAGGTTCTGGGGTACAGAGTGATTTATGTACCTGTATACTGCACTAAATCTGGTTTGGAGGGGTTTCTCCTCCCTCTGAGCTTGAGAAATCTTAAAAATTGGAGAAACAATTTCCTGAACATTTGTTCCTAATTCTTAATAGTGCAAATGTTCAAATTAATGGTGTAACTTACAACATAGACACGTTTCAGCTAATTTTTAGTTGCTGTGATACCAATGTTCAGTGTGTTGTGAGGACATTGTGTAATGGCTAACAAAGAAAAATGTGAGTTAATTGTAATCAACGGCATTTACTTCTTTGCTCAAAGTAGTGCAGTCCTAGTCTTATGTGTTCTAACAGAACTAATATAAATACAGTTTTAGGTTTAGTTCTATTAGATAATATGCAGTTTGGCATTTTAATGCTGAGAAACAATTAGGTTGACAAAGAATGGACCAGTAGTGTGAAGATTGTTAGACATCCTTTGCTGAGTGAGATCAGGGAACAGAGATCTGGGTAATAATTTTCCCTAAGGGGAAAAATGAATTGTCACAGCAGTAAGATTGAATAAAAGAAGCATATCTGGGAAGATAATTTTGAAAAAATATTAACACATATTAACAAAAACAAATGCAAGCAAAGTAACAAAACACATAGTAAATAAAAAAGCGCGATGTCTAAAATAAAATCACAACAAATGTGTATACTATATACATAAGATAGGAGATATAAATGAGTGAAATAAAGATATATTGGCAATATTGTACATGTATAGGTTACAGTCCAGTACTTAGCTGCTGCTTGTTTAAGTTTGCAGAACTTATTCTTAAAGTTCTTTGTCAAAGAATAAATTACTTGTCGATTTGAAATACGTTTAAACCATCTAACAGTTTTTTTTAACTACTGCTGTAATCAGGTTGGGGCTCCACTTTGTATGTGTCTATTTACCACAGACCCCTGTGCTTTAACTTCTGTCCTGAGAAAGTAACTGCTGGTTTGAGTGATAGTCCATTCAAAGAGTAATGAAACATCTGGAGCAGTCAGCTTATGTTCTCCTACCTTAGACAACAGGGAATGTCTGAGGTTAGAGGCTTCAGCCTGTTGTATGTCTGAGAATAAACAACACCAAGCTGCTGACAAGCACCGATCCGACCTGTGATCTGAGGTTTAATCCAGCAGAGTTGTCCTCCACAAAAGACCAGTTCATTACCAGGACAACCCTCTGTCAGGAAACCCCGGATTCATGTCGACAGCCGAGCGGGAGTGCTCCAGTCTGTCAGGCATTTTACAGGGAAAGAAGCCAGAAAAGTGTTGGCCATGTTCCCAGCAGGTAGCACATTGCTTCCTGTCAGAGTTCATTAGTTAGATATCGAGCAGATTTGACTGCCAGGTCCCTTGGTGGTACCTCGCCAGCCGAGGACAGCGGAGTGGGAACACCCCACAGGGCATAGGAGCTGATCGCTCAGGTGTAAAGTCAACAACGCAGTCAGGCAGAAAACACAGACAAGAATATAAAAAATGGAATCAAATAAACTTTCCTGATGTAGGCCAGAGGGGAAAATCTACAGGCTTTAATTAAAAAATGGCCTGTGGTGTAGAACCTGGTAAAAATTGATAGAACCTGATAGAAACTGCATCTTCTGTTCTGTTACTCCTGGAACTCTTTCTCATTTTTTGTGGCATTTTTCATACAGCAAAGAATATCTGCAGATTTATTACTGACAAGCTGCTGGATGGTTTTTCTGGCCCCTGAACATGTTTTTAGAGTTTATTAAAATAATACAAGGGAACTAAAGAAATGCTGATCATGATACACTTTTTGTTGCACAAATGCAAGTTCACTCTACAAAGATCCCTTTTATTTTCTTCTATGAATCCTACAATCCATTTCCTGTACAAACGAAACAAAAAACATCATCATCTTTAGTCCCCCATTGGAGACAACTGTTGTGCAGCATAGTAGGAATAAAAGAAACCCAGTCGGCCTGGCATGACACCACACCATACTTTCATTAAATATATAAAAACATTTTGGGTCATTTTAAAAGATTGTTAAGACATTTTGAGACTGTAGGACCACATCTAAGAACTAACCTGCGTCCAGATGGAAGCCACCAGAAGTCATTATTGAGAGAGTGATCCTGTTACACCAAAATCTGTTTTGCTTTCAGAGTTAACCTAGACTTGTACAGGGTTAGGGGTTAGTGAGGTCCCTCAGGTTTATCCCAGCATTTTGTACCTAATTTAATAATATTCTGCAGTCTCTTTGACAGTTAAAAGTCCAAACCAGCAGACTATGTTAAAAGTGAGAACTGACTCTATACTCTATTCTATACAAGAATAAAACACTTAATAGCCATTGCCAGTAATGACATCATTATCAATGATAAATGGAGTAAGTCATTCAGAGAAGGACGTGCTTTAGTTTCAGGAAAAGGGACAATGACAGTCATTCCAAAGCAGAGGAACCTTGTGAGTTTGGAGTGACATATTAAAAATAAAGTAAAAGATATCTCCTAACTGAAGTGTGCAGTTCTACAGAATATACCTTCCAATTCCATCAGACCCAGGACTTTTCCTTTCTTTGGTTTTGTAAAAAGATTCAAACCTGTGATACTATCAATGTGCTTAGAAACATCCGAGAGTGCGACAAAAATGAAAAAGTTCCTCACTAAAACCCTGAATATTAAACCTATTATAAAAAAGTTTAAAATCATTACTCAAATTGAAATCAGACTGACCATTAATAGAAATGAAAGTCCTTTTAGTCGGCTCCTTTTAGTCTTAACTGTCTCCAATGCCAGGCGAAAGTTTGAAACATGTTCTGCAACCTCCAATTGTAATTCAGTACTGCTATCTTGAGCTCTTTCTTTGCCCACTTCCTTAATGCACGATATTCCACAGGGTAATTATGTTTTTTTATGGATTTTGTGAGCAAAGGTTTATTGTTGAATGAGCTTCTCTTGACCCTCACAATGCTATTGCAGCTGTACTAATGGCACAAATTAACAGAACAGAGGTGCTGCACGCAGAACATTCACAGTTTTTTCCTTCATTTCCTGGTCTGTGCTCTGTCCCGCCCCCATCATTTCTCTCCAATTGGAGCAATGATCGTCACCTACATGGCTTTTTAACAAATTATAATTTACTTGCAAAAAGTACAATATGAAAGCCAACTGAACCAAAAGAAAAAAAAGTCCACTTCTGTGGACCAAATGATTTTCCTGGTATGAATACACCCAAAGATATTATTCCGGGCCAGTGGGACCTTATACCTTCTGCCAGGTGGGAGCAGTCGGAATAAGTGATGAAGAGGGTGAGACAGATCATCTACAGGTCCTTCTCAAAATATTAGCATATTGTGATAAGGTTAATTATTTTCCATAATGTAATGATGAAAATTTAACATTCATATATTTTAGATTCATTGCACACTAAATAATTCAGGTCTTTTATTGTCTTAATACGGATAATTTTGGCATACAGCTCACGAAAACCCAAAATTCCTATCTCACAAAATTAGCATATCATTAAAAGGGTCTCTAAACGAGCTATGAACCTAATCATCTGAATCAACGAGTTAACTCTAAACACCTGCAAAAGATTCCTGAGGCCTTTAAAACTCCCAGCCTGGTTCATCACTCAAAACCCCAATCATGGGTAAGACTGCCGACCTGACTGCTGTCCAGAAGGCCACTATTGACACCCTCAAGCAAGAGGGTAAGACACAGAAAGAAATTTCTGAACGAATAGGTTGTTGCCAGAGTGCTGTATCAAGGCACCGCAGTGGGAAGTCTGTGGGAAGGAAAAAGTGTGGCAGAAAACGCTGCACAACGAGAAGAGGTGACCGGACCCTAAGGAAGATTGTGGAGAAGGGCCGATTCCAGACCTTGGGGGACCTGCGGAAGCAGTGGACTGAGTCTGGAGTAGAAACATCCAGAGCCACCGTGCACAGGCGTGTGCAGGAAATGGGCTACAGGTGCCGCATTCCCCAGGTCAAGCCACTTTTGAACCAGAAACAGCAGCAGAAGCGCCTGACCTGGGCTACAGAGAAGCAGCACTGGACTGTTGACAGTGGTCCAATGTACTTTTTTCGGATGAAAGCAAATTCTGCATGTCATTCGGAAATCAAGGTGCCAGAGTCTGGAGGAAGACTGGGGAGAAGGAAATGCCAAAATGCCAGAAGTCCAGTGTCAAGTACCCACAGTCAGTGATGGTCTGGGGTGCCGTGTCAGCTGCTGGTGTTGGTCCACTGTATTTTATCAAGGGCAGGGTCAATGCAGCTAGCTATCAGGAGATTTTGGAGCACTTCATGCTTCCATCTGCTGAAAAGCTTTATGGAGATGAAGATTTCATTTTTCAGCACAACCTGGCACCTGCTCACAGTGCCAAAACCACTGGTAAATGGTTTACTGACCATGGTATCACTGTGCTCAATTGGCCTGCCAACTCTCCTGACCTGAACCCCATAGAGAATTTGTGGGATATTGTGAAGAGAACATTGAAGACTCAAGACCCAACACTCTGGATGAGCTAAAGGCCGCTATCGAAGCATCCTGGGCATAAGACCTCAGCAGTGCCACAGGCTGATTGCCTCCATGCCACAACGTATTGAAGCAGTCATTTCTGCAAAAGGATTCCTGACCAAGTATTGAGTGCATAACTGTACATGATTATTTGAAGGTTGACGTTTTTTGTATTAAAAACACTTTTCTTTTATTGGTCGGATGAAATATGCTAATTTTGTGAGATAGGAATTTTGGGTTTTCATGAGCTGTATGCCACAATCATCCGTATTAAGACAATAAAAGACCTGAAATATTTCAGTTAGTGTGCAATGAATCTAAAATATATGAATGTTAAATTTTCATCATTACATTATGGAAAATAATGAACTTCATCACAATATGCTAATATTTTGAGAAGGACCTGTATCTCATAACTTTCCTGATCACTGTGTGGAATTTAGTTCACTGTGGATCAGGTGGTAGCTGTTTGTTGTAACCGGTGGCTTGCTGGTTCGAACTCCCACTCTGTCCGTCTCAGTCGTTGTGTCCTTGGGCAAGACACTTCACACACCTTGCCTGCTGATGGTCAGAGGGCTCGGTGGCACTGACTGCATCACAGCCTCCCTTCTGTTTGGCTGTCCCAGGGCAGCTGTGGCTACAACGTAGCTCACCACTGTCAGTGTGTGAATGTGTGTATGAATAGGCGGATGACTATTTGCAGTGTAAAGCACTCTGGAGACTTGATAAGGTGTGTTGGGTTTATGATTATTGATTGATTAGTCTTGATCAATAATTATAATTACAGATCATAACCTGACAAAATCAACTTCCTAACCAAAATCCTCATTTATGAATCGAGACCAGAGATGTTTCTGGTGTTGTAATTGTGGCTCAACCCCTCTGACAATTACAACCGTTAAATACTCCGTAATAATTAATAACTATTGCCGGAGATGTCACTGTTTAATCGACCGTTTCTGCCGAAACGTGTGGAACCTTTAACCTTATCTTGACTGACGCATCACTTTTGCACAAAATGAACACCAAACGCTCTCTCTTTATCTATGTGAATATTTATTAATTTTCACCTACTCAACATGCAAAATTCTACAAACACAGGGGTAACACATCTAAATAAGCAAAAATCAACAAACGGCAGTGGGTATGTATTGAATTAACCAGCAGTTTATGGCACAACAGACGAAGGAAATGAGAATATGAGTGGTGGTGTGGTGGCGAGTGGTGGGGGGTTGGAGAGCAGCTCCGATTGTCCTTTATGATCTTCTGATCATAAAACGTCCCCCTAACTCCTGAGCACAAAGGATTCTAACTTTTGGCGGCAAGCTAGCACAGTGAGATTGAAGACAAAGGGGAAATGGAGAATTTTACCATGAGGTCATTTTAACAGTCCAGTCTTACAACGTGCCCGCGTTGACTCTCAGATAGTAAACACAAGCAGCTCTAGGACCGCGGCGGATCCCGATATCAACATAACACATCAAAGTTTCAATAAGCAAGGTTACATGCACATATCATTCAGAACACATGAGATCCTAACCAGCGATTCTGATCGCTTCTACAACCTCTGACCCTGCCCAGGCCTTCTAATAAAGAAATAAAAGATTAAATAAAAGATGGGTTTTACTTGGTGTCGTCTTCTTCCTGAGCGAGGAAATTCGAGCGAGGAAAAGTGGGGGTAAGTTAATTGTGCGTCCACAATTAACTTCAGGGAAAGCGGTCAGTCTTCGTCCTTTGGTCTTCTTGACAAAAAGGAAAAATATGATCTGACCATCAAAGTTGACTTGGAAATGAAACACGAAACTCTCCGAAACTCCGTGTTCTCAGTTACGTGTTCAACTCACGTCTTCAATCGGCAAAGTGAAATCTCTGGCCTTCTTAATCCAAAAACCTCAGTTATGAATTGTTCGTTGTCCAACGAGAGAGAATGAATGAACTCTGCAAAGCTCTCTGCAAAGGTCTCCCCTCTTGAAGTGGCGCACTTCGATCACTAGTCCGGTCCTAGCAGAAGGCGAGTTTTCAAAATGGGCGCCTTCCTATATAGCGTCCTGTGACGTCAGACTTGGGACGCCCAGTCATATCAGTCGCAATGCTCGATGGGATATGTAGGAGCGGGCAGTCCTGGGTACAAAATGGCCGATGCCATTGGAGGGGCACAGTGACGTCCAACAACGTGCAGATAGTCCAATACTCAGCAAACAAGTGGTCCAACAGGTGCTATACAAATGCAGGCCATTAACCATTTCAACAGTTCAAAAAGAGGGTTAGGGTTAAACCGTAACTCCTAACTCGTGACATCATCACGTCTGTCTGTTCATTTGCAATCTCATGAGAGGTTAAAAAGATTTTCTCGCCACCAATTTTAGTAATCCATCACTCCCTGTGATGGCTGGTTACAAATATTAAGAATCAATTGCCCAAAAGGTTATTGATTTCTAATTTGGCAAAATCTTACTTAAATATTTTATTTAGCCCTCTTATTTGCATTGTGAATTGGTTGCCTGAATATGCACAAATAGTTGCTCTCTTGTTCCTCATCCCAAATTCCTTAAGGCAAACTTTGGTACTTAAGCAAATATATCCACACTGAACTGTGATTTCATTGAATCATTTCATTGGCAATTAGTTTCAGTTTCTCCTCTTTTCTTTTTTGTTGTTTATTAAATTTTCGTATTCTCTTCATTTTTGTTTTGTAGTTTTAGTGGAGTGTTACTAATTTAGTTAAATAGTTTGTTGAGTGAAATAATTTAACTTGGATTATTCTATAAGTAAATTCTTATGTTTTTGAGAGACGTTGCTGTGTGTTTATTCTGTATATGTGTGCAGCGCTTGTTTTGAATGTCAGAGCTCAAATCTCCTCTTTCGTCTCCTGTTTTATAATACCATACCATATTGGGCTGGTATTTACAGGATAATATTGGACAGACTGAAGGTTGTTTGGCTAAAGATTCCAGATCAGGTGGCGTCCTGATCTGTCTGACAAAAATTTTTATTTTCTAACTTTATTAGTAAGTCTGTTAATAATTAATTGTTAATTAAGTTATAGGCCAATCACTGTTGCCCAACAGTGGTGCTCGGATTTGTTAGTCTAACAAATCAATTTAATAATTTTTCTGTAATTGTTAATTATTCATTATAATGCTAAACGCCAAACCAAACCTATTGTTACAGAACAATAGTATGCAGGGTTTAAATATGGAACCTTATGACAACTGGAAGGAAGAAAGGAAGGACACACGGGAGGAAATGTGAGCGTATCATACAAAATGAGTATATGTTTCATTGATTGTATCCTCATAATATAGACGGGAGCCAAACAACTGAAAGGAATATCAACAAGAAGCCACCAGCTGGCTGGACACAGTCGGCTGATCTCCACAATAGGCCAGCACTATAATCTCTCCCACATGTCAGGCAGACCACCTGGGCCGCCTGCAGCCTTTCTGCTCTTCTGAGCACAACCAAGTCTCAGCACTCATCTGCTCTGCAAAATCTATTCATTGTAAAGAGCTCTAAAACCAGTTTATTGTGGATTCCTGGCCACACACAGGCATAGACAAGGTTTCCGCTACATGTAATTGATTGTGGCGCACCGCCATGGCAAAATGAAAGCCGCCACACCTTCAGAATAAATTTTTTTTAAAATACATAAACACACACACATATATATGGGTTGTTATGCTTTATTTACGCACTTATACTAACCATAATCAGGGAGTTTGAAATTTAAATATCATGAAACTTAAAATTTACTAACCAACACCGCCAGCTCCTTCCAGCATGCGAAGCTGTTGCAGTTGTTCATAGAGGGAGGCAAAAGAATTCCGCATCCTCCATTCCTGCTCTGCTCTGTTCTGACTGACGGAGCAACTCCGTTGTTATGTTAATTAATGGTTAATTAATGGTCAAATTTAAGGTGGCCTGTTTTCATTCACTGCCGTGATTTTAGCACCTCCACTTTTACAACTTCAGTTTTATCGTTCATTATGTTCACAGTATAATTTTTGTTCGTACTTAGGGTAAATTGGAATACGGCAGCAGCCCCGAAGCAACAGCAATGTTTTGTAGTCCGTGACCCACAAAGTCCCATGATTCATTGCGGGTCGAATCAGATTGGTCGGGCTCGTGCAGCAATGGCGGATGATGGTGGCAAACATTGTGAATAAAAAGGTAAATAATACGTGTTCTGTGACCCCAAGGAAAACTTTAAAGATGTTTGAGGCGGGAATGTAGGTTTGTTGGACTTGAAATATCTACACGGTATATTAAGATTCCACTTATTTTAAAAAAATAAGTTGGACGTTTCTCGGTACCAGCTAGCTCCGGCAGCTGTCAGCCGACCGAGCAGTGTTTCCTCCCTCTTCCAGAGAAGGCACCGGATTCCCGGCTGTTAAAGAGAGACTGAGGTGGAGAATCTGGAGTCTCTCTTCTCTTGGGCGCTTTTCGCTTGTGACTCCCAGCTGCTCCACCCGTGGCAAACGATATTACTGCCATACTATTCAAAATGCATGCGAATGGCTATGGACTACAGGTACTCCGCAGTCGCGTCGGGGCTGCTGCCATATTCTGACCTACTGGAAGTAAGAAAAATTACACTCTGAACGCGATGAATGATAAAACTGAAGTTGTAAAAATTGAGGTGCTAAAATCAAGGCAGAAAATGAAAGCAAGCAACGTTAAATTTGTGCAACAGAGCGGTGACTACAACGAAAAGCAGATATACATATCTGGCAAAGCATCTAAATAACCGACACCCTTTTTGTTTATCAGGACTTTAAAAAAGGTCCATAAAGCTCCAATAGCTGCGACATTAAACATGCTGAACGACCTAAGCTAACGTAATGTGATCAATTATTAGCAACTCACCAATAGACCCTATACAGTGCACAAGCAATATATATATATATATACAGGGGTTGGACAATGAAACTGAAACACCTGTCATTTTAGTGTGGGAGGTTTCATGGCTAAATTGGACCAGCCTGGTAGCCAGTCTTCATTGATTGCACATTGCACCAGTAAGAGCAGAGTGTGAAGGTTCAATTAGCAGGGTAAGAGCACAGTTTTGCTCAAAATATTGAAATGCACACAACATTATGGGTGACATACCAGAGTTCAAAAGAGCACAAATTGTTGGTGCACGTCTTGCTGGCGCATGTGTGACCAAAACAGCAAGTTTTTTGATGTATGAAGAGCCACGGTATCCAGGGTAATGTCAGCATACCACCAAGAAGGACGAACCACATCCAACAGGGTTAACTGTGGACGCAAGAGGAAGCTGTCTGAAAGGGATGTTCGGGTGCTAACCCAGATTGTATCCAAAAAACATAAAACCACGTCTCCCCAAATCACGGCAGAATTAAATGTGCACCTCAATTCTCCTGTTTCCACCAGAACTGTCCGTCGGGAGCTCCACAGGGTCAATATACACGGCCAGGCTGCTATAGCCAAACCTTTGGTCACTCATGCCAATGCCAAATGTCGGTTTCAATGGTGCGAGGAGCGCAAACCTTGTGCTGTGGACAATGTGAAACATGTATTGTTCTCTGATGAGTCCACCTTTACTCTTTTCCCCACATCCGGGAGAGTTACAGTGTGGAGAAGCCCCAAAGAAGCGTACCACCCAGACTGTTGCATGCCCAGAGTGAAGCATGGGGGTGGATCAGTGATGGTTTGGGCTGCCATATCATGGCATTCCCTTGGTACAATACTTGTGCTAGATGGGCGCATCACTGCCAAGGACTACCGAACCATTCTTGAGGACCATGTGCATCCAATGGTTCAAACATTGTATCCTGAAGGCGGTGCCGTGTATCAGGATGACAATGCACCAATACACACAGCAAGACTGGTGAAAGATTGGTTTGATGAACATGAAAGTGAAGTTGAACATCTCCCATGGCCTGCACAGTCACCAGATCTAAATATTATTGAGTCACTTTGGGGTGTTTTGGAGGAGCGAGTCAGGAAACGTTTTCCTCCACCAGTACCACGTAGTGACCTGGCCACTATCAAAGAATGGCTTAAAATCCCTCTGACCACTGTGCAGGACTTGTATATGTCATTCCCAAGACTAATTGATGCTGTATTGGCCGCAAAAGGACGCCCTACACAATACTAATAAATTATTGTGGTCTAAAACCAGGTGTTTCAGTTTCATTGTCCAACCCCTGTAAATGTAAAGGGTATTACAAATTTTCTTTTAACCTAATAATTAAAGTAAGGACAAACAAATTAAGTTAACTAAATCAAGCACTATTGAGTTAAGTTTGTATAACTTAATGTTGTGAAGTTAAATTCAACAGATGCTAATTTACTTATGCCAGTTTAGTTCAGTTTATTCAACACGGACACAAAATTCAGTAGAGCAGCACACCGCCGGGCCTTCCCAACCACCTGGCTAACCCCGCAGCCTCAGCCCGCCCATCTATAAGAAAGAAACAAAAAATAAATTGCCCAACCGCCCCTGGCCAAGCACAACCCACCAGCTGCCCCAGTGCAGGTACAAGACACGCTCCACCACCCCACCCAACCGACTGTGACAGCGAGCCAAAGACCGGGCACCCTGCCAACCCCACACTTCAACCCTTGAGGCGCCTCAGTATGCCAGCCGCACATAGTCCGCACATACCCCCGTCGCACCAAGCAGGCCGGCCAGCCCCTCCACCAAGGCAAAGCCATGCCCCCAATCACCGCCAAACACTGCCCAGCCGAAAACAACTTCAGTTGCCGCTGGTTTAGGAGGCTCCTAAACCCACCAATGGACCAAAAGCCCCCAGGCCAGGGCCAGGCATCAGCGCATGCACTGGCCCAAAGCCCTAGTGACACACCCGCCAGGACCCAAGCCCCCCAGGCCCATGCCAGTAACCCTTCCCGGGGGCGACACCCCCAAGAAACCCCAAGCCCCAGAGCCCACCCTAGACCTACCCAGGAGCAGCACGCCCAATAGGCTCGTAACCCATGTCCGCCGGCACAGCCCCCCCAGGAGAGAAAGAAGCCACCGGATGTCACCCCCAAGAGTCTCAAAAGTCCCCAGCCCAGTTGGGGCCACAGCCCCCAGTGCTGGATCCCCCAGCGACCCAAAACCAGGAACACCCCAGATGCCCCAAAACCAGACACCCCTTTGTATCAGCAACAACGCGCCAAAGGACAAATCCAAAGGTACCCCATCCCCACTAGGTGATGGAGCCGATCAAAGGAGCCCAGAGAAATTGGTCTGATGTGGAGGCAGAGGCAGTCTCCAGACTTATGTAATCCAACAAAAAGTCTCCATACTGGGTAATACTAAGAACATTTTTATTTTCCCATTTCATGAGGATAGGTTTTTAGTGATACATAAGACAGTGAAAACCATGTGAACTAAATTGTCTCCCTGGTGACATCATCTAAGTTGCAAACAAGCAAACTGAGGGGGAAGGTGAAATATTACATCTCAGGCACTTTGATAAGTCTTCACATATCTGGCACCAGAACATCTGAACAGGTGTACATAAAAAGTGTGTGGATGTAATTGTCCGGTATATTGCTTGTGCACTGTAAGCAAGTATTAGACAGTGCAAAACCCATCTTGAACATCTGTTGACCTGTATAGTGTACTCTATGAAGGATTTTACATTGTATTAATTGTAAACTGGGGTTACTAGTCATTTTAAAAGTTAAACATATCTAAGACCATTTATGTCTAGTATATAATTGGTCAAAGTTGACTGATAAATTTGCCTCCCATTTTGTAATAGGAAGGGATATTGATTCATATATTTTAGACAGTGTCCTGTATATTTAAGACAGTAATTTGGGGGGCTTGAGATTGAGGAACTCTAATACACATGATGGCGTTTGTAACTCGATGCACCAAAGGCCTCCAAATCCAAAGTATAAACTTCCATTAAGGAATTATTTAATGTACACTGGAATCCCTGCAATATACAATACAGTTAAACTCTAACTGACCAGCTTGAAGGAAACACATACTTCTCATGCGTCACAGATTTCTGGACCTGTAAAGCTGCAGCCTCATTATAATACTAACTCTGCAAATTTATAACCAAATCCTAGGAGATGCAGAGCTTCTGTTTGGGCTGTGTGGGGCAAGGGAAAATATGAGATAAGCTTTGGGGGAGATTTTACTGGAGACTGAACCTTGACATTAGCCCATTTTCCACCAAAAGGCCCAGGATTTGTTTTACCCGGGTAATGGAAATCCCAGGAAATCTCTGACTTTCTTTTTCCCATTGCCACGGACCATTTATTTAAAATCAGCCTAGTGATGTGCTGGGAACTTGTGAAGAAAACTGCAACACACCTTCATTCCAACAGATGGCATTACTCCTTTACTCTGTTTTAAAATTAATAAATCATGTTTTTTGTTTCAACTGATAAATAATAGATGATGAGCAGCTTTAGCGTTATACAGTTGAATAATTCCTTTCATTATGCCTTAAGTTGCTCTGGATCCATAAGAGTTTAAATCATTATTTAACATTAAATTGTTTACCAACCTGCATCTCAGCAGAGTTGTGGCCTTCCAACTGCATGATTTATTTACAATAACTACTAAGTACTGATTAAGACACTTAATTTTCTTTAATTATCATCAAGTAAACTCAGTCAGTCAGTCATTTTCTACCACTTATTCCATAGTGGGTCGCGGGGGAGCTGGTGCCTATCTCCAGCAGTCTATGGGCGAGAGGCAGGGTACACCCTGGACAGGTTGCCAGTCCATTGCAGGGCAACACACAAACAACCAAGCACACACTCATTCATACACCTAAGGGCAATTTAGAGAGACCAATTAACCTAACAGGCATGTCTTTGGACTGTGGGAGGAAGCCAGAGTACCTGGTGAGAACCCATGCATGCACCGGGAGAACATGCAAACTCCATGCAGAAAGACCCCCGGACGGGAATCGAACCCAGGACCTTCTTGCTGCAAGGCAACAGTGCTACCAACTGCGCCACCATGCAGCCCTCAGGTAAACTCATTTAAGATAAATACAGAACATGTCATCAGCACCGCATTAAAATATTTGTCTTACAGAACTGTGGCGAAATATCTTGTAATTAATGCTAACAATAACTTATAATGTCACAAATTTCTGGCAAAAAATATTCAGTTTTATATTCTGGTACTTGTGGTTATTCACTACATACCTTGTAAGCGCTTAATATTCACTTTTGCTTTATGTTCACGTTTAGCGGTTAGTAGGGAAGTCCCAGTCCAGCCCCTCACTTAGCTTAGATTAGCTAATAGCAGCCAGACCAGCATGTAAGCGGAGCTCCAATACACTGAAAACTCAGAACAAACATTTTAATGTAGGCTCATTCTTGGATAACTGACTGCACAGATGAGGTTTTGTGGTGTTCTTGCTTAAAAACATCTTAAAACTACTTTTTGTGACAAATTATTGGTATAAAAATGATTAATTCGTAACGACCTACTCCAGACCAGGACCATTTACCCATGAAAGTGAAGCCCCGGGAAAGTGAAATTACCTGGGTAAATTTGTATCGAAACGCGACCTGGGCTTTCCAAAGCCTGGGGCTTCCTACAGGAAATGGAAAAGGGGCAATAAACTGTATGGCTGGCATTAGGGCATGTAACGAGTCTTCGAATGATTTGAAGACTCGTTTCATAACAAAAATTCCTTGAGGTAAAGATCTGCCTCATTAAATTCTGTTTAACTATTAAGGGCACTGTGTTCCAGCCAGGAAGGAATTTTGTATTGGACAACGCTCACCCTTCTGATAGCATTCCTGATAGCCTACCCCGCTGGTACGTAGAGGCCAAGTACGATTATCAGCTATGGAGGGAGACAGTGAGGGGCCTGAGAACAGAGCTGAAGAGGACCCTTTAACATGGCGGAAAACGGATCAGCCAACTATACCTCATCTTGCCTGCCTTGCAAAAAAATAACTTTATATAGCTGCTTCAAGTTGTGACTCAGAGCGTGTGTTTAGTCATCTGGACTTATTTGCAGCGGCAAGACTGACAGAAGAGCATATTGACATGTTTATGTTTATTGCGAAAAATTAGCAAATAGCAAAACAGGTTTAGAGTAGTAAAGTCACTCTAATATTCTGTGTGTGTACAGCTTAAACTGGACCATACTGCATTGTGAACATTTGTGTGTATTTCACTTAGCTTTTATTAATTTTACCTAAATAGCGACTCGCATCTCCTCCTTGAACCACCACCTGGTGGAGGTGGTGATAACCCAAAGGTCCAAAAACACCCAACACCCTGTGCTTTTTGGGCCATTCTTCATACATTTGACCTCCCTCAGACGTAAGGCAAAAGTCCCTAGAGCCCTGAGGTTTTGGGCCATTCCTCATACATTTGACCTCCCTCAAACGTAAGGCAAACGTCCCCAGAGCCCTGAGGTTTTGGGCCATTCCTCATACATTCAACCTCCCTCAAACGTAAGGCAAATGTCCCCAGAGCCCGGTTTGGGGCATTCCTCATACATTCGACCTCCCTCAAACGTAAGACAAAAGTCCTGTTGCCCTCCTGTTTTGGGCCATTCCTCATACATTCGATCTCCCTCAAATGTAAGGCAAAAGTCCACAGGGCCCTCCGGTTTCGGGCCATTTCTCATACATTCAACCTTCTTTAAACGTAAGGCAAAAGTCCCCAGGGCCCTTCGGTTTTGGCCCATTCCTCATACATTAGACCTCCTTTAAACGTAAGGCAACATTCCGGGCCGTTTGTCAGACGGCGTTTGGCGGCGTCTAAGAAACAGCCGGTCGTTTGGATTGCACGGGCCCTCCCGGCCATTCGGGAACGTTCCAGCCACGAGGGCGGTTCCTTCGGGAACAATCTGGCCATTCGCAATGTAAAGGTGTGCCAAAGGGCCGGCGGGCCGTTTGCCTGATGAGTGTGCCCAAAGGGCCGGCTGGCCATTCTGGAACATTCGGGATAAGCTCCTTGCTCCACCTGGTGGCGGTGTTCGGTAGTGCGACATTTGGGAACACACCTCGAAAGCTTTGGACGGGCGCCCCACGTCCCCAGGGGGAGCGGGAAAAAAGATCGAAAATCCGGACTTGAGTTCCCTAGCGCCACAATGGGGCGTAGGGAGTTCCCTACGGGGGTGGAGAAGTTCAAGTATCTTGGAGTATTGTTCATGAGTGAGGGAAGAATGGAGCAGGAGATTGATCGGTGCGGCTGCCACATTAATGGGAGCACTGTGCCGGTGGTGAAGAGGGAGCTGAGCCGAAAAGCGAAGCTCTCCATTTACCGGTCGGTCTACGTTCCTACCCTTACCTATGGCCATGAACTTTGAGTCATGACCGAAACAACGAGATCCCGGATACAAGCGGCTGAAATGAGCTTCCTCCGTAGGGTGGCCAAGCACTCCCTTGGAGATATGGTGAGGAGCTCGGCAATCCGGGAGGGGCTCGGAGTAGAGCCGCTGCTCCTCCACATCGAGAGGAGCCAATTGAGGTGGCTTGGGCATCTATACCGGATGCCTCCTGAACGCCTTCCTCGGGAGGTGTTCCAGGCACGTCCTACCAGGAGGAGGCCAAGGGGACAGCCCAGGACATGCTGAAGGGACTATGAATCTCGGCTGGCCTGGGAACGCTTTGGGCGCGCCCCAGACGAGCTAGAGGAGGTTTCTGGGGAGAGGGATGTCTGGGTGTCTCTGCTGAGTCTGCTGCCCCCGCGACCCGGTCCTGGATAAAGCGGAATTTGGATATAGATCATCTTTAAATCTTCTTAACTTTTCAGACTTTATTTTTCAAAAAAATTATAACCAGAAATATTTATAAACATATTCATAGAAACACTTTGAGAAAGTTGCATTAATTTTAAGTTGATAATTTATTTCTTTTTTCTACCTGAATAGTTGCTGACATGCTACTTATTGGTTTAAATATCTTGCATGAATAACTTATTGATTTTCTTTATTTATTTTAATTTGCCAGCAAAATAGCATCATGTTTATTCATCTAGTAATGTAACCTCCCCTCCTCCTCCCAAAAACGTGGTATCACCCAACCCGCGTTCTCTACCCAGCATTCACCATTTGCTGTTGTTTAGACACAGTTGCTGTTGAGAGGGGTAGTACACTGGAAACATAAAAAAAAGCACCAACAAGCGGACAAACAACAATTTTCCACCGTTGGTCAACAAGCCTTTGTAAAAAAAGCAAAAATTAAAATGAGGCGAATATAAATGTATTGTTAAGTTAGGTGATGATTTGTTGACTCACACACGCCTGTACATGCAGACACACTGTGAATGTCAGTGCATGTGTTTAGGCTAGCACATTGCTCATTACCTGAAAAGTTACACTGAGCGCTTCTTACAGGGCTACAATAGGGGAGACGGCTCATTTCAGAGCAGCCGTGGAGCCAGTCAGAGAGAGGGAGCCTAGTGGGTGTGTGCCCAGGAACAGGTGGAAGCACAGCGACTGAGAGTCCAAAAAAGGTCCAGGATGAGGCTCTAAGTTATATTTTAAAAACCTTTTTTTGCACAGAAAGTGTTCAATAGTAAAGACTGAACCAATTGCTTACATGCTCAGTGGAGAACAGACTGGGTTGTAAAATGTTTTATTTATTATTTTTGGTCAAATTAACTTCTTCCACTTCTTCGTAAGTGGAATGAAGGGCTGGAAAGATGGCAGTAAAACAACAGGTTATTGAAAGACGGAAAATATTTAGAAAATCAATTTTAATCAAATTTTTGGAAAGCTCTCATCATAATTACAATAAATACATATGTTTTTAGGATCTTACCATTTGACTAAAATTTCAGAAAATCAACTTTATACCAGTTTCCTTTTTGGAAATGTAAGAAATGACAACCCTGAAGCCTCAGGAGTGGAACAGTTTGATGAGAACGTAACGTTTAAAAAGGTGATTTATGTAGATGAGATAAGAAGCACACTTATTTGAGCGATAATGAACATAGTTTCTCTGAATTTAAGAGCTATGTTTGTCAGACGAACTGAGCAGAAATTTAAATCGTCTTTTTCAAAATATCACAAAATGTATTGTCAGCTTCAGCAAAATGCTTTTTCATCAGTTGTAAACTGTTTCTCTATGTAAAATTATTAAGCTTTTTGATTCACAATAATTTAAATTTTATGAAAAGCCAGCCAAGGCAGATAACTGGTAAAACATCTCCTATTTTTACTTTAAATTACTTATAAACTGGGCCGCTGTCCTCTAAAAATTTAACTATTTTGGGCCTGGGCTAAAGTCACCAATGGTTCAGACCCTAATAATAATAATAATAATAATTTTATTTGTTTCGTGATGGAGCTCTTAACTGGAATTAGTCATATGTGGAATCCATTTTCCTTATTGAAATAAATTAATAATGAAAAAATACAGTTAATCTGTTTCAAACCCCCTGAAACACCACAATGCAGCACTCATGAATATGATGAGGGTGCAGTTTTTCCACAGAGAGGAGTGGATAGGTATTTCTCTGTTTTTATCAGAGTGTAAAGGAAACTTGCGATGTAACCCAGTTTTCTTACACAATGCTTTCCAACTTTTTGGTGATACATTTGAACATTAACTGAGCTGTTTATATATCAGGTTGAAGAATATGATAGCAGAACAGGGAATCAAGGTGATCACAGAGAGAGAGGAGGCAACAGAGGAAGTGCAGCAGTTGAAGAGAGAGAGCAAAAAGTAGTCTACCGAGGGTCAAGTGACAAAAGAGAGGGAGATAGAATACAGAGAAAGACAGCGCAGGAGGCACAGATGACCAGGTAACAGACCCAAAAAATATATAAATCGTGCATGTACACTGTCAGAGCACTGAACTAATTTGTATTGCTTTGTGTGGTTACCTTACAGAGGGACACATGGTGAAGGCAGCAGTCAGGAAAATGAGCAGGTTAGAATGCAAGAAAACAAAAATAGTTTTTTTTTTAATTTATTCAACTATGTGAACAATGTTTTTGATACACTGTATTGCCTAAAGTATTGGATCACACCCCTAAATCAATGAATTCCAGTGTTCCAATAACTTCCATGGCTGTAGGTGTATAAAGTTTGGTGTGGAGAAACTTGACTGGCCTGCAGAGAGTCCTGACCTCAACCATCTTGAACACCTTTGGAATGAATTAGAGCAGAGGCTGCACTTCTGGTTTTCTTATCTAACTATGAACATACTCATAAACAGTGGAAGATGCTTACAGTAGAGTTAAAGTTGATATTGCTGGCAACTGTGGGTCCATCAACAAATTCGACCTTATAGATTAAGAATAGGATGTCATCAAAGTTCATGTAAAATTAGACAGACAAATACTTTTGGCAATACAATGTATGTACAATACAATGATTGTATTGTACATACTCTTGTACAGTGACCTCTTAACTAAGAAGTCAGTGTGTAAATAGTTCATTTGTTTTACACCAAGATGCAAACAGGTATTTATTGCTTTCATTTGAACTGCTCACAATAACTATAGTCTGCTACCTTAATATGTGGTTTAAAGATAAGCCTACTTTTGTATTTACATGGTTGTTTGTTGTTTAGTTTTTTCAGAATCGTGGTGCAATCTGCACTGCAGTCTGCCACACTGTATTCTTTGATGTATGGAGTGTTGTCATGAATTGTGCATAAAACATTTGCTGTGTGTAGTTTATTGGTATTAATACATTGATGTAATTAATCTTTAATGTTTTTGTCTTTCCTTCATAGTTAATGGCCACACACAAAATCAAATGAGTGGAAGCTGCCACAGTCAGCAAGTGCACACAATAGGAATTAATTATGGCTAAGTACACAGCTGAAACTATACTAACTCTCCTGTTGTCTTTGAGTAAATTTGACCCAATTTCAAAGTTTACAATGTAAATATATTCATTTGTGAATAATTGCTGAAAATGGCATGTAGGGTTTCAGTCTGCTCTTGTCTGATTACTAATGGCTGCATTTGTTGAATGACGTGTTGTCAATTTTTCCCAACCAAATTATCCTTCTGAACACCATTAGCAGGAGGTTGTGGGGGATTATTTCAAGGTAGTAAAAGACTAGTCTATGTAACGATTTTATCATTTTAGACTATAGTTTACAGATTGGTAAACTAATAATATATAAACTATAGAAACAGTGCCACAATCAGCGCAGGTTCAGAGACAGGGAGATGAGCCAAGTGCCCAGTGCCCAGCTATAAACCCAGCAATCCAGCTCACTGGCAGGAGAGAAACTACAAATCAAGGTACTAATAATGGACAAAGAAATAAACAATAAGTAAGGTCATAGATATAGTAGCCCAGTAACAACAATCCATTCTGCGCTTTACAGCGTTTTCATCACATGACGAGCGCACACTTAGGAAGGAGGAGGAAATAGGAATGGATGGCACTGTGTGGACAGTGGTAGGGGAGGAAGAAAGTAGAGGGAGGCGTCAGAGCCAGAATACGTTGACAGAGCGCCAGATCCAAGATGCCCAGACCGCGTTCCTCTGCTCGGTGGACGCCGAAATGCTCATCCACGTTCAGGGCTGCGCCGTGGCTGAGCCCCGCTGAGTTTTAGGAGATGATTCCTCCTGGGACATGAGTGTGGATGAGCTGAAGGCATTTTTAGCACTAGTTTATGTCCGCGAAGTGAAAGGGGACGTAACATGGAGCTGTCCAGCTTTTGGTCAGATTAGTAAAACCTTTTTTTTTTAATGTACCCGCTACTCTGTATTATTTTTCAGTACTATTTATAAATAATAATAAAACATAATAGGTTTTGATCAAATACTATTATTAATTCTTGTCAAAACCATAATTTTATAGCGTGCAAGAAAACCTTTAGTATTCTGACCTCACGTAATGCGATGATGTCATCACCGCCCTGGAATCCAGAATGCTCGTTGTCAAATTGACTGGCTTGGGAGTTCTAGTAGTGTTAGACTTCTGGGAGTCGTAGTGTTAAGTGACTGAGGTTGGAAGGCCTCCTTTCCATGACCCTAATCTGTAGCTCCCTCCATTCATTCTCTATTAGATACAAGTCAGAGCTCTGGCTGAGCTGCTCCAAAAAGTTCATATTACTTCCAGAGAGAAAAAATATATTTATCAAAAGATTTAAATATAAATCTGCCAGGGGTATGAATAATTTAAAGCTTAAGTTTATAGCGGGCACCTATAGGATGATGAGAACCATTTGAATGCCACAGCCACATCAAAGAAAAATGTCTACCCTAACTCACCCAGATGCCCAGCAGGAGAGTTGTGTGATTTACCCCACAGCAAGTGGCCAATGCTTCAAAAGCACAGGTGGAGCAATCGGTTTTTAGCTTTTTAGAGTTTCTGATGAAACATATCAGGAAAAGGTGGCTAAGTTCTGTCTCTACTGTCCTAATATTATATATCCAACTTCAGAAGGATAATAAACCCTAAGATGGTGAAGCACCATGGCTATTTTTTCCAGAAAGAAATAAGATTATTGTCTGTTAAATTTATTTGTCAATTATGGTAAAAACAAAAAAAAGGACCAAAACCAAAATTTCCATAAATCATATTTATGTGTATCAGCATCAACGGTGACTTCATCTCCTCTAGTTTAGTTTTATTTTTCTATGTGTTTATCATGGCGTAGTAACTACACTATTAAAGATTTTAAACAACCTCAACATTCAGAACTAGTATTCGATCTGCAACTCTAGGCCACACCATCCTACTAGATGGGCTTAGAGATTGGACTTTCTGAAGCAGTCCTATATAGTTGTTCAACTCATATATCGGTCACAGGGAATTCTTTGTCATTACAGCGGACTGTTCATCAGAATGTTTTGACCTAAACTACGTTGTTCCACAGGGCTCCATTTTAGGTCCCACACTTCCTAATATTTATAAGTTGCTGTTGGGTGGTGCCATCAGGAGACAGGGCAATAATATTCATACAGCGATGACACACAGCTCTATATTGTAATGTATCCTGATGAACCAAGACCCATTGATGCACTTTTTAACTGTATTTTAGATATTAAGTCATGGATGGCAGAGAATTTCCTTCAAGTCAAACAGGACTAAATCGGACGTTTTAGTTATGAGCACAGAAAATCAGAGAGCGAAGCTACCAGTCCAACTTCAAACACTGTCAATGAATGCTTCAGATCAGGTTAAAAACCTCAGTCGTATTTGATTAAAAATGTAGTTTCGCAAACTACATCAACAATGTTACAAAAACTTCATTCCATCATCTGAGGAACATTGCCAGAGTTAGATGTTAGAGTTAGTTTCTCTCCTAGCTCAATGCAGAGACTTTATTTTTTACAACTTGTAGAATACAGTAATGCTCTACTTTCTGGCCCCATTTACACAACAAAGATTTTTGATGAAGAAGGAAAAGTTTAGTTGTGTTTCTACTGTTCATTTACACGACAACGGCGAACGTTTTCTCTGAAAATTGCACGATTTGAGAACTGGAAATTAATGCTCACGCACACAACATAATGGCTGCCGACCAGGTTAAAACCCATAGTATATGAAGATATTACCAATAACGATGGCAGATTGCAGAGTACTTACATGTGCTGCTGACTCTTTTCATTCTAACGACAGTTTTCCAACAAAGTGCTAATTTTACCCCCCATTTTGTAACCAAGAAGTGTTTGCGCATGTTGTTGAGTTTCAAAGAACACACCTCCAACTAGGGGAATTATGCCATCTTCACGTCTCTACTGTTGCCATGTGAACAGAGATTAAAATTAAAACTTTGTCCTTTAGACATATTAACAGAAAAGGGAAAAAAATTTGTTTTCAATGGATCGTTCTCGTGTAAACGGGGACTAACTTTAGCTCCACTCCTGCAACTTCAGAACTCACCTGCTAGAGTGCTGAAGAGGATCAGAGAGCGAGGTCATATAGCACCAATGTTAAAAACAGATACTACTGACTATCTGTCCATTTTAGAATTGGTTTTAAGGTACTCTTACTGCTATTTAAAAAATCATATTTTCTTAGCTCACCTAATTTATTAGACCCGCTTATATCCTATAGCCCATCCAGGCACCTCAGGTCTTCTGGAACATGTCTTTTGTTAGTATCTTGAGGGAAAACTAAAACACACAGTGAGACGACTTTTTCTTATTGTGGCTCTCAGCTGTAGAACAGTCTTTCGATAGTTTAGGTTTATTATCTCTTATAGTTTAATATTTTAGCTCATTTTTTGAAACTCATTATTTTATTGCTGTTTAAAATGTATTTATAATGTATTATAGGTATCATGACAAGTGGAGTTATATTTCTTAATATTGTTCTTTACTATTCTAGATTTTATTGTTATTTATGTTTAGTAGTGGAGTGCACCAAATGCAGTTTTCTGGCCAATCAACAGTTATCGATCTTTAAAAAGCCTGACCTGCCGATTCAGATTTTGGCCAATACCGATTTGTCTTTTTAAAAGACACTGTCGAAATCAGTCCAGATGGCAGCAACATGCTATGTATGCAACCAGCCACCAATTTTTGGAGAGGAAGACAGATGATAAAGAAGTTTTCCCTTTATTAAAACCTATTCTACTGCTCTTCTGCAACCTTCATTATCCAAAATGTCACTGTCAAAAAGGAGAAAAGTGGACATGGAGTGTAGAGTTTTCCAAGAAAAATGGGCTTCTACCCATTCTATTTATTTACAGAGGTGAATGGGAACCCAGTGTGTTTGGTGTGTTCACAGTGGGTGTCAGTCATGAAAGAATACAACATTCGGCACCACTATGAGAAAAATCATGACCAAAAATATAACAACTTGCAAGGTGACCATAGACAAGAGAAGATAAATAAATTGTTAGCAGGTCTGAGAAGACAGCCGTCAGTTTTTATACATAGCCGAGATGTAAGTGATGCAGCCGTGAAAGCTAGCTACTTTAATGGCAATGAAATAGCATCGACATTAAAACGGTTTTATCACCAAAACGTGCATGCTAATGGCTGCAGTAATCATGTACCCTGAGGTGACAAGGTTTTGCCAACATAAGCCTTATATGAAACACTGTGGCAGACAGGATTTCTGTACTTTCTGCAGATTTGGACTGCCAAATGTCAAACTGATAAAGTCAAGTAATTTATTGCATTTTCAGTTGCAATTGATGAAAGTACAGATATTACAGTTGCGGCTCTACTGGCTGTATTTATTCGTGGTTTAGATGAGACTTTGGCTGCCACCGAGCAGTTGGGGATGCTGGACATTGTAAAAAGCCATTGTAAAAAGCATTTACTATGGCAAATTCGGCAAGCAGATGTTCTGTGTCCAACCTCTAAACAGCGTTAATTCCTCCAGTCTATTAGCAGCTTCGCTTAAGAGGTCGGAAACCGTTGGAGGTGGGACACCGGGAAGCTGAGGTTTTCACGGCGCATCGTGTGGTGGGGGACAGACATCAAACGTCTGTCTGCTGAGTTTGCCATTACTAAATGCTTTTTGATGGGGAAAAGCCATGCAGATTCAAGCAGGCTAATGCTAACCAACCAATAGGCAGGAGTTGACCTGCGAAAGGAAGCGGGAACAGACTCAGCACATGCGCTATATTTGACATAAAAACCACACATAGGGAGCACAGATGTCAGTCAAAGTGCCGATACGCTCATAAAAAATAAGCACATCGGCCAAAATTTCAGTCTAGCGGTGACCATTTTCAAAATGTGCTGGCGAGAACCCTGAACAGTAAAGGTAAATTGCGGCCTACATCTACATCATCTACATCAGGTGTGAGAGTGCAGCTTACTGAAGTAGGTCACAGTGCTGAGTGCTTGGTTGCAGTGCAGAGTGATGCCATCCAGCTCAGAATCAACTGATCATCTCACGGTCTTGGCAGACTTCTTTCCAGGGTAAGGGCACTGGAACAGAGTGCTTGCCAAATCAGGAAACCCCTTGTTCAGAGAGTCTTGCTGACTTCTGAACACTTCAATTAGAGAAATGTTCCCTATTAACAAAGTGGTGCTTGTAATTCCAGTCCCTGGTGTGGCGGCAGAGCATAGATTCATCCTCCAGAACAACATCCATGTTAAGTCGTCTGTCTAAGGCAAAAGTGCTAACCCCATGACATATAGCCTCTCCATCACTCCCACTCGAGACATTTAATATACGCACAAGCGGCTGGGCAATTCAGGTCTATGTTGACAAGGAGAAAGTTGTGAGGCCATGGGCGTCGCAACCGTGGGGAATGTGGGTCTTTTAACACCCACACTTTTCCTTGAGAGATGGTTGAACACCCTGACTTTTCCCACAGCACTTCTGGTCTCTTTCCTCCGTATTGCGCTCGCTGTTTTTCCCCCTCCCTCTCCTGTTGAAACCTGACACCGGCTGCTGATTGGCTGCCCAGCCTTGAGTCCCGCCTGTCTTATGTTTTCTAATGGTCAGGTCATGCTGAGGAAACATGGTATGTAACGACACAGAAGTAGCTTAATGCTAACAGATTGTTTCTCCAGACGTGCTAGCATATGTTAGCCAGAATAAACAGTCTCTCTGTCATGTCTGTCAGATTCATGACACTGTCAAGCTTTTAATTGTATTTTTGTTATTTAGCATAATCAAGGTGCAGAAAAGAAAAAGACAACAGAAGACAATGTTTTCAAGAGAAATCCTTTAAGTGATATTACTTTAAAAAGCCAAAAGCCTTTTTTTTTTTTTTTTATAAAATATATATATATATATTTATTGTGAAATTACTTTAAAAAGCTAAAAGCCTATTATTGTCAGGATCTGGAGTCATCTGCTGCCTGCTGCTAACAACTTTCCAACACTAGGTGCCGCCAGTAGGAGAGTCCTGAGGCGACATGTGTTGCGCATCTATTCATCAGCTGAGAAGCATAAAGAGGATGGTTGCCAACACTTCGTCGCCTGAGTGTTTTGCCTCCGTGGAGCGATTTCTGCCTGACCTGTCCCAGTCCTCCACTGTGGTATTGGTATTTCCTGGAATTGGACTGATCCTGGCAAGCGGGGCTTCTTTCCTGTCTCTTATCCTCTCCCTGGCGGTTTCCCCGGAGTCTCCAGTAAGAGAATGTTTCAGTTGGGTCATGTTCTGAGGTTCAGCCAGTAATCATTTCTCTTTGTGCTCTTTCAGTGACGGGAGATTAGATTCGCCGCTTCTGTTGTGCTTGACCAAGTTTTCAATAAACTTCTTTATTTAACAAGTTATGAGCGTCTCTGCATGTGGGTTAGGTACATATATATATATATATATATATATATATATATATATATATATATATTTATTCAAATAGGCTTTTAGCTTTTTAAAGTAATATCACAAAGTATTTCAATCATTTTGAGCCCAATTTGTACGACTGTACCCATTTGGTTTAGGATAGGTGGTTGCAGGAGGCATCAGTTTCAGAGAGAGCATAGGTTCTGGGGTCAGTAATTCAATAAATGTAGCTTTAAACTACATTATGTTTTAGTGACAGTTTGTGAAAGTCAATTGAAGCAGACAGTGTGTGCGTGATGCTTGTTTCCATCCTAGATGCATGTGTGCAAGTGTTTATAAAGATCCCAGTTTAGTTTTAAATGTTTTCAGGATGTATTTTAGGATGTGGCCAAGAGTGATGATGACAGAGGCAGAGAAAGTTATGTTAAAATGAAAACAAACACACCGCCATTAAGAATCTCAATTCATAGCCAATGCCCCCCACAAATATCCCCCACATTTTTGAAAAGCTTGCTACACCACTGTGTGAAACTTGACACCAGAGAAAATGCATAAGGTTAAGCACGAACTACCAAATAAATGTTTCCAATGTACCACAGATGTGGGCTCTCTACACTGTACTTGTTTGTGTACCAAGGTGAGAAACGGATTGACCTCTGTGACATCTTGACTAAAATTACTCAAATATTATTATTACCTGTTGATCCAGAATTTTGCTTGTTTGGAAATTTTTTGAAACTTGAGGAACCTCTTAAAAATTTTCAGATAACTTTTGGAAATTGCCCTGACAGTGGCCAGAAAGTGCATTACTATCGCATGGAAGTCTGATTCCCCTCTATTAATAACTAAATAGCATTCAGAGATGAACAGGTGTGTACCCTTAGAACAAATAACATATAACCTTAGAAAGAGATATAACATCTTTATTAAAATCTCACAACCCCATCTAGATTATGTGGGTAAAGTGAAATTGGAATGTGATTGACCAATCAATGTATATCCATCTTAATGGAGCATCCTTTTGGGGGGTGGAAAGCAGGGGGTTTGTATTTCAGGCTGGTAGACTCTTATTTAGTATGCATGTTTTTAACCTTTGTGTTTTTTGTTTATAGTATTTTATTATTCTCTCCTTATACAATATAAATACATATCCAGTCCTTCCTCGCCAAGTAATCTACATGATTGATTTTCCACTGTTCCTCATCCTCTAGAATTGTTTTATGTCTGTTTACTTGATTTGATCATTGTGATCATTTCAGTGTGAGTCTCTAGTGGTTGAATGTCTCTTTCTGTTTTTAACCTGTGTTAAGAGGTTTGTGTTACACTTGACTGTACAAAATGTTTGTTTGTTTGATTGATTGCTTTATTATGTTATGATTAATGCTGGAATAAGTGACAGAATTAAAACAATGTACTGGCACATTTTCTTGACCTTGGTCACAGCTTGCCGATAAAGGGGGATGGTAGGTTCTGAACCCTGACCAGTTGAGAACAGCTGGGTTAGTGGAACAATTTCTGTTTTGCATTGAAGACACAGGGGAAAGAGTCATGCATCCAAAGAATGCCTGGGAGTTGGGATATATGCAGCCGTTGCAATATATCATAATGACTAACTCCAGTACAAGCAGAAATAGATATCCTTTATAAAGCACAGTTTCACACAATTTCTCTTCTCACCAGCAGCTGAACTCATGAACATCAGCTGAATATAAAACTAACTCAAATATTGTTTTTCATCCATCCAACCATCCTCCATATCTGCTTGATGATGTTGGAGGGGAGCTGAATTCTATCCCCACTAGAGGCTGACACTTCCAAGAAATCTAACAAGCATATTTTGATTTATACTTTTATTATTCAAGCTGGTCAGTCTGCTACTGCAAAGAAGAAAGGTATTACAGTCTGTATTCCTAAAGTTAAAAAAACAAAATGTTGGATTTGTCTCCTTTTATGCTAAAGTCAGGGATGAATTTCACTACAATCTGCATCAAATGTATTTTAACTTTCCAACAAGATGCTTATATGGTTATGTTCATGATAATATCCTTGTGTAATTAATACAATTCAATTCAATTCAAAAATACTTTATTAATCCGAAAGGGAAATTAAATGTTGTTGTAGCTCATTATGAGGGTTTCTTCAAAGAGCCGTTGTAGATGCTGATGGCTGTGGGCAGGAAGGATCTCCTGTAGCGTCTCTTACAGCAGATCTGAAGAAGCCTCTGACTGAAGACACTCTGTTGTTGTAGGACAGTCTCATGAAGAGGATGCTCAGGGTTCTCCATAATGTTCTTCATTTTATGAAGAATCCTTCTTTCCACAATGATCTCCAGAGGTTCCAGAGGAGTCCCAAGAACAGAGCCAGCCTTTTTTAACAGCTTGTTGAGCTTTTTTAAGTCCCTGGCTCTGATGCTGCTTCCCCAGCAGATGATGGCAGAAGAGATCACACTTTCCACAACAGACTTATAGAAGATATGCAGCATCTTGCTGCAAACCCCAAAGGACCTAAGCTTCCTCAAGAAGTACAGTCTGCTCTGTCCCTTATTGTAGATGGCTTCACAGTTGCATCTCCACTCTGGTCTGTTGTCCAGGTGAACACCGAGGTTTTTATACTCCTCCACCACCTCCACTTCTACTCCCATGATAGAAATAGTTTTTGACTTATTCCTGTTTCTCTTAAAATCTACAATCATCTCCTTTGTTTTAGTCACGTTCAAAATGAGATAATTGTTTCCACACCATACCACAAAGCGGTCCACCACCTTCCTGTACTCAGCTTCTTGTCCATCTCTGATCCACCCCACAACTGCAGAATCATCCGAGTATTTCTGCAGATGACAGGAGTCCGTCTTGTACTGGAAGTCTGAGGTGTACAGAGTGAAAAGGAATGGTGAGAGTACAGTCCCATGTGGTGCTCTTGTGCTGCTGACTACCTGGTTAGACTCATAACCCTTCAGTCTCACAAACTGTGGTCTGTTTGTCAAGTAGTCTTTGATCCAGGAGATTGTTGAGGCCTCCACCTGAGTCTTCTGGAGTTTCTGACAAAGCAAATCAGGTTGGATTGTATTAAATGCACTGGAGAAATCAAAGAACATGATCCTCACAGTGCTGCTGGCTTTGTCCAGATGACAGTGGGTTTGTTGAAGCAGGTGTATGATGACATCTTCAACTCCAACTCCACAGCGATAAGCAAACTGAAGGGGGTCCTGATGGTTTACTGTTTGCTTAACAGGAGTCTCTCTAGGACCTTCATGATGTGAGATGTCAAGGCAACAGGTCTATAGTCATTGAGGACTGATGGGTGAGTTTTCTTTGGTACCGGAACAAGACAGGAGGTCTTCCACAACACCGGAACCTTCTTCTGGGCCAGGCAAAGGTTGAAGAGGTGCTGCAGAATCCCACAGAGCTGCTCTGCAGAGGCCTTCAGGACTCTAGGGCTGACATGATCTGGACCTGCAGCCTTATTCCAATTCAGTCTCTCCAGTTGCATCTTCACTTGACTTATTGAGACACACAGGTGAAAGGGGGAAGCAAAGGAAGCATCAGCATCTTCTGATATGGTTGAAGGCAAACATGTAGAAGCAGAAGGGTCTAGGGCTGAGGTGGAAGACAAAAAATGTGAGGTGTTATTGGACAGCTGTGGGTCTTGTGGGTCAAAGGAAGGTGGAATGTCTGTTTGGCTGTGAGCAGGAGAGGAGGGTGCGAAGTTTGTTTCTGAACTGAACCTATTGAAGAATGTGTTCAGTTCATTGGCTCTGTCCAGACCTTCATCGGTCTGATCATCCTTCTGCTTAAAGCCTGTGATCTTCTTCATCACTGTCCACACATCTCTGATATTGTTTTGCTGGTTGATTGCTCTCCAGCTTCATCTTGTACACCTCCTTGCTGTCTCTTATCTTGACTTTAAGTTGCTTCTGTAAACTCCTCAATAATTCTCTGTCTCCCTCTCTGAAGGCTCTTTTTTTCTTGTTAAGCAGGTCCTTCAGGTCACTGAAGGTCCAAGGTTTGTTATTGGGGAAGCATCTCACGGTTCTGGTGGGGATGATGTTATCCACACAGAAGTTTATACAGGTCCTTCTCAAAAAATTAGCATATTGTGATAAAGTTCATTATTTTCCATAATGTCATGATGAAAATGTAACCATCATATATTTTAGATTCATTGCACACTAACTGAAATATTTCAGGTCTTTTATTGTCTTAATACGGATGATTTTGTCATACAGCTCATGAAAACCCAAAATTCCTATCTCACAAAATTAACATATCATTAAAAGGGTCTCTAAACGAGCTATGAACCTAATCATCTGAATCAACGAGTTAACTCTAAACACCTGCAAAAGATTCCTGAGGCCTTTAAAACTCCCAGCCTGGTTCATCACTCAAAACCCCAATCATGGGTAAGACTGCCGACCTGACTGCTGTCCAGAAGGCCACTATTGACACCCTCAAGCAAGAGGGTAAGACACAGAAAGAAATTTCTGAACGAATAGGCTGTTCCCAGAGTGCTGTATCAAGGCACCTCAGTGGGAAGTCTGTGGGAAGGAAAAAGTGTGGCAGAAAACGCTGCACAACGAGAAGAGGTGACCGGACCCTGAGGAAGATTGTGGAGAAGGGCCGATTCCAGACCTTGGGGGACCTGCGGAAGCAGTGGACTGAGTCTGGAGTAGAAACATCCAGAGCCACCGTGCACAGGCGTGTGCAGGAAATGGGCTACAGGTGCCACATTCCCCAGACCTGGGCTACAGAGAAGCAGCACTGGACTGTTGCTCAGTGGTCCAAAGTACTTTTTTTGGATGAAAGCAAATTCTGCATGTCATTCGGAAATCAAGGTGCCAGAGTCTGGAGGAAGACTGGGGAGAAGGAAATGCCAAAATGCCAGAAGTCCAGTGTCAAGTACCCACAATCAGTGATGGTCTGGGGTGCCGTGTCAGCTGCTGGTGTTGGTCCACTGTGTTTTATCAAGCGCAGGGTCAATGCAGCTAGCTATCAGGAGATTTTGGAGCACTTCATGCTTCCATCTGCTGAAAAGCTTTATGGAGATGAAGATTTCATTTTTCAGCACGACCTGGCACCTGCTCACAGTGCCAAAACCACTGGTAAATGGTTTACTGACCATGGTATCAGTGTGCTCAATTGGCCTGCCAACTCTCCTGACCTGAACCCCATAGAGAATCTGTGGGATATTGTGAAGAGAACGTTGAGAGACTCAAGACCCAACACTCTGGATGAGCTAAAGGCCGCTATCGAAGCATCCTGGGCCTCCATAAGACCTCAGCAGTGCCACAGGCTGATTGCCTCCATGCCACGCCGCATTGAAGCAGTCACTTCTGCAAAAGGATTCCCGACCAAGTATTGAGTGCATAACTGTACATGATTATTTGAAGGTTGACGTTTTTTGTATTAAAAACACTTTTCTTTTATTGATCCGATGAAATATGCTAATTTTGTGAGATATGAATTTTGGGTTTTCATGAGCTGTATGCCAAAATCATCCATATTAAGACAATAAAAGACCTGAAATATTTCAGTTAGTGTGCAATGAATCTAAAATATATGAATGTTAAATTTTCATCATTACATTATGGAAAATAATGAACTTTATGACAATATGCTAATTTTTTGAGAAGGACCTGTATAGTCCGTTACACACTCAGTGATAGTGAAAGAAAAAATGTCCAAAACCTCATTCTCAAGTTAAAAGGTGAAATGGGTCCCTCAATCATCATGTCAGTGTTCTCAAAGAAATGTTGCCTCCATTATTCATTGTTCAGTGTATTTCTTAAAAAAAAAAACGTCTTTCCCCTTATTTACTAGATCAAAAAGAGTTTTGTCATATAAAAACAGTTTCTTGCTGAAACCTAATAAGTACTCGCAACATATTTTGCAGCTGATGTGTAGTGTAGTGTAACACCTCTGAGCTGACCAAAGTTAAATAATGATTTGCTGTTCGAGTACCTGGCATTTATTCATAAATGGGAGCATTACGACGAGCATGGTTTGACTTTTCTTCTTAGGCCTCCAGAAGCAGCCCTAATTGAAGCAGATTTTCCCCCATGGCCCAAAGAACCCCTGGAACACCTTCTTCAGCACGGTTCATGTAAGAGGTACTGTTTGGGCAGAGAAGATTAGTTTAGAATGAAATAATCTAAATAATGTTCGTTTTATGATGTTTGGTTTTTGTTTGTGTTGAGAAAACTCAGCTAAATGCTAGCAGACTAGCTGCTCAGCTAATGATGTTTTCTGTGTTCTGTTTTTAATGTTAGACAACATTTATTTAAAAGGTGGTTTTTAAACACTGAATGGCCATAATGCGCTGTAACCCATGGTAAAAACTGTTATTTAGGAATATCTAACAACCTTAAACGCATCACCATTGTAAACTTGGTGTGCGTCAGTTACGTGATCACGATCATGAAGCCTAATACAATCCTGCTCCGGTTTTCCTGAGTCAGGTGTGAGGGGGAAAGCTAGAGAGACAGTGTGCTACAGGTTCGTGCCTATAAACAGCTATTGGGTTTACTCTTTTCCATTTTATGTACTGTTAAGCTCACTATACCATTATGATTTAGATATCAACTGCCAGAGAGTCTGGTGCAGTGCGGGTTCGTCGTGCATCGAATTGAGCTGAATTGGTGAGTTGTGAATGAAATGTTTGTTTTGTTAGTCTGTAGATGTTAGCAGCTTACGCCAATGGTTTAATGCAAGCATTGGCAGCTAAAACAAACAGTTTAGCTTAGCAGGCTAAATGCCAATATTTGTATTTTGCTTTGAGTCTGATATTGCATTGGGTATAAGCTGTGTAGTGTGTATATGGCACTTAAATCTGATTGAATAAGCCTTAATTGAGTATGTTTACAAGTGAAATGTACATTTTTGATTATAAATGCTATGTATATTTATTTGTTTTGATTGTGTACACAATAATTATTAATTGCTAAATCTGAGGGTAAATTGATTAGCAAAAATAATGAAATGCAACTGGTGTTGAGTGTCTAATGCAGGCCAGGTGAACCTGTTTCTGGGTTAAATGATGGAGATCTACTGAAATGCGACCAGGACCAGAAGAACCTTCAAATCCTTTCCTACGGGTTTGGAAGGAGACAGTCACAGCCGTGCTCTGTTCCTTTCAGTCCTACCATACTGATTCACACAACACACCACATATTCTCCCTCGATAACGGACAATTGCACATATGGAAATACTCCCTTCAAACATTATGGACAATGGACTGCATTTGTGTCTCAGTTGCTACTTGTGCCAACCAGCACTATATATTAATGGGATTATATTGAGCTTGTTGTGAACTACTGGATTGTGCATTTTACTGGAATTCTGGAATTTCAAATATTTGGGGTATTCATTTGTCTTTTTGTTTGTTCATATTTTATTCACTTTAATTTTCCAAATATATGGTACCAGCACCAAAACAATTTGCAGTGTCAACTTATTAATTACTAACCTACAGCTCCAATAATCGTTTCCTAGCCTTCTGATTTATTTGTATCTAGTCTGGATATTATTTACCAAAGCAACGTTGTTGTTTACTATTATTATTATTCCATTTTTATTATTATTGGTACTACAACAGTGCTAAATGCATAAGCGTCACGCTTATGCATTCAGATCCTTTTATTGATGGTATTTTAATGATACATGTTTTGATTTGTGATTATTTTAAAGGGATGATAACAAGCTATAAGTTTCTTTTCTCAGCTTCAACCGCTACTGGCTAAAGTAACACGTGACTTTTGAATCTATTAAGAATCATTTATCCAAAAATGTTGTTAGTTTCAAATCTAGTAAAATAATATTTCCCTAAATATTATTTTACTAAATGTGAAAGCTAATTAAACACCATTAAGACTCATTTATCCAGAAAGGTTTGGTTCTTATTCAAAATAATATTTCCTTAAATATTATTGTACAAACAAAGGCAGCTAATTAAACACCATTGAGAATTAGTCATCCAGAAGGTTGGTTTTATTCATTAGATCATTCTTTAATAGGAAATAGTAATTTCCTCACGGATGTGGGAAGATTTCCATGAAAAATAAAATTTAACCAGGCCCTTCAAATAGGTTTTGATGCTGGGGGACAGTGTAATGAGTTGTATAGGTTAATACACCCAACAACCAAACCGGACTTATCCTCTTTCACTGTAGGCATATTTGAGCTTGGACTACAAAATTTCAGCATAAAATAAATATGGCGGATATGTGAAACCGATCAGCCAGAAGGCCATGACCTTGTTTAGCTGTTCCGCAGCAAATGCTGTGACGGAATGGTTGAAAAAACGTAACAGATGATAGAGAAAACTGAATGGACCAAAAAATATGACTCAAACGAAACATAAAGATATTGCCCCAACACCTAAGGAGACTAAATTCAACTTTTCTACACTCCTACAGACTCCAAGTACACAAAAAGTATATTTAAAGGCTAGAAAAGTGGATTTTGCATGATATGTCTTATCCATTTATCTTATCCATAGTTGTTTATAATATGTTCTGGGCCAATAGACAGAAAGATGGAGAGAAACAGACAGATGACAATAAAACGATGTTGACTAAAAGATAGATATAAATACATAGACAAAGATAAACAAAGAATAAAGAAGGGAACACCATTACAGAACTGAAGCAAAGAGTGGCATCATAGGCTCACCAAGTCTCCATTATCAACCATGTTATGGAGTCTTGCAAAACCCAGGTAGCTACACTGTGACACAACACCTAAAATATGTGTTATTATGGCTAAATCATGAAACAATCCTCCTCATAAGAACATTTGTGCATCTCCATCTGTCCTGACCCTGTCAGATTTCCTCTCTACAAAAAGCATTACTTCACATCAGCATCATTACACTTAACCTAAAGCTATGCAGTAACACAGTTCATTCTTAGCTAATTGGCGCCACTGTTGAGGACAGTTTCTCTACTGCTGTGAGGGGAACGTTCACTA